>NC_087548.1:80938476-81283976 GCF_963921805.1 Phalacrocorax carbo
CGTGTAAAACAGATGCAAATGTAATTTGCTTATTCACAAATTAAGCAGCCTGGGTCAGCTGTGTTTTACCTCCAAACTGGTAAACCTAGGTTAATTTCGTATGGCTAAGACAGGGAACATAATATCACAATACTGTTGTGCACCTGAAAAGAGAGATTTGTGGGAATGGCACTGGCAAAAAATGCCAACAGAGAGGAAAACTTTTTCTTTTCTTGTAGAATATTAACATCTAGATAGACATATCAACAATGCGCTTTTCTCAAACTACATCCACTTTCTTTTTTAGTACAGATAAACACAGCATGGGTATTCAAAGGATTGTTTCCAGCTCCGAAAGTGCTGGAGGAACTCGCTGAAACTTCTGATGTTTCACCAAACAATGACCTGAGTGTGGTGGCCTTTTTATTTGGGATTTCTTTTCTATGGTTTGTTTTTCTCTCTTTTCCCAGGGCAGGGGCAGAAGAAAGGCAAAGCAATATAAAACAAATTTGGGAAAAATTTCTAATTTTACTTTATGATTAATAACATGAGGCCAAATGCATTTAAAAAAAATACTTAATGCCACTGAATTAAAAATTAAGAAAGAAAGAGTCACATGTATGTTTTGTTAAATACAAAATTAGAATAAACTAGCCACCCCTTCCAACAGGATTGCCTTACCAAGCTTCATAAATTTGTCTTACCTGTACCTCTGTGTAAGACTCCTCAGATAACATGGAGCTAGCCGATCTTCCCCAACACCCTGGGCTCCAGCCAGCGTAGCCTCGCCAGTAGCATTCACAGCAACACAATGCCCTGGTTTGTCAGCTATTTTAATTTAAAGCATCTGTGAGGCTTCTTGTAGCCTTGCTTGGGTAGCCATAGGGTTAGAGAAATGTCACAGTATCTTGTGCCAACAGAACAGCCCTGGAATGTGCATGTGCAAAATGCTCCTGGCCCCTTTCCCCGAGATTTACGCATGCATCCACACCTGGGCACAGCCCTGGTGACCCATGCACCGGTCACCCCAGTGGTCAAGGCACCCCAATGGCACCCACACGGCATTGGGCAAGGCAGGGGACTTTCAGGAAATCTCACACTCCTTGAGAAAGGCTCTCAGCATCAGAAAACCAAAGGATACCCTGATTCATGATGAGTTATGGAAGACGAGTGGACGAGCTGATCCATGGTGGGGTTTCACATCTCATCTCCAGCCCCCTTCCTCTCCAGTCCTCACCAGGGTCACCACTGCCCTCCCCGAGCTGCTGCTGTCCCCCCTGCCTCTGGCATTACATGCCCTGCTCACCAGGAGCACAGAGTAGAAGCTGTCTTGCCTTCCTGGGGGGTGACCTGGGCTTGCACCACTGTGGTTCCACCACCCAACCCTTGAGGGTGCTGCACCTTGCAGGGTGCTGCAGGCTACAGATCCCATGCAAATAGCTTCAGTTGTTCAGCTCCGGTGAACACGGGGAGCCCTTGGACAATTAGGGCTGCCCAAAAGAAAGAGAATAAAACACCTAATGGCCACATTTCTTCTGTATTTTTGTCCCCATGGTTATGTCAAGGATGGGGATACTATGAGGGTGTGGGGAGGGAGGGAGCTTTATCATTGCTGAAATTAAAGGGAGGTGAGAAGCACGAGTTTAGCTAAATCATCTGCAAGTGAAATGCTGCACTGCTCGCTTGTTAAGATGAATGTGCAGCAGGATAGCGCGCCGCCGTACGCCGCGCAGCACCGGGAGTTGCTAGGTTACCCCCGGCATCAGGAATTCAGGGAACAATGTACTTATAACTTTTTCAATTTCGAAAAATAAAACAGGTATTGACATAAAATACAGTGTGGCACCGAAGTAATTTCGTAGTGGAGAGATCAGAGGAAAGGAGCCTTTCATCTCGGTGACAGCAGTTCACTTCTGGTTGTGACTTACGGAGGGCAGCGGCGGGACGGCTCGCTGGGGCGCCCGTCTGCAGGAGGATGCTTGCAGCTCCTGCGCCCCAGCAACTCTTGTCCCAGCCCTGCATCCCAAAGCCCCCGGACAGCTGCTTCTCCCAGCCGCATCGGCTGATCCTACAGAAACTCCTGACAGCACCAGTGATGTATGGGCCTCAAACTTGGTGGGGGAGGGGGGGAGAAATAAGCCACCCTTTCACGCTGGAAGCAAATCTGACGGGTCTAGTGGAAGCTCTCAGCTTACTGGTGTTGTGCCTTGAACTTTATTATCCTTGTTTTTATTATGATCATTCTCCTGTTCAAAGATAATGTAATAATTTACAGTCACACTGGGTGTTTGATGTCGCTTGGGCATGAATAACCCTTTCTATAGGATTAATAATGGGCCTTCAGTGAGAAACAGGAATGGGGAGGGGAAAGAGTGGGGAAACTCCCTCAAAAAGGCAGCCTTTCCTCAGATGCACTGCTCAAGACTATAAGGTGAACCTCCTCGGGCCCACGCACTGTGCTCCTGTTGTCCTAAAACAATCACTTGGTGCAGGACAAAACACGATGTGAGCATGGTGGGAAGACCCTGCCAGCCTTCCCCTGCATGGACAGCGAAAGGGCGCTCGGCGGGTTATGAAGGAGAGCTGTTTTGCACCAACAGGTCAGGCTGTGGCATGGGCTCCACCACCACGCAAAATGAACTGCTTTTTTAATGTTACAGGTGCAACGCTTCTCAGAAAAACATAAGGACAGTGCCACTGGGTGCTCACTTGGCGGTGATTCTTTAAGGATCAGAGAGGGGAGAACAGAATGTCCCCCTTTCCCAACCTCACTTTAAAAAAAACCACAGCCATGTTTCTATGCTAGGAACACATTTGTTTCCATCAACTGCAATGTCTCCCAAAATAAACAGGCTACTGTAGAAAGCACATGCTCTTTCACCTTTCTGTCTAAAGTTGCGTGCGTGTCCTCCAGCAGCCCCACCAGCACTTTTGTGTTGGGCAACAATGGAAGGAAGAGCGGTCTGCTCACAGTAACGCTGTGCTGCAGTTAACCACAGACCCAACGTCTCATTATCAGTTTAGCAGGGCAGCTCAGACCACAATGGCTGAGCTACAGGAAAGGCTCGTTTTATTGTTGATGCTTTTCCCATCCATCTTTTAAAACTGTCAGCAGATTTTACATTCTGTAAAAATGAATATGAATAAAGGTTTCATTTTTGTGGATGGATTCTGATTACACCATAAATTACAAGGGCAAGCCCTGAAAAGTTTGCAAAGCCCCACCACAACCCAGGGGTAAAATTACCTTTTATAATTAGTAGAGGAGGAATTTCAAAGTAATCAGGACTTTAGCTTCATTTACTGAATCAGTTTATCTTTAGTTTCCAAAATCTAGGCATGAACTAGCCGAATTGTCAAAAACTTGTTGGACTCCTGCTACAGATCTGAATTTACTTACAGAAGTGATTCTTCATATATAAGTTTTAAAAATGAGCCCTGTAAGGATACCCTCTGATCCAGACTGCTGACTAGAGGCAGAGCTGACTCATCTGTATCTTCCCTGATACAAGATTTCCTAGCTTGCTCTTAAAAAATTACTCATGTTTGGTATTTCAGCACTTCTGAAGAAAAAAACTCAGATTCTAGTGCTTAACCCTGTGCTGTCCATTAGGTTTTCATGATGTTTAACCTCAGTTGTATTTTTTGTCATGTGAACTCATTATTCCCTCTAATTTACAGCAGGCAAAAAAGGTAGTTTATTCCTCTCTTTTTTCCAAGCTTTTTGGCACATTTAAAGAATATTATCAGCTTCCTATTAGTCACCTTTTCATTAAATGAAGGTAATTCTCGTTTCCTTTTGCCTTTCCTCCTAGCTCACATTTTCCAGAGCTGATCAGACTCACCACCATCCTCTGCATTTACATCCCCTCCCATCACCTCTTTCTTTCTCCCATGCAACTTTGCAAATTACAGCCTCCAGCCAACCTTTAAATCCTAACAACAGGTCTTCAACTGCAGAAAATCAATGTTGCTACACAAATGAAATCAAGATGACTTGAGCCAACAGTTACCACTCTTCACTATTATCATCTGTAAAGTAGGTACAAAGATATATACATGCTTGACAAGTCCTTTAAGTCACACGGATAAGAAAGCACTGCAAAAGTAGGCGGGTTTTTTTCTGCTGTTGCTGATCATCGCCATCGTACTCTACCTCCAGAAGACTGAACCCAAATAAGCATCATTAGACAACTGTGAAAATAAAAATTGGGAAAAAAAAAAAAAAATCCTCATACACAGGCTTTGTTTTGGTTAAGTTTATTTTGCATTTTATTTCTCAGCTCACATGATGCTGCGTTTTGCAATATTGGCTGCACCCACTCATATTAGGCAATGCCTTATTGCCTCTTTTGTCTTGTGCCTGTCAGGTGCCCACCAACTCTAGTCCTAAGGGAGAAAAGCCTGCTTTGATAATCAGGCATGGGCAGCAAGACTTGAAGACTCAGCCCCAGATCTCACCTCGTAGTGGTGGTGATACTGACGCAGGATGCATGGGAAGAGCGATATGCTGCACCCAGACCCTTAAACCACTGCTTGCTCACTGGGGCCAGAAGGCAGCCAGGAGCAGGACTGTGACTTCCCCACGGTGGAGGGGGTTCTGCTCTTCTCACTCACCCAAGACAAAACAAAAGACTTTATTTTTTGTAGTAAAGATGAATTAGAGTCTCATTCCCCTTCAACACCTTTCCTTGGAGTAGCATTGCTATAAATATTCCCTACCTCGAGGAAGGATCCCAGTATTGGCATTTAAGACAATTTATATCACGCAATTCTGGGCCACCACACAAAAATAGACATACAATGAAAACATCTATTTTCAATCCCTTGTTGTATTACTTACAGTTTTTTTCTCCAGCACGGGATTAATCTTCCTATTCGTCAGATAAATTTAATTTGAAAACATTTTCTAGAATATGGAACATGAAATTATAGCCTGGAGTACATAAAATCAAATTACTTTTTAATTTTAAAATACTTTTATTAAGAACTCAAATTATCTTGCAACATTAAATTTTTAATAAGACAGTAGAATTACAACCCAAAGTTTTAACAGAAAATGGGATTTATGTTGCTTGATTCCTGGGACTTTTTTTTTTAATGGTTTAAAAGTGTCCTTCTTGTCTGAGAAGAGCATTTGTAAAAATGGTACCATGGGTTGCAGATTTTTCAGCTGTCTATGACTTCCAGATCCAAATCCCATAACTTTAAAAGCAAAAAGATCTCTTTTTAACTCCTGTTATATTCATCTGTGTTCCTTGTCTGTAAAGTGCTTGACTTGTTCTTTGCAAGAGCAAAGTTGCAGCTGAAGTAAAAGGATTTAATTTTCTTGCGCAATGTTGACTACTTATTTTTTCTGCCATTTATTTCCTTAAATATCCGTGGTTTGTGAAGCAAACCTATGAGTCAGTTTAATCTTTGGCATCTGCAAAGCATTTACCATGTTTATAGCCGAGCTGCGGCACTTCATGTTCTTCTTCAAAGAAGTCTTAGGTGTAAGGTGTAGGATTTGTGCCATCTGAAGAATAATCAAAGCCTATGTGGTGCTTGAGGAAGAGCTTCTGGGGTGTGCTCCACAGGACAGAGCCTCACCACTTCTGTTTTGCTGTTGCCAGAGGTGGTGGATCACAATTTTCTTCTGGTACAACAAAGAGCAAAACACCTATGCTAACTGTGCCAGGAAGGCGACCCCTTAATGCTCTACGCTTAACTCCCCTGCCCTCTCATCCTCCTTTACATGACAAATGACCAAGCTGGAGGTATTCTACCACTGCTAGGTATGGGGGAAGCTTTTTCTCCTGCTTTTTCTCCTGCAATGCAGGAACATGCAAGCCAACAGCCTGGCCCGATGCCTCTCCGTACCCACGCCCGTCACCTACGCTCGCCTTCCTCGTACAGAAGTCCAAACGAGGACATGCCTGAATGCAGTGTGTAATGAGATGGGTACAAAATGAATCCCAGCTATCCTACCACACTTGTGAATGACTCATTAACTCCCTCATCTCCAAAGCCAATTAACACTAAGCTAAAATTAGGACATGCCGCAGTATGGATTATAAGAGAGGATTATAATCCAACATTTTCTTCTCTTGCCTTTACCTGCAAGTGGTCTTATCGTAATTGTGAATGTGACATTAACACTGCTAGCCCCAAAGCCAATTACCCAAGCTAGGCAAGCCAAGCTTTCCTTTCCAGACAACTCTCCATCACACCCCCAGGAGAAGTGGCACTAGAACTATTCCCTCTCTGCCGTGCTGCACAAGCATATGTGTTGCAGACAAAACAGACCTGTGGCAACACCACTGCTGAAGGAGGCTCTGAGCACCACCGGAGAGCAGAGGCTAGAGGGAACAGATTTGTGTATTAAGAGATGCTCCATCCTCCCCGCCTAGCTTACCCTGTCTCACACCACCCACCACCCACCTGGATGTGACACCACAGGTCCCCTTCCAGACAGAGCAGAACCATACTTGTCCTCTTGCCAGAAGCTACTTATAGCCATGGGAGAAGTGGCCACATTAGCCTTTACAACACAGAAATATACAATATTGGCCAGTAAAGCACGAAGAAGAACGTGCTTCATCTTTTGGCTTCAGCTCCAAAGGGTGTGAACAAACACAGCCCCTCATCCAGACCACAAGCAGGTTTAAAAAGGAGATTTCCAGTTTAGAGATGTGATTGAGTTTGCCCTGCAATTCTCAACTCTCATCTTTCTTCCTGCAAAAGTCAAATATGAGCTTACCTAGCAACGACATGCAAGCTGTGCCTGCTCATAAACCACCTGAATGCAGCCTTTCTGGAACAAATAATTATAGCATTTTGATTATTGGAATGTGTCACGCTCACTCAGTGTGAGTGCCCTACAGAGAAGAGCTTAAACACTTGTCCGCATCCATCTGACTACACAAGGTGTGCATGCAGAATTTGCTCTTTCATTTCAGCTGGAGAGATGGTTTCATAATACTATTCATCAGTTCCTGAAGATTTCCAATCCCTTTGCTGTCAGGGTTGCGCACATTGTTCCTTCGTTTAAGAGGCATATGTTAGCATCACAACTGCGCCAGCATTGCAGTAATACCAGATCCTGTGAAACAGACTTTAAAAAAAACAAACTAGAAAATGTAGGGGAAAATGTACATAAAGTTAGACAGTGCAGCTTGCCTGTGGTGAGTTTATTAAGTTTTTCAAAAGCAATAGAAGATACTGGATAATCGCTGGCCCAACAGTAACTACCAAGCAGTAATCTATGTGAAGGGCTTTGCTCGTGTCATGAGCAGTGAAAGCACAGGTCCAGTGGTTTAAACTGAGAATGGGTTCAGCTGCACGGGTCAAAACCAAAGATTAGGTTCCCATTCTAATTATATCCAGTGATGTTTTCCCCTCTCATCCCACCCCAGGAAAATATAAATGGAAAAAAACCCACAACATCGCAACATTAAAAAACACAAGCAGGAAGGAGGACGTTCTGCCATCCTCTCTAGTTTTATTATTTGCAAATCTTAGCTCTGGACCTCTTCTCATTTTCTGTAGGTGGAGGAAAACATCCTCAGGACTTGCAGGAGCAAGGCAAAAAGCCTGAGCCACTTGACTAAACACATGGTGCTCCCCAGCTTCGGGGTTAGATCTGCAATAGGTATAGCACTTAGCTTATAGTAACAGTAGTGGGCAGAAGGGGCTCCAGATGGGCTGATCTAGCCAAATCCTGTGGTGGGTCTCTGCTTGTGGTGCTGAAGCCCAACAGGTAACTGCACTCAAAGCAGCTGGTAAAAATCTAAGTCCCCACACCCCTAAGCACTCTCTTTTCTGCTGGGTATTGCAGGGTTTAATATAAGACAGTATGATTTACTAATGGTGAATAATGTATTTTTAAAGGGTGGGAAAGGAAGCTGCTGCACCACTGCCCCATCACGAAATGGAGAAAGGGCTGTGATTGCTTGCTTGCTGGTGGAGAACACCCTCAGGCTGCCTGAGGACTTGTTGGAGGAGCAACGCAGAGGTCTTTCAGGGGTGTGCTACCTCCCAGGCAGGAAGATGGCAATCTGAATTCCTGTAAGACAATAAAGGCCACATTTTTCTTAAAAATGAGGCATGGGTTGTGCCCTTAGAAGCATGTATGTTGAGACCCACGGTTGGTGCACGAGGGTAGGGATACAACAACACTCTCCTTGGAAAGGAACACGTGGGTCTCATAACACACACCTCAGATATATGCATTCAGTTTTCATAAAGATTAAACATGGAAAGAGAAATAAAACAGACAACAATTTCCCAAAAGCCCATCATTTTGGTGTAACGGGCTGCTGATACTTCGGCTTTGAATTTTAGAAATCACTTTTTTCTGAGCTAGGAACCTACTCTGACTACTACTACTGCAAGAGTGGCAAATGCAGAATTATAAACCAGTGTTACCCTTTGGCTTCTGAAATCTCCATGCCCCACATCTGCAGCAGAAAACCTCAGCACCCAGAGATTCTGAGTTTCAAAAGAACTTTGGACAAATTTCATTCAAATCAGCAGAAAACCTGTACCAGCCACAAAGACTGTGTTGGAAACTTCAACCTAGTGCCACACTGAGCACACTTGAACTTGAATTGGAAAGTAGTTATGTGAAACCAGTGAAAAGCACTTTTAAATGTAGAAAAGCAGGGTTCATAGGAAAAGCTAAAATCTCTTATTGGACCAAGAAATACTATGGGAAAAGATAGAGAGGTGTTGGACTCAGAGTCTTTTCCTTAGTTACAATAAAAAGCACCTATGTCCGATCTTACACAACATTTATGCAAGGCATAAATGATGACAGAAAGTATTAAAAAATATAGTGGTGGAAATCTCCTGAAAAGTTACATTAACAAAGACAGGGTTAATGGCAGAACTACTGTATACAGTGGCCCAGTCATGCCACCTTCCCACATTTCACATTTTGCTTCAAACCTACAAAATGGAACAAAATGAAGTCCATTCTTTATGGGGGGGAGGGAAGACATAGGACAGTTTTTGTAGGGAGGAAATATTTAAAATTCAGACCAGAAGGTAATGAAGAAGTGGCAAGGAAAGAAGGGAAAAAGTGGGGTGTTGAGACTGAGCAATAGGATCAAGGATGCTGGAGACAAAACAAGGGAGGGTGGCAACGTGAGCGGGGTAGAAATGAGCTCTGTTCATCGGTTAGGAGATGTGGGACAGCAGCCTGCCTGAATGCCAAGGGCAGAGCAGAGAGGGATCAATAGGGAGCCCAGAAGAGGGATCCATATGAGATAGAGAATGTTTTAAGAGGAAAGAGGGGAAGAAGAAACATGACTGGAGCAGGTGGATGAGTCAAGGAACTTGAACCAGAGCGGACTTTAGAAATCTCCAAGCACAACAGGGGGTGAAATCAGAAAGAGAAAGGGCAGTAAGACAAATAGAGGGAGAAAAGTGGCAGAGAGCTCCTTTCACATGGTGCCAATCCTTCCTGCAGAGTTAATAAAACCCCAAGCAAAAAAGAGAGAGACATGGGGTTGGAGATGAGACTCTAAGCAAGAAGTCCAAGGTGGCAAAGAGTTTTTACAGATTAGAAATCTCTGAGCAGATGAGAGAGGAGAAATAGAAGGGCCTGGCCAGGGAGGAGATAGGGCTGGAAGGAGAAAAGGTCATCCTCACAGCAGAAAGAGAGCAATGTCAGAAGTGAAGACACATCCCTGATGTCTTTCGCACAGCAAGAAGAAGGGCCAGGAATACTCAAAGCTGAGAAAAAAAATCATAGTTGTTGGCACTGCAGTAGCACTGGTCCCTGCTCCTCTTCCCCAGCGCTTTGATATTCCTCAGATCCTCATAAGGGCTTGTCTTAATCCATTTTCCTTTCCAGCCCTAATCCCTTCTCCTCTCAATCTGGCGGTGGCAGCAGTGACAAGGGCATATCGAGTATTGTTCACCACCAGCTATGCAGCGGGTGGCTGATAAGGCGAAAGAACCAATGGAGCTCACACAGGGGTGGGACACAAAAGATTTTCAACAGTGAGACTACATCTCTCTGCCTCCTCTGAGCCACCCAGCGACAGCAAATATCGCTGTCCATTAATCTGAAGCAACTGGCATCACCCGCACTACAGGGGCAGAGGTCTTGGCAGCATCCATCATAGGAGAGAGTGCACAAGAAGAAAGTGGGCAATAATGAGGGCACGGAGCCTGGGCTGCTGCAAGATGGGGGGGTTTTGGAGAGAATCCTGCTGAGTCAAGGCATGAGGTTCTGCTTCGGAAGGTTGGGATGGTGAGAAAATTGCAGCTATTTCCCATAAGCACTCAATTCAATCATAACTGAATAAAGACAACTGCAGAAAGTAGCCACACACATGCAAAAAGCCCTCTGTGAATATTGCCATTGTTTGTTCTGTGTTTGGAGAAATACTGTCTGGATATCGGAACTGGAACAGCCTGCAGAATAACAGGACCTGAATATCACTTCCACTTTTATCTTGTTCGATTAGGATGCAATAAAGAGATTGTGCATTTAGAAGATAACATCAAGTGACATATTTTTAATAACTGCTGAAATTGTTTTAATGCTAGAAAGATGAAACTGTAGGCATTAATATCCATATTTGTGAGTTGATATTGGAGTAAGTAAAGGAATTTGATTTTTTTAAAATGTTATTCACTTGGGACGCCTGTTAACATTTAACAAAGCAAACCAGAGATGTACTTAAACAGATGAGTGAAACATTAAAATTAAAAACCAGCCTACTTTTTCTCCAAGTGTCTTTTCAAATGGCACAGAGAACTTTACACAAGCTAAAGGAGCTTCTACATTTAATTCCTGAAGGCAATGATATTTCCTCAGCTCATCCAGCAATCTGGTCAGGTACTGCTGAGTCAACCTAGTTCTGGGACTTTCCTTGCTTGTTAAGGCAGCGCACAGGCCTTGAGATGTCATTATTTCACGGCTGTGGCATTGCAAAAAAAATATTCTTGCTGGCTTTCTGCAGCTTAGAAGTAAAGGCTTAAAATCCCTTAGCATCATGTTTACTGTCTTTAGATCTAAACCTGAAATGCTAATTCATTTGCAGAATTGGTTTCACTTTCATGCTGTGATATTATTTCTCTCTGGTTCAGGTACCCTCACGTATGTTTGAGGACTCTAAGACACTGAATTTCATAAAACATTGAAATCTAATTCAGTTTTCTGCAAAGCCATCATGAAGTGTCAGCCTGTCATACTGGGACTTACACCATTGCTGAATTTAAAAACTGCAACTTCCAGAAGATCTGCTATGCATGTATTATACAGAAAGGCTTTAGGTGCTTTCACTGTTTATGCTGGTTTATCTTGCATACCTTGCATTCTGCTTCCAGAGGAAAGGAGTGCATTAAGGTCTCAAAGGAATATCTTCAAAGAGACCTTATGGCCTACCAAAACCATCACCATGGAGAATACAATTACCCTCTGAAAGTACATGGGCAGGGTGGGGAAAAATGAGTGGAGAAAGCCACATAAGCAAAATGAAATATTTTGCACAGAAGATAATGAATACAAACCAAGCATGAATAAGCTTAGACCAGAAATTTGGAGATTATGATAGAAATCATCTTCTGGAAGGGCTGTTTTATAGGAATCATGGAGGAAACTTGTTCAAAAAACATGTAGAGGTGGCACTTCAAGGCATGGTTTAGGAGACATGGCAGTGTTGGTTTGAGGGTTGGACTTGATGATCATAGAGGTCTTTCCCAACCTTAATGATACCATGATTCTATGAAACAAAAAAATAAGGCCAGCTGACCTGAGGCTTGATAGATGTATTCATAGAACTACATCAACATAAATGTGGGTCAATATCAGGGCGATGGCCTGAATAACTCCCATCATGTAAAAGGATCCATTTCCTTCCTTCTATGTTTCTCTGAGGATAATTGTTCACTGCTGAAAAATGAAAATATAATGTCTACTGTCAAATATTGCTCAATCCCTGTTAAAAAAACTGCCAGAATTAGTGGGTTGGTTGTGATGAGCAGATACCAAAAATATGTTTTCATCAACCCAAGCAAGAGGTTTGATTCATGCAGTGACTTCCATGTGAGACAAAGGCAGCGTATCCAAGCCATAAAAAATACATTGGGAAGGGGTACTTTGAGACATCTAATATAACTCAGTGGTTTTTTGCAGAGCCTAGTATACCCAAACCTGCCCTGAGAGGTGTTGAACTCATTTGTTTTTTAAAAAAGCCAATGACAACAAGTCGACAACTCCAACAGTAAATGTGCATCATGTCGCTACTATATTATAGTTTAAAGGTCCTACTGTCTCTCCTAAAAAGAGTAATTCATTGTGGAGATGGAAGATAATTTCCTTCCTCACTCAGGATTGTTTTTTCTTGATGTCACTTAATTTTGCATCTATCCTTGTGTAAAAATTTATGGCGCTCTGAAGAATGTGCTGGAAAAGTCTCAGAATAAACACACTCCTCAAAAGCCCTAAGAACTAGCAGAAGCCCCAATTCCTCCTTCTTGGAGCTCAAGATCACTTTTCATACAGTGCTCAGTAAAATTTCAATAAGATGTGGGTGTCTCTGTACTCATGCGGCCTCTGAAAATGGGTCCTAGTTCAAACAAGCATTTTTTAACTTTTTGTCTTACCACTCTACAGGAAGCTTGAATTTTCTAACTTGTAAAATGATGAAACCATGGTGGAGGAACCCTGTCATTGCCCTCTTCACACTTTGGAATAAAACTTTCCAATTTAAAACCATCACACAAAGCAAATCCTCACCCAACTCCAGCAGGAGAAAGCAGAATCAGATGTTGCAGGTGTGACCCGCTACATCACTGAAACTTATGCTCATTTTTTTAGGCATCTCAGGGATTCAAGGCAAATTCTAGTGAAAAAGACCCTTTCTGCTGTTCCCTTTTGGTCTCAAACTTGGGTCACATACATGAAAGACACTGCTGACAGGGACATGTGGCTCCCTTAGTATGATCATACCTCACCACATCTGACCCTTCCTAGGCACGGACATAAATTCAACTGGGCACCACCAGAGATGGAGCACTCGCTCTGAAGGACCGTCCATCTGACGCCGTGCAGCATCTCAACTACTCTTCCCCTGGGGACTGGGGTTAAATGGGATGAAAGGAGAACACAGATCTGTGCATCTGTCTGTGGCCACCTGTTGAGGCTTTTTTTGCTAACATTGGGTAAGAAAAGGCTGGGTCCCCCAAGAAGTTCATGAAGTGAGTGGGTAAAAGGAAAGCCAGGATGGGGAACACCAAAATGGGAGGAGGAAAGGCTGAAAAGATGACAAGTGATAAGATGCATTTAGGAGCTTAGTCCGAGTGTGTTGCCCACTCCTAGAGCCCTTTACCCTGCACTGCAGCAAGAGGAACCCCGGGGTCCCCAGAACCGCTGATGGTGAAGGCACACAGGCAGGACACGTGTGGACGAGCTTGTCTGTGTCATATTGCAAGAAAGAATAATTAAAAGCACCACATTTTTATGGTCTTCCTGCATCTTTGCCATTCTGATCAAATATCTGAACCTTAAAATCACTAAACACATTTGAGGATGAAGGGATGTAGAGCAGAGTTTGAGGGTTTTGTGGAGCAGGTGGAGAGAAGAGTGATGCCTCAGCTGACTGTTCTTTCTTCTTTTGAATCAGGTTTTGTTTCTTTTGCCATAGTTAATGTAAAATACCATTGCTATTTATTAACACTATGACTAGGTCTTACAACTATATGGAGGAAAATCTTTCAATGTCAGTTTTATACTTACTACTGGAAAAAAAAAAACACCTCCCAGGAGACATGAAAATAATGAAATCTCCCTTCTCTTTTATTTTTTTCAGAACGCTCATTATTCACACTTTGTATTAAACTCATTTTCTTCCATTATTTCATTAGTTGTGTCTGTAGATGAAATTTAGAGTACTAGTAAAACATTACAGAATCATAGAATTGTTTAGGTTGGAAAAGACCTTTAAGATCATCGAGTACAACCATTAACCCCTGATGCAGCTTGAGGCTGTTTCCTCTTGTCCTATCACTAGTGACACTGGTGACTAGAGACCAACCCCCCCCTCACTCCAGCCCCTCTCAGGCAGCTGCAGAGAGCGAGAAGGGCTCCCCTCAGCCTCCCCTTCTCCAGGCTAAACCCCCCCAGCCCCCTCAGCCGCCCCCCAGCACACTTGTGCTCCAGACCCTGCCCCAGCCCCGCTGCCCTTCTCTGGACACTCTCCAGCCCCTCAAGGCCCTTCTTGTCCCGAGGGGCCCAAACCTGAGCCCAGCATTCGGGGTGGGGCCTCCCCAGGGCCGAGCACAGGGGCCCCATCACTTTACATTTAGTTACACTTTACAGTTAATTACATTTGTCATTAAGACATTAATATGAGTATTATTTCATTACAAAAATAACCTAACATAGAAATGAATACTTTCATTGAAGAAACCATTCTAAATAATATTTATTTTTAAAAAAATTTAGAAAAGCTCCATATTGTATTGCATGTGTTTGAGTGTGAAGTGCTTTTACGGCCCAACATAAAATGCATTTTATAGAAAAGCATTTGTAATGTAGAAGAATTATTCTCAGGCTCTGGTCATTACAAAAAGTAAGTAAGAAATTGTCAAGAAGACTTGTGAAAACCCCAGGTGATGACAACCAGCTTAGAAAGCAATTATTGCCAGGTTGGTCCTGCAACAGTTCCTACACAAAAACACAAAATACATCCAACTTCTGCCACACAAATGGGAAAAAGTAGCATTTTTTTTAAACCTTTACCTAATCCTGCAATCCTGTCCCCTGCCTTGCACCGCTCCCAAGACGTGTCTGTGCACTGACGCGCACTCTGAAAAGAGAAAACTTTCAAGGCTGTTGACAGCCAGGAGCTTCCCTGTCCTTCCTCCACAGGGCAACAGGAAATCTCCTTTCCTCTCCACACCCCTGACCATTTTGCTGGGCAAGGGTGTCCCAGGGCACGCACCCCCCTTCCCTGCTTGTTTCTTCTGCCACACGGCTCCCTCAAGGGAATAATAAAGGGGAACGTTTGCCAGCTCCGAGGATGCGCACACTGAAAAGAATCAGCCTAGAAACGCCCTCCTTTCCTTTCCCCTCCTTCTCCTTTTTTTTTTTTCTTTTCTTTTTGTTTTCTTTTCTTTCTTTTTTCTTGTTTTTCTTTTCTCTTCTTTTCTTTCTGTTTTTCTTCTTTGTTTCACTTTTTCCTTTTTTCTTTCTTTTTTCTTCTGTTTTTCTTTTTTTCCTTTTTTTTTCCTTGCTTTTTAATACTGCAAAGGGATGAGCTGCACATCCACACCTTAAAATCCATGCCCACAACTTGAGCAGTACGAGGAGGTGTGGGAGGGATCTGGTACAGCCTTCCCCCTCCAGCTCTGCTGGTCCCCAAAACTCAGGGAAGGGCCCCAAAATTCTGCAAACAGGACAGGCATTTGGGATGCTCTCAGGAGGGGGAGCAGCCGCATTCCAGGGGGCTCCGCTGGGGGTCTGCCCGGAGACCAGACCCTCATCCCAGGGCTGCCCGGCCACTTATTCAGCTGCAAAGAGATGTCTTTCAAAGCAAAATAAAAATCTTTTTTAAAAAGGGGAAAAAGCAATGTAAACAAAAGAAAAAACCCAAACAAACAGACAAAAAAACCCAGACCAAACAAATGAGGGAAAGCAGAAGGCAAGCAGGGGACTGTGAAGGCACGGTCCCGTTTCCCTGCGACATCCCAGGGGTTCAGTAGCATCCTCACATCCTTCCCTGCCCAGCCCCACTGCCCCACCGGGCTGGGGAGGACCGGGAGGGCACTGACAGTGAAAGCACAGAAACACTATTTTTACTTATTTTAAAGCAAATGCTGTTGCTCTTCTTGCTTAAATTCTCTTGAAGCTGAAGGAGCTGCAAATAAAAGTTTACTTTAATGTGAGGTATCATATTGATGGTTGTAAATATAAAAAAAAAAAAACCAAACCTGTTTTGCTCTCCGGAAGGCTTTTTACACAACCCAATTAAAATAGTTTATAGAATAAAAAGCAATGCTACACTGCCTGCATAATTTAATAGCAATAGCTATGAACCTCACCCAGCAGGGAGCTCTGCTTTGCTGTATGCATTGCATGCATGCATTCTAAATCATCTTTAAGTTACTTATTTGTTTTTCATAATTATGTCTGTTTAGTAATCCAGGATGGTTTATGGATCACAAGTATTCCAGTATTTGTTTTGTTGTTGTTAAAAAGGAGAACTTGCTACTAAATGAATGCCTTATACTTCAATGAGCCAAATCATGACATAAATCCCTGTATTTTTCTCACACAGATGTGAATTCTGTATTAAAATCAATATGAAATACAAATATAAAAGACACTTCATATTTCTTCTTTTTTTTTTCCTGAAGGATAAGCTCTCACATAATCTGACCCACTCCTTCCTTTCCATAATGGCCTTCAATTACAGGAGATTAGTATAATTAAATCATCATTTTTACAGGCTTTTCCAACTTGCTTTCACTTTAAATATAATTACAACATTTTGCAGCATTTTGGAACTGAGAACTCCAAAGACAGGAAGATGATTAACTTTTTCAAACACAGAATAAACACAAATTTTGGCAATATCTATTGCATTAGTATAACAAATACAGTTTAGATGTATAGCAGAAGTGTACGATTTTTAATCAATCTAATACCAACTGGCACAGACTACAGGATTACAAAGGTATCTGTAAAAACTAGAATGCACTTATAAAAATCACCAACTTTGTTGTTTAAGTCACAAAGTACAAATAACCTTACTACAGTTTTCAGAAAACTACTACTATAATTACTGATTAAATTAATAAAGGGTGGGGACCTGGTTTGTTTTTGGTTTATGTTTTTGGTTTGTTTTCAGATTTTGGTGTGGTTTTGTTTTGTTTTCAGAAGAGGTGTGTTTGCAAAATAATGCAGAATACTGGGTTATTTGGTTTTATAAAAGTTTTAGCTGTTAACCCAAAATACACTGAATTTAAATTAATATATTTATGCAGGGATTTTTCACTGTTGCTTTATTCCTGCGCATCAGTCCCAGCACCTGGGCTTCCAAACCAGCCCCCACCTTCTGTCTTTGTCAAGACAGAAGAAGCTTGCCTGGGAAAAACCCTGGGCTTTTTGCAGGTATGGCAAACCCTTTCCACGGGGAGGAGAAAGTTCACGGAAATCTGCTTTGCGGAGCACCAAACAGTGTGTGAACTAAAAGGAGCTGTGCTGGCATCTCCAGGCCATTGGAGACTTTTTGTTTCAGTAAAAGTGCAGCTTGGGGAAGTTCATGGGAAAGGTCTGTCATGTCAGAATCGCCCGCTCCTGGCAATGGCTTGAAAGTATTCAGTCGGGGGATAGGCGGCTGCTGGAGTCGAGTGCATTAATACATTTCATTATTTTGTAATTTTCTCTTGAGAATGAAGGCTCCGTTTCATGAATTAGGCGATCGAGGACTGTTTGAGATGTGCCCTTGTGGGTGTCAGCAGTCTACACAACTGTAGAAACTTTCCTTCCTTCAGCTGGAGAAATATTTTTAGGAAGTAATTGTGTTAAAAAAAAAAAAAAAGTTTCTTTGCAGTGAGAAAGCCTTTTCCCCAAAAAAAAATAAAGCAGGACAAGACTGTAATCTTTCTTCAGTTCTGAACAAATCATACATATTCTTACAAAATATGTATTCACAGCATCGTAATTTAAAAAAAAAAGACCCACAAATATTAACACAAATTAACTACTTCTTCAGCCGTATTCTGGAACTGCGTTGTGCATCGGTGGGATCTTGTCTAACCTCAAATAGCGTGGGCAGTGAGGGTAGCCAGCACATGGATGAAACACCAAAATGATTGCTGAAACTCCTATAACAATTTTCTGTGATTTCAGGAAAACTCTCCAGCAAGGGTAGGTTCGTTCAGCCTTCGGCCCGCCTTCCACATCAGCCAGTGGAGCGTGGGGTACCCCATGCCTTGCATAATGTCCTCAGCAGCCCCTGGGACGGATCCACTTCAGTGGCAGGGAAGTGGCGATCCCTCTCTTCCTCTTACAAAATAATTCGCTAAGAAAGTGATTTTATTAAAGCAAAAAGCTTCATAGAAATATTGAAAATCAGACCCCTTTTAATCCTTTCCAGGTGCTTGGCTCTCCTTCTAAATAACATAACTGCTGGAAAATTTAGCTGCAGAAATTTTTCTAAGTCAGGAAAATCTGTGTGTGGTGATGGTCCGGAGATGCTGCTGTGGATGCTCCCTCTGCATCCTCTTCCTCCAGGAATAAAAACATCTTCACATCCACCTCTGGGAAACAGGAATATGGTCTGCAGACCAAAACGAGTAAAGCCTGACAGGGTTTGGGTTGAGGAGCTTTGCCACAGAGCTGGGCACACAAATCCTACCTTCTCACAACTCTTCTCATGTTTCCCTTCTGATGTTATTCCGTAGGAAGGAACGGGGACCGGCCACCTCCCACACACACGGGGTACAAACCTGTTTGGTTTAGTAGGGGACATTTTTGGACATTCTGCCTATGTGTGCAGAATGGCAGGAACGGGAGGAAAGAGACCAGGCTAATAGAATAACTATAAACAGGCCAAATACCACACACGCTTCACTGCTTTGCTGAAGCGATCTGCAGGCAGCTGCAAAAAAGCAAAGCACTGTTAAAAAAACCCACTACTTTGCTAGGCAAGCACTTTTCTGCCTTCCTAGTCTGCTTTATCTGCAAGAGAAGAAAACTCTCATTTCGTTTGATGATCTGGATGCTGAAGCACGTCAGGCTCCTTGCAGCGGGTGCTGGCAGAGCAGCAGCCATCCCTGAAGGGCAGCACCAGGCGGCACCCCATCATTCGGCATGGGCTGGTGAGGAAGCGGGGTGCCGGGGCAGGAGACCTCAGCACAGGTCAGCCAGCGCTCACCCTGCAGCCAAGGTTTGCCCACACCACTAATCACCCACACACCCCCTCCAGCAAATAACGCACAAGCATGAAATGACAAAAAAAATACTCCAAAAGAGAGGTTTTACTTCTGGAATAATTGCTGACACTTTACTTCCACCACTGATTTTGCCACTCAGGCTGGAATGCTTTGTAGCTGCACTGGAGACTGCGGGAACATTTCTAGCGAGTGCACTTGTTTCAGCTGGGCTTGCTACTTTCCACACATATGAGCTGATATTATTATTGTTGTTATTATTATTATTATTATTGTTATTGTTATTAGCAACAAAGGAAAGCAAACCTTTGTTTGTCAAATCTACATCTTCATAAAAAGCTAATACATTTTGCCGTCTCACAGGCCAAATGGGATAAAAAAAATACATTTTTTAATTTTGTTAAATGATTGGGTATTTATTATTACCTTTTTTTTTTCCCCCAAAGGACTCTTCTCATATATGCAGGACCATTTACTAAAGGTAAACTGTCAGTTGGCAAATTCACAAAAAATTAACCTATTTTTTTTTTAAGTTAAAATGCATTCCCAGGAAAGGTACAGGACTGACAACAAGGGGCACTGAAATCCCTTATTAGCAGACCAGAGGCTGTGCAAGCTCTCAGCCACTTCTGCATGCCCACAGCATGAAAGCAGCATCCCCAAAAGCGAGGAAGCCATTTCAATCCCCACCAGGGAGCCTCAGCAACCCCACTGCCTGCGGTGGCTTCAAGTCCCACAAACACCCAGTTCCTCACCCCGTGCTTGGGCCGATAGGTCTGCCCATCGCCGCCAGGCACGGCGCTATGGGCATGACCCTGGTAGAAAGCAGATGAGCTGCAGATGAGATGAAGGCTGCAAGGATGAGACCAGCGTATTTCACAGCAATGGCTGAATTTACACACTTGACCCCTGGCCACCATGTCTTCTTCGGCGTCGGCGCAAGCTCTGTGGTTTAGAAACTTTTCTCTGCCCACGAGTAGTTCACAAAGCCAAGCTTTCACTTCAACCTTTTAAGAGATATGGATGCTGCAGGCAAGACCCTAACCCAAAAAAGGGAAGGACTAGAGGAACCCTCTATGTCTCTGCCTCAGGTGATCTTCTCTTCCATTTTGACAGTTCGAGGGAAGGGAGCAGCCAGAAACAGGTGTATAATGTATATCAACTCCTGGCTACGTGGCTGGTGCCACCGTAAGGGGTTTGGCTTCTATGACCATGGGGTGTTCTTCAACAATGACAGCATGCTAGGGAGGGATGGAATCCATCTGTCTAAAAGGGGCAAAGGAATCTTCAGCAGTAGGCTGGTTAACTTGGTGAGGTGGGCTTTAAAACTGAAGGACTTGAGGAGTGGGATCTGTTGTGAAAACACTCACACCAGCACGTCCAACAGAGGAGTAAGTCAGGCCAAGCAGTGTGGTGGTAAAGGTTCCTTAGCTGTCTTCCAAGGGGTGAAACAGAAGAGCAATCACTGCAAGTGTATGTACACGAATGCACGCAGCCTGGGTAACAAACAGGAGGCACTGGAGCTCCGTGCCCACTCAGAAGGGTATGACATCATAGGAGTAACTGAAACATGGTGGGACACCTCAAACGACTGGGGGGTCACAATGGACAGTTATAGGCTCTTTCATAAAGACAGGCAGGGTAGGAGAGGTGGAGGAGTCACACTCTACATCAGGGAAAACATCTAATGTATCAAAGACAACTATGGTGACTGCGACTGCTCTATCGAATGCCTCTGAGTTGAAGTCAGAGGGGTCATCTCCAAGCAGGACCTCACAGTGGGCATCTGCTATCGACCTCCTAACCATGATGACAGCGCCGATGAAGCAATACTTGGGGCACTAAAGCAAGCTTCTGGCCAACAGAACCTGGTCCTGATGGGGGACTTCAACTACCCAGACACCTGCTGGAAGAACAATACGGCAGCTCGCATATCATCCATCAAATTCCTGGAATGCATAGAGGACTGTTTCCTGATACAAATGATAGACGTGCCAACCAGGAATGAGGTGCTGCTGGCTTGCTCTTCACAAACCAAAAAAGCCTGCTTTGTAATATCTCAGTTAGTGATAGCCTTGGCTGCAGTGGCCACAATATTGTGGAGTTCGGGATCCTGCTGAGCGTGCTGAAGGTCAGCTCTAAGACAAGGGTTCTGGATTTTAGAAGAGCAAACCTCAGTGCACTCAGGGCTCAGGTGGGAGGGATTCGATGGGAAGCTTCCATGGAAGACAAAGGAGTTAGTGAGAGCTTGGAGTTCTTCAAGAACTCTCTATTGGAATCACAAAGCCAATTTATCCCCTACAAAGGAAAGGGAAGTAAGTGGAGCAAAAGGCCCCCTTGGCTTAACCATGACCTCCTGGTTCTACTCAAATCCAAAAAAGAAGCACACCAGAGATGGAGAAGTGGAGGATTATCTATCAAGGGGTACAAGGGCATTGCCAGAGCGTGCAGAGATGCAGTTAGGAAAGCAAAAGCCCAGCTTGAATTGAAACTAGTCGTAGATGTCAAAAATAACAAGAAAGGTTTCTTCAGGCATGTCAACCACAAGCAGAAAACTAAGGAAAACATAGGCGCACTGTTAAACGGAAAATGAGAACCAATCACCAACGATGCAGAAAAGGCAGAGGTCCTGAACACCTTCTTCACCTCTGTCTTTACCAGCACTGTTGGGTCCCAGGCTTTGGGAACGAAATTGTGGGTTGATCCAAACACCAACCCACCATCAGTGAAGGAAGAGTTAGTACATGAATTATTACAGGAGCTTGACCCCTACAAATCCATGGGCCCTGATGCCATCCACATGAGGGTGTTGAGAGAGCTGGCTGACATCATCGCAAGGCTGCTCTCCGTAATCTTTGAGAAGTTGTGGAGAACCGGGGATGTCCCTGAGGACTGGAGGAAGGCAAATGTTACCCCTATCTACAAGAAAGGCTTGCGGGAGGATCCGGGTAACTACAGGCCCATCAGCCTTACTTCAGTCCCTGGGAGAGTTATGGAACGAATCCTCCTGGGGGCCATCACAAGTCAAGTGAAGCACGTGATTGGGAAAAGCCAACATGGCTTCACTAAAGGCAGACCGTGCTTGACAAACCTGGTGGCCTTCTATGACAAAGGGACTTGCCTGGTTGACATGGGGCAGTCGGTGGACATTGTCTACCTGGACTTCTCCAAGGCCTTTGATATGGTCCCCCACAGTCTCCTCCTGGGGAAATTAATGCATTATGGCCTAGACAAGTGGTCTGTGCAGTGGGTGGGGAACTGGCTGACAGGCCGCACCCAAAGGGTGGTGGTAAATAGCTCCTTTTCCAAGTGGTGACCTGTCACTAGTGGGGTCCCCCAGGGATCAATATTGGGCCCAGTGTTATTCAACATCTTCATAAGTGATCTGGATACCGGCATCCAGTGTAGCCTGATGAAGTTTGCAGATGACACCAAGTTGAGTGGGGAAGTAGACAGTCCAGAAGGGAGAGCTGCTCTGCAGGGAGATCTGGATAGGCTGGAAGAGTGGGCCAGCAAGAACCTTATGAAGTACAACAAGGACAAGTGTAAGGTCATGCACCTGGGAAAACATAACCCGGGAGTGCAGCACAGACTGGGACCCACCTGGCTGGAGAGCAGCTCTGTGGAAAGGGACCTGGGGGTCCTGGTGGGCAGGAAGCTCAACATGAGCGAACAGTGGCTGCTGCGGCCAAGAAGGCCAACATGATGCTGGGTTGCATCAACAAGGGCATCGCCAGCAGAGATAAAGAAGTCATCATCCCGCTCTACTCAGCACTTGTCAGGCCACAACTGGAGTACTGCGTACAGTTCTGGTCCCCGCTGTACAAAAAGGATGTGGCCAGGCTGGAAGGGGTCCAGAGAAGGGCCACCAAGATGATCAAAGGACTGGGAAGCTGCCATACGAGGATAGGCTGGGAGAGCTGGGTTTGTTCAGCATTGAGAAAAGGAGGCTCAGAGGGAATCTCATCACCATGTACCAGTACTTAAGGGGCAGCTACAAAGAAGATGGAGATTCCCTTTTTACACGGAGTCACATGGAGAGGACAAGGGGGAATGGACACAAGTTGCTCCTGGGGAGATTCCGATTGGACACGAGAGGGAAATTTTTCACAGTGAGGACAGTCACCATTGGGATAATCTCCCCAGGGAAGGGGTTGACTTGGCCACGTTGGACACCTTCAAGAGCCGTCTGGACAGGGTGCTGGGCCATCTTGTCTAGACTGTGCTCTTCCCAGAAAGGTTGGACTAGATGATCCCTGAGGTCCCTTCCAACCTGTGATTCTGGGATTCTGTGATTCTGTGAATGGCTGCAGCCCCTTGGCAGCCCCTTGGCAGCCCCATGTGATGTGCCATGATCGTGACCCAGCCTAAAAAAAGAACTAAAGCCTCCTGCTTATTAATAACATCAAACGTTCAAGTCAACTAAGGAATACCGCAGCCTGTTGCTGGGTTTGGCCCTGCAGCCAGCAGCAAAGAACACCTACAGCCACAGGAAACAGAAGGCTTGCTTCCTCCTGTTCTTTTCTTATTTATTTTTCTAATAGCAGTTATTTAGTTTACTCATTGCAGAGCTCACTTAGAGTCTTCAAGGATTGTTTCTTAAATTTGTAAGTGTGCAAAGTACTGAAATTATGCAATTCAAAATATCCAAAACAATTTTTTGCTCTGATAAGTCAGACCTTGTTTGAAATTATTTGGTTAAACAGCTGATTAAAGGTACAGGAATATAAGGACCTTAATTATCTGATTCTCCCAAAATACTTTTGATTAGTCTGATGCAAAGGCATTTTCAGTTTATTAATTAAGCATACTTAATTATGCTTAACATAAAACATATGAGTAATCCTGTTGTCTTCATCAATGCATGTATTTAAGTCATTTGCAGGGAAACAGGGAGATGTCGCCATTGCATTTCCCAGCCTGTTCCAAGAGAAACCACCAGTACAAACAGAACACCTTCAACTGGACACCTCTTGGTATATTCTTACTCTTTTAGTCAAAGGCCCTGTTTCTCTCAAAATAAAGAGCTGTTGAATGTGGAACATCTGGTAGCGTAAAGCATATATAAGTTAGTGGATAAAAGAGATCTCAGCAACTTTAACTAGCAGAGAATTTGATTCCAGGCACCAGTATTTTTGGTTCTTTCTTGGGGTGACATAGCAATAATTAAAAAAAGAAACAAAAACAGCAAATTATTCAGTCAGCCAATTGTCCTGCATTTCAGCGATCAACAAAAGCCCCCTGCTTGGACCACTTAAGCTGGCCATGTAGGACTGCTCTGTCACCCAGAGGTCTCATGGTTAATTCTCAAATCATTGTGTAATAGTCTTTAAAAATAGGTGTTGGGTAGAGGTTATTCCTGCCTACACCTCTGAGACTCTTTGCACTAAAAATGATGTTGTCTATCCTTAAAGTGCCTTATTAAAGCCTTTCCCTGAGCAGTGCATCCCAACACCGCTCACAAGAAGCTGGCTGTTAAAAGCAATACAATTTTATGTTCTAGGTGCAGCACAAGGTTTCCAGAAGACTTTTGTGTTAGCACTGACACGTAGCACCAAGTACCACAAAGCAGCACTTCTCACCTATTTCCCTCTTACCTGTATTTATTTTTTTCATTCTTTATTAACAAAACAACTTATGGCCCCATGGCAACAGAGCCGAGGCAGAGCTCTAGTTGCAAAGATGACCTAAAATGACTAGCGAGGTAGCTGTCTGCTACATCCGCATCCCCAGCTGGGCATTCAGAATCTCTCAAAAAAAGGTGCAGGGAGTTAAATTATCTCATCCCCGAAGCTGATGGCTTGATCCTCATGCACAGAGACACATATACATCACCTGGGCATCATCACCACACAAGCATCGCTGAATAACTCAGTGAAGGAACAAACTATCTATCAATCAAATCCTATTGCTGAGGCCGCAGCTCAGCAACTTGCAGAAGAGATTTCTCTTGTGGAGAGGAATCTGGCTACAACCTCACTTCAACAAAGTTGCAGGGAGATATATGAGGTGGCAGGAGGTCTCTGCCTTCAGAGGGGAGGTAAGGTGCATAGTAGGATGGGAGGAGAGAGCACTACATCAAGAGGTGAGTCATTTTTCTGCCTGTGCCTTCCCCGCAGCTATTCCTTCTTCTTCATTTATATCCAATACTACACACACATATATACAGGAAGGGATCAAGATTCAAAAGCAGGTGCAATAATAAGTGATAACCTGCTGTAGTGGCAGAAGACACTAGTGACTGCAGCAAATGGAGGAACCGGGTTTGACAGAAACATCACTGGAGCAGGCAAACGTATCTCAAATGATAATGATGCTGCTAAATTCTGAAAAAGGGAGCATATGATGAAAACTTACAGCTATGAAAGGGTAAGGAATGCCCATGTGATGTGGAGCGACCCAGACAATACAGAGAAGACAAGCAGTGGAAGATAATTTTGACAGAAGAGAGGAAAAGTGATGGAAGAAGGTCCCATGAGGTTGTGGTTTGTACAAGCTATAAAATCATGTTGTTGGAGGCTCCAACACAGCCCTAAAGAAGAGGAATTGCTCTGACTTGTTGCAGGAAGGCCAATGCTCTGAGGCAGACTCTGACACAGCCAGAGCATGGCTTCACAATGCATCTGACCACCATCCTCTGGAGAGAGATGGCACTGATCTGGGGGGGGAAAGAAAACCCTTGCGGCATGCCTGATAGTGTAGTATTTTGCTCTGCCACTGCTTCTGATGCAGCCCTATCTCTTTTCCCTTGCTGCCATCTCGCATGAATTCTCATCTGGCCTCATATCACTTCTCTTTTCTCACCAGGACTTGCACGCTCCTTACGTCATGTCATGCTTTGTTGGTGGGAACGCAAATTCCCAGTGCTAAGGGTACAGCCAGAGCCCAGGGTGGGCACCTGTTGACCAAATGGCTGATACACTTTGCAAACTGAAATATAGAAAACCAAGTCCTTTGTTCCCTTCCAGCTGCCAAGTCTCTCACCCCTTCACATGAGGGTCTGAGCAAGCTTTGAGTGAGGCTTTTAGCAGACGCTCACCACCAGCTCAGCTCGGCTTTCACCGAACTGAGAGTTAATCGGCTGCAATGACTCACTGCTAGGGATTTGCAACTTCATGGCTGAGACTTTTTTGTTTTCTTTGTCTTTTTTGTTTTGTTTTGCATAAGACTGCGCATAACTGCATCTGGATTACTGTCACTTTTCTCTTTAAACACTGCTCTTTCAGCCCTAAAAGGGTCAGATGTCTCAGAGGCTACAAATAAAAACCAGACCACTGTGCCTTATTGCCAGTATTTCAAAATTATAACTGTACAGAATATAGCATACCTGTAATCACATGTTAATTCATAAATGTGTTCTTAATAAAAGTGCTCCAAAGAGGAAACTTGTTAGACTCATTATTATGGGTAGAGCTGGGTGAAAACCAATACAAATTTTACATGAATACTGGTGATTTTTTTTCCCCCTTGGGTGAAGGTTCCCATCATCTTTGAGGGAAGCAAAGTGCTGACACTTGCTTCCAGCCAATCCCCAAGAAAACAAGTATGCATCCCCAAATGGACAGATATAAATCTTGCTCCCTGTGAGGATTCAGACCAGGAGGTTTATGATCTCAGTGTTGGGGCCGGTCCTGTTCAATATCTTCATTGATGATCTGGATGAGGGCATCGAGTGCACCCTCAGTGAGTTTGCAGATGACACCAAGTTGGGCGGGAGTGTTGATCTGCTGGAGGGCAGGAAGGCTCTGCAGAGGGACCTGCACAGGCTGGATCCATGGGCCGAGGCCAGTTCTATGAGGTTCAACAAGGCCAAGGGCCGGGTCCTGCCCTTGGGTCACACCAACCCCAGGCAGCGCCCCAGGCCTGGGGCAGAGGGGCTGGGAAGTGCCCGGCGGAGAAGGCCCTGGGGGTGCTGGCTGACAGCCGGCTGGGCATGAGCCAGCAGTGCCCGGGTGGCCAAGGAGGCCACCAGCCCCCGGGCTTGTGTCAGCCCTGGTGTGGCCAGCAGGAGCCGGGCAGGGATGGGGCCCCTGTGCTCGGCCCTGGGGAGGCCCCACCTCGAATGCTGGGCTCAGGTTTGGGCCCCTCGGGACAAGAAGGGCCTTGAGGGGCTGGAGCGTGTCCAGAGAAGGGCAGCGGGGCTGGGGCAGGGTCTGGAGCACAAGTGTGCTGGGGGGCGGCTGAGGGGGCTGGGGGGGTTTAGCCTGGAGAAGAGGAGGCTGAGGGGAGCCCTTCTCGCTCTCTGCAGCTGCCTGAGAGGGGCTGGAGTGAGGGGGGGCTGGTCTCTGCTCCCAAGTCACAAGTGATAGAATGAGAGGAAATGGCCTCAAGCTGCATCAGGGGAGGTTTAGGTTGGATATTAGGAAGAATTTCTTTACTGCAAGAGTGGTCAGGCATTGGAACAGGCTGCCCAGAGAGGTGGTGGAGTCTCCATCCCTGGCAGTATTTAAAAGAAGGGCAGATGTGGTGCTTGAGGATATGGTTTAGTGCTGGACTTGGCAGTGATAAGTTAGCAGCTGGACTTGAGGATCTTAAGGGTCTTTTCCAACCTTAATGATTCTATGATTCTATGATCTTGGGCTTATACTCAATCAGAAGACAAAGTGCAATTTGTATCATAGCTATGATGGTATTGGATTTACAAAAGTCAAAAGCAACCCACGAAGGGGAAGACATAGGTCATTCCGAATGTGTAATGATGAATTATTTTTTTCTTCAAGTTTTTGCAGAAAGCTTAGTGTAAATTTGTTAAGAAACTTTATTTATTTATTTGCTCTGTGTAACACTGAGAAGGAAACACACTACGATGGGATATGTGAATATTTCTCGTTATTTCAAGGCAGCGCATTTGTATTATAAACCCACAACTTTCAGGCGTTCCTGCCTGACTAAGATGGGCAATTGCAATTACGAAGCAAATTGGACTATTCTCATGCTGCTTTGCAAAATGAGGAGAAAAATCATAAAGCATGTGCAGAAGCTGTCGTTTACACTCAAAATAACCAAATCACGTCATCACATAAGGAGACAGTTTCTCTACAATACCTAAGACCACTTTGAGTAAGAAAGTAATACCATGTCCATAAGAGTTAGTAAGAAAGTGACAACTTAGTACTTTAATTGTGCTAGGATTATGTTTTTTTAAATAGCAAGCCCTTTCTGATCTCAGTTTTGCAGACTGTTTAGTCTTTAAACACGTGAGTGAAAGGCAGCCTCTTTTTCCACAGCAAGGGGGTGGTGCACCTTTAGCGTGACTAATGTCACCCCCAGCATCAGGATATGCAGTGATCCCCCTCCCTTTCACCTGGGCCAGGCTGAGGCTGTGCGCAGGACACTGCCCCCGGACAGAAATGTTGGTATTCGCAGAGGAAGCCTTATGAGCAACAGCACCAACACGTGGGGCGGGGTAGGGAATAAAATGCTAGGGAAGATTACAAGAATATTTACAGGTTGTGCATACAACCGGACTAAAAGCCCTACACAACTCACTACAATGCCGCTTGAGTCACTAACAAATTGAAGCACTTTACCAAATTCGTAGCTCTTCAACAATTTTCAATCACTCTAAAATACTCATGCTCCAAGCTGTAAAGTCTTTCTTAACCACTACAGATGTATAAAAGGCACATCACCAAAATGACGGTAATCAACGCCTTCAATCTCAGGTGTGAAATTGTGCTGTATTTTTCCCTTGTCATTTTTGTTATTCACCAAGTCTTATGCGACGTTGGCTAAGCTATCAATTTTTTTTTTAAATATCCATCCCATACACAAAAAAAAAAAAAATGAAGGGACTGAACAGACTCCAGAGATTTGCCTTTGGTAGTAGAAGTGTTCTATGGTCAGAAGAAGATACACACTTGAAGCACACTGCTCTGGGTACTGAAAATATGTTAAAAAATATGTTAAGCTTATCTTTTTTCCCCCCCCCCCGTAACTTACACCACAGAGCAGAGAGCAGTATTGAATTGTCTTGGTCTGATATTTATAATTAGGGAGTTCTGTGAATAATGGATATCTCAGTTTAGCCACTAAACCAAAAGAATTAGTGTATAGGAGGAGAAATTTCAGAGTAACTCAGAAGAACATGAAAATATATTCAACCTCAATTTAAAAAAAAAATCAATTACAAAAATCCAAAACTTAAATAAGGATGGGAACAGCATAGTTCAATTTCTGCTCTGAAAAAAGAAAATTAAAATAATAAGAAAACACAAGGTTTGCCAAAATTATTCACAAAATTCACAAATATTTTAGTCCCCTGGACAGAATGGTCTTTTGGCTTTTGTTTTTTATTAAAACACTACTTGCTTTCACGCTGCTCACTGCCAAAGTCTAAACATATGTCAACAAGTATATGCATTTCTGCATACACTGTTACTGCAAAAATCCTCGTCTCCACCCCTGAGAACAGCCTTGAAGAGGGACGTCCTGTTGAAGCTTACTATAATGCAGCAACAGAGCGTGGTGTATTAGCAACCTTGCTCTTAAAAGATGTGAAACAGAGGTGGCTGCAAGGGAGAAGGGAGAAGCCTTGCCAGACTGGAAGAAGCAACTTTTTTTTTAATTTATTTTTATTTTTTTTTCCTTCCTCTCTCCTCCTCTGCCATGGCCAACTAAAGTAATCAGATAAACTAGGTCAGCACAAACGAACAAGGTGAGCCAGCTGCAAACTAGACGGGCAAAGCAGCAATGACTAAGATAGCTGGGAGGGCATATGCACCAGAGTTCAAATCTCTGGGGAACAGCTTCATGCAGCTCTAATCAATTTTCAAATGTGCTTGCTCTTGGTTTTTATAAGTGAGTTTAAAACCAGTATTTCACACTAATTTTGGAACTCTATTTTGCATCAAATGACACAAACTAGTCACTAAATTGCAAAAACTTCAATTAAAGTTTTTTTTCCCCTTTTCAGACTAATAAAACTCCATCCCTTTTGATTTTGTAGGGACTAAGTAAGCATCAGTGCCCAGATTCCCTTACAAACCTTCCACATACATACTGTGTAAAATGCCTACATACATTTATCAGTGAAATACAGGTTAACAGGAAACTGCTGTCAAAACATGTTAATTCTCTCAAAGTACCAGAAAAAGCACAGGTTGAAGCAGGGCCAGAATGGGAATCCTGTGGAAGACTGCATCAAAAAAAGAAAATACAGGTAAAATTATGCAAATAATATTCCTCAGGGATCTCAACAGTCTGAAGCCAGCCCTGTGAAGGGGAACCACACATGCTGCAGGAATTACAACTGAAATAACTCTCATGTGAACGCGGTAGATCTTGTACCGTGACCCCATCTCTGCTCGGGACGTCAGAGGGGAACCTGCTGCATCCTGGATTGCTCCTCACCCTCGAGGCAACATCCAGCCCTCACCTGAGGGGTGACTTTTCATGGGGAAAAATAAAGGGGAATTCAGCTGTAGGTTGCACTGGGCCCAACGCTGCTATATTCAAGCCCAGTATCAATTTGCTTCTGCTTAGCCAGTTAGATATATGCCCAAGTTTAAAAGTCACCGGTACAGCAAAACAAGACCAGGGCCTCCGTACAGATTCAAGACCTCACCTTGAGGTAGACAGGCTCGAACACTTTGCCCTGTAAAACTCCCTCTCCATGTTTCCAACCACACAGTGGTCTAATATTTACCCACTAAACGAACTATTTACATTGCTAATCCAGATTCATTGCAATTTTGTTTGTTCAGCAGCGGAAACTTAATTTTAAAACCCTTTTAATTAAATGACCTGCTAGAAGTATATTAAAGTGATTTCATTATTTTAAAATTTCCTAAAGGAAAGAGGTCATTTGCATAGTGATCATTTTTCACATGCACCAGCAGTGGCCATTTTTCAGCATTGAGCTTCTACCCCTCCCTTCCTCCCTTGCATTTAATTTTACACCAGGTAGCAGAGAGGCTGAAGAGACCCTGTAACCATGAAATCCAGGCAAGTCATCTCAAAACAGGGTTTAAAACAGAGTGTGAGAGTTAATATTACATAATTCCACAGCTTTGGCTTTTTTTTTTTTTGCCTTCATTGCGTGAAACCACATAAGGTCCTCAAAACTAAGTATGCCATGGAAAGGCGGGAACTTTTGGAGAGAAGACCTGTGCAAAGCCTCACAGAGGACAGGGAGACAAGTCCCATACAGGTGGGAAGCATATTGGCCCAAGTCAAGTGTTTGGGCAAGATTTTCTCGTGTCCTAAGGACTTTTCTCATGCCAAAGTCTTTGCATTTAAAACAGGACACTAAAGTTATGGTTGCAGATACTTTCAGCAGGTGAGTTTAAGCCACCTTCCTCATCCTCTTCACTTCACCAGTAACTTACCCTCAACACACTTGTATTCTTCAGTCTCTGATTTTCTTATAACCAAAATATGCTTCTTCAATGTTGCTTCTAAAACCTGGTATTTTCACACTGATGCTGCCACCTGGCACTTTTATTTGAGTACAGAACAATGAAAACATCAGTAAACAAATATGTTTGTCTCTACCAGTTGCACTTTCATCTACAACAGAACAGGCTTTGACACACAGAAGCACCTGCAGACAAAATTTCTTTCAGTATTTTGACAATTTTATTTTTTATTAAGTATATGAAACATTTGTATTTGAAAAGCCTAGCACAGTCATTTTCTCAGATATAATATCCCTCTCCCAGCAATGAGCTCGCAAAAAATAAACCCTTTATACTTTTATGCAGTTGAATCAAAGGAAACAGAAGATGGAAGTAAAAACAGAATTGCAGAGACTAAATAAAATCTGAAGAAATACATTTTATATATGCAGCACATGCCCTTCAAAACTTATTTCGCAGTATTTCAGAGTGATGTTAACATAACCTAATTTTTTTGTTAAAAAGCAGAAATACTACTAAATCCACTTAAGCGAGTAAGCCAACTTTCAGGGCCCTTCTTCCTGCCCTGCTGAAGAGCTGTTCTGTTTAACATAGGTCTGCATCAGAGACATCAACAGCTGACTTTGGGCATATTTATTTCTATTTAATGCCTTCCACAGAAGGTTACTTCCTTCTTTGCTACAGCTCTGCAACGGAGACAAAATGCCTACAAGTGTTTTGCGTTGACTGGGAAATTAAGAGAACACAGACGGAAAGCATCATATTAATCAAAATCTGCTAAAAATAAAGACCATCCTGCTGAAAGCAACTATAAATTCTGTAATAAGAAAACTTTTTTGTGAGTTCAGAGTAACTTTGTTTTGTACAGATGCAAACGTCAGGAACTTGTGGAGCTGAGAGAGGCTGGAGGTTTTCATGAAAGGCAGCAAAGCTGGACTTTAACTGCTTTCCCCCTAGGATAAATTTATGCTGTGGGGTTACTTAAGTATGTTTCAACTCTTGCAACAACTCATTCTATAAAACACGTAAGAAAAGTGAGTTCTCCAGTAAGAATAAAGAGAGATGATAAACAACAGTACTATGGAAGGAGGAGAGGAGCCAGAGCAAGAAAGCTGGATTTCTTTCACAACCAAACTCACAAGAAAAACAGCCAAACAGCAGCACACAAATAAAAGGAAGAATTAAAAAAAAAAAAATCTACGATAGAGAGACAGACAGTGACAGAAAGCTAAAAATATCTAAGGGACAATGGAAAGAAGAAGGAAAATAAATAGCTACCTATTACTTAATGGGGAAATTAAACAAATAAGCTGCTCGAATGCTCCTGTTTTGTGTATTTTTCACAATGGCAGGCCAGAATACAGAAAGAAGACACTACTGAATATTAAGAAAAGTTAGATATATTTAATCAGGAGTGCTTGAGGAAGGTCACTGGAGTATTTACTGCATGGCCCAAAAATGTCACCACACGGTTATTGACCAGCCCCAAAAAGGTCATGGAGGGCAACAAGTTTCATGGGGCTGAAGACAGGGAAATACGACATCCACTTACAGAAAGTGTGGGGTAACTGGGGTTATTAAACCACCCAAACTAACTTCAACACCCAGACAAAAACCCCAGATTCCTAATCAATTTGTAAACTCTGAGAGGGCGAAGCGATAAGGAAAGCTAACACAGGCCTCCCAAGGACAGATCATGTCAAACCCATCTAATTTCCTTCTTTCACACAACTGGCCTGACGAGAAAGGGGAAAGTAAGAGATGCTATCTGTCTTGCCTTTATTAAGGTCTTTGAGGCAATCCAGCAGGAAATTTTCATAAGCCAGCTAGAATAGATGGATTAAGAGTATGAAGCACGTACATGTCAGTTATGACACAACACAGAAGAACTAATATGAGCATTTCACTGTTAGACAGGACATGTGTGATGGGGACGGTGTTTGTATACAAAAACACATACATGTAAACCTAGGTAATGCGTGTGTGTGCACATTCCTATGAGAACAATATGCTTCAATATTTCCCTTAGCATCCTGGGGGTTGGACTAGATGACCTTTAAAGGTCCCTTCCAACCCAAACTATTCTAAGATTCTACTATTGTATGGCCTTAGTATGTTTGCCTAGAAAACACATAATAAATCTAACAGACCCAAGGTACAATTGCTCTGAATTTAAAGTAACTTTAATACATTGGAGGAATGGTCTAAAATATTAAAAAAAAAGAAACACAAAGGGCCAAGAACTACACTTGATTAAAAAAAAAGTTTACACGCAAAAACAGTAAATACTTGTCTTGCAACAGTACTACATAAAATAATTTGGGAATTATCAAATATCCAGGTAAGAACCAGTGTTGCAAAATTGTTGCAAAAAAAGAGGCAGAGTTAATTGTAAAATACATTAATAGGGCTGTCTTAACGCTTGGGAGGCGATCATCTGTGAGGGTTGAAGGAACTGGGCTTGCAGTCAAGGGCCGGAGGAAAAAAGACCAGGAGCACATTAGCAGTCTGAACAAGTCATAACTGGCTCAGCCTGTAACTACAGATAGGTGGGGGAATGCCCGCGCCTGGTGTCGCTCTCTGTGGGCGAGGGGGAGACAGGAGTATGGGATGCAGAGAGATGGATGGGAAGCGTGTGCCCAGGCTGGCCGAGGGTGAAACCCCAGGTGGGGACGCGGCCAGCACCTGCGGAGGCTGCTCCGCTGAAAACACCCCTCAGCTAAAAACTGTGCTCTAGAGAGCAGACTCCGCAGTGAAAACTAGGATAGGAAAGAAAAAACAGTATCTGTGATTAAGAAGTTTAACAGAATATAGATGCTGCTAAGGGAGAGAGTCTCCAATCCAGCTTATGAAGACTTTGAGAACAGAAACCTCTGAATTCCTACTGAAACATCCTAAACAAACTGCAACAGCTTGCTTGAACTACCACCATCAGGCATCTCTTTCTCAAAGAAGGTTCTGATGAGAAGATGGAGTTGCAGGGGAAGGATATGTCTCCAAAGTAGAGTTTCTTGACAGTAGTACAAAAGTCTCAATAACAAACCACCAAAAATTGAATAATATTGATAATAATACACAGAGGAGAAGAACAAAATGGTTCTTACCTCTAGGCATTTAAGAGAAGTGGAACCTGAAATTGCCAGCTCAGACTTGAAGCCAGTGAGTGCAACAGCAACCCTGCTCCTGCCAACAACTTCTGCTGCTTGCAGAGCCAAATCTTGAACTAAAATCTGAGTGCCAGTTCTTGATCTCTCATCAAGATGCTTACCTAAGGAACTCATCTGCTCTATTTTCAGCTGAGAAGTAACAACCATAGAATTGTAGCATCAGAACTAGAAGTTCAAGTGCTGAAGACTTACTATTCTAACTTTGTAAGAGTGATACTCTGACTCCACTCTTGCCATGGAGTTCAATTTGGCATCTTTTAGAAAAATAATTTCCAGAGAAAGTTTCATTTTCTAAGATATCATTATGCCTCTAGAAAGACAGAATACAGCACTTACATTTCCTTACTTTATATTTAATTTCCAAATTTACACTACCTTTTTTCTAGATATGAGCAAAACAATTTTAAAATCTTTCACCACTTAGAACCTTTCAAAGGCATTAAAACCTATCCAATATAAATGGCTACACATAGCCTGGGCTAAAGAAATTAAGATTGTACACTTCCTCCTAGTCATGCGGCAATCAGCCACAGCAGTGCCAATCCAGAAGCTCCAAAACTGGAATCTTTAGAATAAAACTGAATTAAACAGTGGTTTAGCTTTTTTGTCCCGATTCTTTTACTTTTTGTTGATTGTCCTTGTATTGAGAGCAGTAACTTGCCCACCCACCACAGCTTATAGAGAGGATGGTTGACGACAACCCAGTGCAGAATTCGCCACTTCAGTTTGTAAAGCAGTTAGTGACTCTGTTAAAACCACATTTTCTGCTACTATAATTTATCTAGTGTCAGGTTCCAGACTCTGGTTCCTGTTCTGTCTTCCTGTAAGATTAGAGTCCTTCTCTATGCAGTTTTTGTTCCACATTAAGGTACTTTAACATCTGAATCTTCCCTTGATAGTCTGCAAAGTTCATTTTACTTTTCTCATAAAAAGTCATTTTTCTAGTCCTTAAACCCTCCACAGCTTTCCCAGGTTTTCACAGGAAAAACAACAACGCATATCACCTCACCCTGCAGTTTTATGGCATTGGTCCTGCTCGTCCTGCACTACAGAAGGTAATCTCCAACTCACCCCTTTTGCTTTTTAACCTGAGTCGGTCACTCCCCAACTCCCAGATGGTTTTTGGGCAGCGTACATCAAACTGCCAAATCACCACATTGTAGTTCCCTGCGGCCAGCAAATCCCTGTCCAGACCCAACGGCTTCCTGTGTCTTTCATTCTGTAAACTGCAGCCCGAATTCCTTGATAAATGACTCTGCCATGCCCCCACACGCTCCCTTCCCCACTTCTCTGAGCTTGTGCTGCCTGGCAGATGACAGCAACGGCTCAATCCCAATCCGTGAACGAGAAGGCAGGGGAACTGGCAATCTGGACAAGACACATATTTGGACTGAAGGCTTTATATTTTACTGTTCGAATCAGGCTGATACCAAAAACAGAGTAGGAGTGGAATAGCACGTGCTCATGGAAGGAAGAAAACTGGATTTCAGGACCAAACTTGCAGGTATGCCCTATTCCCAGTATAACCCACAAGAATGGGAAGCAACTGGGTATCTGTGATCCTGAAAGATCAGATACATCTAGCTCCAACTAAAAGCCTGTATTCTTTTCATTTCTGACCTACACACAACTGCTTCACATTACACATCTGTAAAAATGAGCATTTCAGGAAATCACACAAGTTCTGTATTGACTGAAAAATTGATTCCAAATCTGACAGGTGGGAAGAACATGGGCATGGGTTGGTCACCCAGAATCACTGAAAGTAGCTTGTGAATCTTGTAACTCAGAGAAGGATGCTTTCTTTCCCTTTCAGTTTTCAATAGAGACAGAATTACAAAGCAGCCCCAAACTGAGAAGCTGCCTTTCCCCCAGACCCATCAGGGCTGCAAACGGGAAAGCAAAACAGTAAACCTCAAACTGTATTTCAGAGACCTCTTTAAACACTCAGATACTGTTAGAAGCAGAAAATACCCCAGGATTGACTCCTGAGCAAGTATAACAAATCACTTTCTATTTTTTAATGTAGATTTAGAGGGAAACAATATTCCTCTGTAAGAGTGATCTCCCAGTCTGTGCTGCATCCCTTTTGCAGTCCTCCAGTTAATATCCTGTCTACTAAGCAGGCAAGCAAATAATTCTGTTGTATCTTCTTTGAAGATTCTTCATAAAACCTGAATCAAGCCAGTAACATCTATATTCTCTCAGCCCTGCCCAGACCGGCTAGCACGGGACAGGCACCAAACACCTGCCCTCTTGGCTGGAGAACGCTTCCAGGCCTTCCCTACACAGAACATACTCTGCTAAAATCAACGTTGCCAAAAGCTGGATGGTCCCTAGGCTATTGCACTGAATCACACATGCTTGTGCTTTACAGCAGAGATCAGCTTTGCTGGTTTTCCTGGCTGAACACCTTTTAAATCAGTGGAGCTTTCGAGCAGGAACCTGACGGGTTCAGAAGCAAGACTTCATATAACCCTTGAAATAAATGGCTCGCTCCAGGAACATGCTGTCAAAGCTTTCACAGGAGTTTCTTGCTGCAGAGCGGATGAACGCGAAGAGCTGGAAGAGCAGAGCACGCACCTTTGTGGCAGTCAAGGCTGTGGCTAGCAGAGGGATGGATGATTTTTCCAGGGCGCTGCTCAGCTGTCTGAGCTCTGCAGCACGTGAACACTTCACAGGTGGAAAAGATACTGCAGAGCGAACAACCCAAGTAAGCCGATTGTGTTCAGTATGGCTCCAGCCAAAGTCCTGCTGAAGGTTAAATAAACACAACAAACGTTGTGGGACGCAGAAACCTAGCCTAGAAAATATCTTGAGGAACACCTACACTGTGTCAGCACCCACTGATCAACTTGCAGTAGCAAACTAGCATCAACACATTATCCGAAGGAGAAGTATGGACCTTAACGACTGTTGGGAAGAACATGCCAGGCTAGACACCCATTCTACCACAAAGTCTTGGGGATTGTAGAGTCCCACGGCAGTCTCAAGCTTCAGGCTGCACGAAGAAAGCAGAAGGCTGAGGTGGCTTCTGAGACACAAACACATCTCCCACCATAGCTCGTTACCTTCCTCCCAACCGTGACTTTAAACTCACACTATCATCCGAGACAGGTTGATCGCTTTCCGAGGGGGTCCCACAGCTCAAACGCCTTGTACACTTTCAAATCCCCACCCCGAAAGCCAAGACTGGCTCTCCCTAGGGACTGTGGGGCATTTTTGTTCTCTGCAACAGGGCTGTCCTTTATAACTGAAGGAGTCTTTGGTACCACTTTGGTTGTAGGTTAAAGAAGGCTGCTTTCTCAAGGATTTATTTTTTTTCACTCCTGCAGAACTGCCTGGGCAGCTTTGGCATCGTTCACCAGTACGTGCTGGAAACATGGAAAGAAAATCCATGCATAACCAAATCTGATATTCCAAAAATCAAATTAAAAAAGACCCCAAAGGTTATAGGTTACTACTTTAAGTATATTCATTCTTAGTACTGTTGGGATGAAACAAAGACCACAGTTGTTTTTAAACACGTGTTTTAAACACATTAAGACAGGAATTACAACACCTTTTAAAGTGGTTTCCTATGAGGAAGGGTGACGGTCAAGAAGGTGATAAATCCTGTGAGTGAACTGGGACACTCAGAATTTCCACCACAAACCATGGTGTACAGCCAATCTTTCTCCCAGGAAGTTAAACTGTTACCAAATTTTAATTCTGAAACACTCAGAAATTAAAAAATTTATATTGAATCTGTAAGTGGTTCTTTGTGGGTAAACAGGTGTTAATGTGCCTAAGATATTGTCTGCATTTATACTAGAAAATTGTTTATTCTGCTGCACCCCAAACAAGGAGGGGAATAAACAGCCTGCTCAATTATTTGTAAAAAAGAAACTATTTGGGCTAGCACAGAAAGTAGGAAAATGTCTGGTTACCACACGTTCTTTGGCAAACCTGGGTATTTTGCACAAGTTGATAACAAGTGGGATGTATCATACAAAATGGGAAAAAAAAAATCACACTGATAGACAATGAACATTTATTGAACTTTGGCTTTAGAAATTGTCCTATTTTAGATAAGTGAAAGACTATATAAAATAATGGAAGGGTTTTTTCAACCTAGACTAAGTTCTGTAAAACAGTCTATCCTTTTACCATGCACAAACGCAAGGCATGCAGAGTACATGTAGGGATACTAAAATACTATGTGAGCATCACTGCAGTAGACATTAAATGTCTAACACGGATCAACGCTTTACAAAGGCAAGCAGGTTGATGGGGCACTTGATATACAGCAGATATCACAGTTTCTCTTAGATTTGCTGTGGCATTACCATTAGCAACTAATAGATATAAGTTTAATTTAAATAATGTGTGCATTATAAAAACAAAGTGAAATTATACATTTCAAGGGGAGGAATGGGGAGTAAGAAAGTATAACCTTATTTTGCAAAATTTACTTGTGTTAAAGGAATTCAGATATTTAGGCAACAAATTCTTAGTATTTTCACATCAACAAAATGCTGCCTGATACACGGTAACATTAAGCAAGACACAACCAGCTTCTTAAATGCTCTACAGTAAAAGAAAGCAATGTAATTTCTTACACATAGTGTAAGGACATCTTTAGTAAGCTTACTGGAGCAAGTTTTCCCCGACAGTGTACTATATACAGTACAGATTGCTACAGCCACTTTTTAGAGCTAAAAGCTCAAAATGCTTTTATAAGCCTTCCTCAGAGGACGGCTTCCTTTGGTAGATTTGAATCAGCAACACCATCTCAACTTACAAGCACTTCACATTTAGAGCACGTAATGAACTCAAGAGTGGGCACCTGCTGTTTCCCCGCTTTCCCATTTCCCTGCTCAACCCAACCAGGCAGGTTTCACCTTCAGCTCATGCTGGTCTCACAGGTGAGGAAGGAATTAGAAGGTAAGGGTGGTTTTGCTATTCGATACCCTAACAGCATCCTGCAAATCTGGTACAAGGTGTAGCTCGTGCCTGTTTTGACCCGCTTTGCTCAGTGCCAGCCAGCCACGCTACAACCCAGCTCTTCCATACTCTCCGTGCCCCAGACCTATGCGGATGTGGTGAACTCCGGTGCGGTCTCTGAGCTCATACAGAACCACTTACCTCGCCGGGGTCACCCCTGTGCCTACGCAATCGGGGCATAAGTTACACCCAGGGTGCCACTGCAAAACTTTGTTGAAGTCAAACCCTTCAGAATTGCTGAGGTTCTTTCCCTCAGTCATAAAAAAAAACAAAACTGAATGCATAGGTGGCAGTGGGGTGTTGCGTTACCAGGCAGGCAGTGGGCAAAGCTATTAGATGATTGTTAAAGCAATACGAATGGAAAAGATTTCTTCAAAATCTTATTTGCCTCCAAAGTATAAAAGCTCATAAACACACACAGACATTCTACATACTAAAACTGTAAGGGAACAATAATTTTACAGCAAACCCCATTTTTAGGGCTAGCATTCTTTGCAATACCTTTCCAGAAGTTAACCTTCTATTATGTAGCAAAATAACTACAAACGTACACAGAACCAATTTAAAGCACGTCTTGTACAGACCACTCATGTTTAGGCACTTTAGTCCACAGGGTACAAAAAGAATGAAATGTTACTGTAGGTTGCTTATTATTTGTAGTAATTGCACCTAAGTATTATCCCCACTGGCTTAAAAAAAAAAAGAAAGCCAACAAATGCCCACAAAACCCAAACCTGAAATAGAGCAACTCCCCAGCTTCTCCAACACGTGCTGTGCTCCCCTGTTCACTGAGCCCTTATCTCTAAAGCATAAAGCAAACGAGACTGTTTTGAAACAGCAGGTGACGCAACACCAGCCAGGACAGGCCAATGTAATGCTACAGCCATCTGACATCATCTACACTGTGAAGCATGACGGTCTTAAAACTTCTAAAGCTGTAACTGTACAAATCATTATTTTAGGAGTAATTCAGTGGTAAGAGGAAGCTGGAATTTACATAACTAACATCAGAGTCTTTCCCATTTGGCAAATACTGAAATGACAAGAGGGAAGTCTTTTGATCTCAGGTTTGGTCTAGAATAGGCCATATTACAAGCTTTTAACTTAAAAAGACAAAAAAGACTATTAACAGAACAACCGGGAATGTATGTGTGATCCCAGCAACAAAGCGATATATTTAAAGTAAAATATTTACAACTTGGAGGATGTTCCCCGTGCAACTTTTAACAAGTCTATCATATGAGAAATTTTAGGCTTAAATTATTTAATAGCATCTTTACATGAATATTGGCTCACATAAATGGGAAGACTGAAACATTAGACAAAGTTTCCCGCGATTGCTATTACACAGCATTTCCCCACGTGTATTATTCCTAGAAAACCTCACATACTAAAAGTGTGCAAGGTTGTTAACAACAGGACAAGGGAATAATTGAAGACAGGAAAAATAAAAACTGTTTGTTGGCACATCATGAGTATGAACTGTACTTATGAAAAAAAATTTTGGTGCATTTTTCTTCCTCCTAGGTTTTTATCAAAAATTCTATAAATATGCATTCTTGCAGCTCAGACATAGAAAGGAAGCAGAATTACAATGAACAGAGGAAACGAGAACAAGGTTGACTTTAAGCACAAGATATTTTAAGCCAGGTTTTAAAAAATACTCAGCAGCATCATAAAATAAATAGAAGTGGCCTACTCCTAAGGAGTTTATAAAAGGCTACTCTCAAAACCCTACCAAGGTGTGTGTTTTATAAATAGCAGAGTCATACGGATAGCATGTTGTTGAAAAAAATGCTGCAAATCCAAATAAGGATTCTTGACTGATGTGTCATCGCATATGGAAAAAGTTTGGTATTTACAGGTGGATTTCACACTTCAATATAAAACTGCATACTCATTAATACTTCAGCCTGGACATCAAGTTTGAAAAGTATTTGACTTCTAGTTGCAGGCACTGATATCAATTAAGAAAATTAAAAGATGATCCATGGTATCAGAATCAAAAATAATTTCCATTAAAAACGCCATTGAAATAAAAGTTATAAAAATACATATACACTGGCACGCAGTGTCCAGTGCAGCATTACTCTCCCGTCAGTCCACAGTGAGGGACCTGAAGAAAGTTAAGTGCAGCATATACAGATGTCAGTAAAAGCAGCCTTGAAATAATATCTTGGCCTCACGATCTCTCCCACAGAGGGAGACCTTTCAGCCTAGTATTGGGGGTGGAGATTAGACATGCCATCCACTCCAGTGCGCGCGCTGCCAAAGCCACGAAGCACGGCAGACCTTCCTAAAGGAGCTGCACCAAAAAAAAAAATATCACTTCGACACAGACTGACTACTCTGCATCAGCTTGCTTAACTAAATCAGCCACTTGGCTTCAATACTTGCTGCCTAGGCGCTCTTTAGGGTAAATATCAGCGAGGTTGAAATATTGCTTTTAGTTTACCATTTGGGATTTATGATTTAGGCTGCAGATGGTGAAAATAACAGTCTTATTTACACATAATGGTAAACGTTCACCTTTAATATTTGATATACGATATAAGTGACATGCTGTTGCCTTCCTCTATTAAGATTTTGCTCAGCTGTAACAAAGATTTCTTCAAGAGAGCACACAATTTTCTTTGGCCTCATTTTTATTCAACGTTTCCATTTTCACCACGCACTTAATTCTTCCATCTTAACTAAACCTTTCTGTAATGACAAAATGAACTGTGGGGTTAAGTCGAGAATTTTTGTGGCTAACAAGTAAATGCATAACTTGTGTCAAATGACAAAACATGAAGCATAGCATTTAAAAACTGTCCAAAATCGTTACTGGAGAAAAAAGCTAATGTTCAGAAGTAAAACAAAGGCCTTTGAAAATAACGAGGCATAAGGCCTTTTGCCTCATAGAGCCTTCCAATGGCTTTAAGATTAGATAATTTAAATTTTCTATGTGGTAAATCCAAGAGCTCCCATTACCATTTAGCTGTAGTTACTATGACAAAACACAAAACTTTCAATTGTTCCTTTGACGATAGTTGAAATTTCTGTACTTACTATTTTATACAGTAAGGTTATGCTACCTAATTGTTGATATATCTTGGTGTCATTTTTGTTTGTAAGCGAGTTTGCCTTTACAACCCAGGTAAGCACATATCTCTATTCACAGTTGCTCCCATACCTGCAACTCAAAGAAGGTGAAGAACTGCCACAGAAAATAATTTTCTAAAGCATGACCTTCTATACAAGGATGTTCTCTTGTTCTGATACTATCTGGTTTTCTGCCACTACTTTATCTGTTGATTCTTATGCAAGAGAAGTCTAGAAGAGGAAAAACTGTGTAGATAAGAATACCTCAAAAGCTAGCAAATCCTATAGCTTGAGAAAGTATGAAAAGAGGGCAAGTGCTGCCTGAGAAGATCACCTGCAAAATGGAAGAATCTGCTTGCTATAATCCATTCTCCTTTTCTAATCAACTTTTCTAAGCTCAGAAGTAGCCCAAGTGTTATGTTTGGACTTCCCTGAACTTGCTGGAAGACTTGGATTTATCACTACCTTCATACTTCGTCTAAAGGGACTTCTATAATAATAGAAGTGCAGTGTTTAAATGATCGTTCACAAGTTTGTTCGTATTTCAGCTGGAATTCAGTGTTATTTGAACTATTTAAAGGAACTAAAATAATTTAAACCAAACCAGGAAAAATCAAAATACAATGCCGGCCTAATTTATCCCAGTGAATACTGTGTAGGCCATGTAGAAAAAAAGCTGTGGATAGGAAAAAGGAGTCAAGCTAAGAAGTCACATTAGTGGAGTAAGAAACTGAACTGAGGAAGGAAGAAAGAAACATAGATTATTTCTCAAAGGTGCCTTTCCTTGTAAAATCTCTCAGAAATTAAGCAAGTAATGGGCAAAAAGCAAGACAAAATGTTTTAGAATCCTGAATAAAAACTATTAACCTCTCAGTCATGTTTTACCTGCTTTTTCATTTCTGGAAGATGCTTTGCCTGCCACCCTACCCCCCCAGCTGCTGATAAAGGTCTCCATAAAAAAAAAAAAAAAAAAATATGCATTTGCCAGCTCCTGTTTTAAAAGAACTTACTGAAGAAGTGGGCAGAAGCTCCTCTGAAGCTTACATAATATACATGTAAGCCAGGACTATCAGGGTTGGTACTTTCCTTTAGAAGTCACTTCCGAGCATATTGGGTAGCTATAGGAAGCATTGCTCACAACCACAGCAATATGCTCCCTCTAGTCTCACTCTCACCTCACATTTCAAAAGGCATTTATTGCTATATTTTAATATGCCTCCTAGATTCATGTTAGGATTAAACGGATGCAAAGAAAGCCCATCTCCCAGTCAGACCAGACTGCTGACCAGAAGGTCAACCATTCAGTTCTGCAGAACAATGAAACAGCAACAGCCAGAAACATTGATCTTAACATTAGCAACGTCCAGGTGCCTATTTTTCACAGTGATCAGCGTGACATCTGTAGAACAAGACAGAGCGAGCTCTTGCCAGAAGCTCTGCTACACACACAACCAATTACTTTTCCTGAATTAATATTATACAACTCCACTTTTACTTACATGCTTTCAGAATAAATGCCTAGGCCAACAGAAACTGTTACTTAACAGTAGTTTATTCCTATCCTTCAGACTGCAAGAGGTTACATCTCCTACACAGTGAGATTCTTCAGCCAAGTTCACCATCAGAATCAAACTGGACTATATTGTTTTATTTTTTCCTGAATAAAACATTAACATTGGATACCTAACTATAACTTAAAAGCTGGCCCTGTTAATAACGATACATCTCAAACTAACAGACAGTGGGTCCCGTATCACTGGACGTGTCACATTTTGTCATTCTATTAATCTGAAAGACATTTCCAATGAATGTTTCAAGATCTGAATATATGAAGTCAAATATTTTTCTTTAGGCCAGTTCGCACAGGTAAGCCTTTGTCCCCATTAGTTATGAAACGTCGGTGTGGAAAAAACAAAGCTTGCAGCACCAGTAGCACTGAAATACTATACTGCAACGAAACGGGCAGAGTCATGCAAGGTGTTCTCGAACATCCCAAATGCATGCGGTAGGTATTAGCTGGTGTACATAAATCTTTTCCTAGTATCAGCAAATGTAATTTAATAAACTAATAAATAACTTAAAAGGCATTCAACATGGTAAGACAGTTCATCACCAGCGTAAATTCTAGATTTTCTGCATTCATTGACACTTCATTTTCCTATATGGTAGGTTTGCTACGTATTAAATATTTAGTTAAGCTTTTCCATTTATAAATGCTTATTATATGCCAAAGCTGTACACAAATTCAGGAGAAAAAGAACAGTAACATAAAACCAGCTAGTATTAGTTAAAAAAAACCCACTGACCTCTGCAAAGTGTAATATTAACTTTTTAAAAAATGCTACTGCATATAAATCCCCATTCCTGTTTTGCAGTTACACAAAACATCTGAAAAATTGTCATCATTCTTTGTTTTGCAATGGTTTTATACTTGGAATCTACCTCTCCAGCTAAGCAAAACTTGTAAAGTTAATGCTTTGCTCCTCCTTACTATAGCTGTTTTATTACACAGAAAAATCATTTCTGAAGCCAAGAGATATTAGTTGATACTATACGGCCAAGTTAACACAGATTAGACTGGCAAAAGATGATGATCTGACAGAGCAGAAATTTCAAGATTAACAGTTTAAGTAGAATTTTTTTCTTCCAAAAGAGCATAAGTTCTTCAATATAGCTAAGTACCTTTGAAGGGGCACCAAAAACAAATAGCCCTTTCAACTGAACTTTTATTCCAAAAGTGATCTTGAAATTACTAGATACACATACATCCCTCTCCCACGGCCCTGTAAGATACATTCAGTAATTTAAAATAAAGTTTCCATACTTTATAACTTCATATATATTATATATTTAATATATAATATATATTTATATGTACATTACACAGATACATACACTCTCAGTCAGCAGGATTGAACTGTTTTGTTTTGAAATGTTTGATAGGTGTAACTAATCTACCCTTATTATTTTGTGAATTCAATGGAATTTAACTATTTCCTGAAAAGAAGAAATTTAAGAGATCCAAACAGAATTTGTGGATCAATATTAGCACCAATACAGATGGCCATTATGTCAAAATGACTGTAGGGACTGAAATAATATTTTTATAACTTTCCTCTTACTGAACAAGCATTCCTGCAAAGTATTTAGGCAGCAATACCTGTCAGGTCCATACATCTATTCCTACTAAACTTAAATTTTATACAACTTTCCTTACTGTAATATACAGTATCTCTTTTGTCCTGTTGGATTATTTCATTTTTCATGGAGAAAAGTGATCAACAGCTATCCAACAGAATTATTTTTTTTTAAAATCCCCTTTCTCCTTCCATTGTATGGCTCAGTTTCAAGATTTAATCGATAGGCAGCCACTATCACTATAACCAGTACCCTTCTAACATAGCTCAGTCACTGACTGTTGATGCTTAAAACACAAAGTTTTGAGGTTGGCTTGCTGTTTATGGAAACCAAGATACTCGGAGGTTGCACCTTTTCAGCACGCTCACCACCACCTGCCACAGAATAACATCAGTCAGTCCTGATACTAGAATCCAATTAGTAACCTACCATTTGGCTAACAAAAGTAACAAACCCAGTTGCAATTTTAAGCATTATAAGATTATTCACCCTGAGAACACAGAGGAAGTGTTTAAAAAAAATTCTGATATGTTTTCTCTTCATATATAGTTTTCTTCTTTTCTCTTCATCTCCTCGTGGGTACCTGGGTTTGTATCTGGTGTTTGACCTCCCACTTGTTCTGTCAGTTGACTTGTTCACGCCACAGTCAGGTACTGGTGATAGAAAAGCCCAAAAAGGCTTGTAGAAAAGAGGCAAGCAGCAATCCACCAGGTAAGGAAAGACAGGAGTCCCCGGAACAGGAGAGGAGTGAAAATATTCTTTAGGCTTCCCAAAGCCATTGTTATTTGTACGACAGTTACTTTCATCTTTCCATCAGCAGGTGGAGACTCAGAATAAACTGAGCTGGGAAGCGGACTGTTTTCTACTGGAGTGTCAGAATTCAGTTCCGGGTAGATACCCCAAGAATAATTACCTGTTAAAAAGAAAGGAGTAACAGATTTTTGTACAATTAAATTCAAGTACTGCTTATATATGTTTTTCACAGACAGAAAAAAGAAGTTTTTATAACTTATTGAACACTAACTATTCATCTACATGGCTTCCTGATCATACCAGTAAGCTGTTAGGGTAGCATCCATCTTACCTTTGTCATCCTAACATCTACATGTGATACCATTGCCTTGGGGCCCCATCAGTGCTGGGTATGATTCACATCACCAGATGTAGATGTCTACTCCAGAATGAGATGAATCACAGCCTAATAAAGCCTATCTCATTCCGTTGACATTTTGCAAAAAGAATGCCACGACTGCATGGCAGGCTGTGAAAGACACCTCTCACAAGGAAGTGAAAACAACCCAGAGTGACACAAGATCTCCCAATAATGAAATCAACCCCATATCTCACAGCTTCTGTTCAAAAAGCCTACCGAAGACTGAAGAGCTGAAAAAAGATTCCTTTAGCAGATGCTCATAAGGTTAAATCAACAGTGCTTTATACAGCTCACTTTTAAAATACTACTTAAAAGACATATTTCAACAGAATTAAACAGCTTAATTGGTTGTATTACACAATATCCCAGAAATAAATCAAACAAGTTAGCATATAATTGAAAGATGTCAAAAGCAGCAACAGAAGAGGACTGCTTAAAAGCCGCACATCAGTATGTTTTAAATTGCAGGAAATTACAATGTATTTCTGTATTGCAAATACTCATACAACCTAGTTTTCTTTAGTAACCTGAAAATATAAAAGCCCTGTGTAGAACAGAACACATTTTTGTTGATCCAATTTTGCCTACCTAGTGTTTTCAAGAGCAGAGTTGTGTGAAGGAGCATTACCAATGGTGCAACATACTGCAGTGCAATTACGCAAAGATAATAGAATACCCGAGCCACCTGGGAAAAACAGAACAGAGTAATTCATGAGTTCTGGCTTATCAAAGCAAACGTTTATGAACATGTCTAGGAAAAACAAGTATTTTATTTAAAAAACAGTACTTATGCATTTTAAAAGGTCTTTTAAAAGTTTTCTAGCACACGTTGGCATTATCTTCAAAATACCTAATGAAGAAATCTCTATAATGAACTCTAGTTTCAGGACATTTACAAATCCGAGAGGAAGTGCTGAAAGGAAATAATTAAAAGCATCAGCTCTGTTAAAACAGAATCAATTTTGCTTTTACAAACTGCATGTCATCATTCAAAGACTCCTATTTCAATACACCAGAATCAAAGCTAAGTATGTTTAGTTTTTCAAGTCCCCAGTGATACACAAACTAAATCCCATTTAAAAAAAGAACTAGTAGTCACAGTCGAAAGCAAGCCTCATAAAAAGGAAACCAAAGCTTGGTTAACATTGCAGTCCCTTTTCAAAAGCAAGGTATTTTTAAGATTTCCAAATGTGACACACCAATATTTTAAAAACAACGGCAAGATGATTTTTCATTAGTAGCTGATCAATGACAGCATTTAAATGGTCTTTATTTCAGGTACACATTATGGTTCATTGAAGTCCACTCAGATTTATCTCTCCCCCTGCTCCCAATCTGTTATATCTTTCCCAATATTGTTACATTACACATTTTATATAAGCTATTGACCTAAAAGACTAGACCAAATAAAGAAGGGAAAAAGTCATAAAATCAATAGCAAGAAAGCAATGAAATAAAGCTAACTGGATTTTAGAAAAGAACAGAACACAGGGTGGCAAAAAAGATGAGGGAAGACATGGCATTTTTGGAAATACCTCTAAAACCTCAAAGGGCTTTGTGATGAGCAAGCATCAAAAAACTAACATGAGAAGAAAAAGTAGTAAGACACTGACAGAAGAAAAAGCATGAGACAGAAAACCTGTAAGATAATTGATAGAATATGATAAAAAGAACAAATTAAGAAGTAATGATGACTATAAGATGATAGATAGGAAAGACTTTACTGGCAGAAGTTCCAGAAGAAGATAAAGCAGATGTGGCTGGTAAAACAAGGCAGGACTTCATTTACTGGCTATGGCCTTCTCAGAGGGAAGATATGGAGCTCCTGGATAAATGGATTTAGGAAACACCACATAGAGACGACATTATTGTTTTATAGACAGGATGAAAGCTCCCGGAACTAGTTACGCATTCACAGCAATCAGCACAGTTCTGTCCTAACCAGTTGCAGCTATCTGTATTTCCTAACCATTTTCTGAAGCAAAGGGCTAGCTACTTGCTTGTAAGTAACTATTGCATAGTCCGCTTACGACCTTCAGATACTCAGTGAACCCAAGGACAAGATTATAAGTAACAATGACAATCCTAAGAGAGGAATCTTTGTCTTATGGCACACTTCAGAATTCCTCCTGCAACACACCCCACCTCAGCAGGATCATCAGGCAGCACTATCATACAACACTAGAAATTTAAGTTTATTTTGCAGGAAGCACCATTCTACACCAAGTTTACGAATTTCCACCCCCTCAGTTTGTTGACAGTATGTTTTATTACTTTTCTTAAAAAAAAAAAAAAAAACACAAAAAAACCAAAATCAAAGATATCTTTCTTTTGCCACCATAACAAGATGGGCAGACAGTTTTTTAACTAGGCTAGCACACTTGCAAGTGGTCTGACAGAAGTAAATATGTCTTATTTTATCCCAAAATATAACCACCTTGTCTTAAATTTTGCCTCAATTTAAAAATCACAGTTGGGATTAGGCAACAGTATTTTACCCTTCTATCTAAATTCAACTTCCCCCCCCCGTTGTAACTACAGGTCACCACTCACCCTGTGCACTCCCCAAGATCTATTCATGCTGAACACACACATCATATTTGTACATATTTGTAAAGAACAATTCATGAAGGGATCTTCTACAACAACTTCCAAATCACTTAAGACAAGCCATCTGCATAATATGGATGATACATCTCCGCATATTTTGGTTTGCGGAATTTCTCTGTAATGGTGCTATTTTTATAGGATATGTTGTTTAGGAAGCTTCATTCAGATTTCAGCTGTGGTGCCAGAGGAGACATAATCAACTAGGGAAAAAGAGTATTTGTACAGACAGAGAACTCCAAACATGTAACCTCAGTGCCACCATACTTACCATTTTCTGTAAATCGACCATATTTATTCTGCCAGCTTCCTTTTTCATCTGATCCACGCTTTTCTGGGCTAAATTCAGATAGGCCTGTAAATGGTGACGCATCATAGCCAACCGTAAAGCACACAGCAGGATTATAATCCACAACCTCATGGTGTCAAATGTATCTTCTGACATTCTGCAGATAAAAAAATAGGGTAATACTGTTTTGCAAAGGTCACCTACTGCTACAGAGTTATTTGTTTGCATCACGTGTAAAGAAATCTTGAAGCATATTGCCAAAAATGCTTAACACAATCTACAGTTATGAAGTTCACGTGTAAGTAATATTCACTTTTGCGCTCCGCTTCTCTCTCTATTGCTACTGCTTAGTAGCCCTACTACAGCATTAGATCCAAATCAGTATCCATTTGTCTGTAAACAAAAACAGCTCTTAAATGCTTAAATTCTGAGTAATGAAGACAGGACACTAAAATCAAGCTTGCTCAGAAAATTACAGGTTAGCAAATGTGTACTTCAGTTGCCTTAGATAAAATGAGGCTTGTGCTACGACAGGCTAAGATAAAATGAGGAACAAAATGGAAGCACAAAATATGTTTATTTGCAATGTTTTATATAATAGTTCAGTGGTCACATGTTCACCTTAGAAGCCCGCCTTAGACCTAGAAAGCAATAAAAGTGTCAGCCAACCATATCTGTTTCGAGTCTATTTAAATACTACTATTCTGAATTATCTAGACTAATAGTGACAATAACAATTACCTGTGCTACTTGTACAACAGTTATTTCAGACACCACCTCTTCCTGAAAATTCTTTCCCTTTTAATGTTTTAAATATTTTAGCTATTAATTCTACATACACTTCATCCACACATATCTTAAGACAAATTGCTCAGGTCAGTTCTCTTGCCAAGGTATCTCGACTGTCCTCAGTGACACCAGTCCTCTCCCACACCAACATGTAGGACACAAGGTTCCAGAAGGTGGCAGTGAGGCAGTATTCCACCCTTAGGAAGAACAACCCATCACTGCCAAGGAGACGCCAGAAGATAACGGCTGTCTGTGAATGACCTCCTCAACATTCAACACTATGCAACTAATTCTTGTTCTTCCAAAATAACAGAAGCTCAGCTGCAACTTTGACAGCAGACACTATTGAATTTTAAGTCTTTCACGTTTTTGTGACTGTCACAGGGCACTAGACTTATGATTTTGTTCTGAATACCCCAGAAAGAATTTTTAAACAGAATCTTACAAAGGGACACTCTCTTTGCCCAAAGGTGGGTTCATAATGTAATCCTTGGTGATTGGTTTTACCCACAGTAGAACCATAAATAAAGGTGCCAAGAAGTTTAAATGTAGCAATGTTCTGAAAGAGAAAAAAAAGGGGGGGAAGTTATTAAATACAATTACGATACTGTTGAAATGGGGGGGTACAGATTCAAAAGGAGAAATACAGATTTTAAAGTAGTTGGGAGAAAGGGTAAGTAAGAAAATGACTTCCCTATTTTATAGGTATGATTTAAATTTCAACAAAGCAGTAATATCACATACTGTGAAATCACACTGGTTGTGGCTTTTAAAAAGTGCTCTTAGAGTATCTGAAAACTTGACTTATTCTGAATGGTCTAACCAAAGGAGCTACCTGCATTGTGCGACAGTATAGTAAAAGACATGGTGGCAAGAATTCCTTTCTGTTTATTTCAGTAGAGGGAGAAAGGCTGAAAGACTCTTGAGGCAGGCTCTGGAAAACAATGGAATGTGCACTAAAGTAGTAAAAATTGGTTAAGACGACTCCAAAATATATGCAGGGAAGGATACTGCTGCTGAAGAAAAAGTCAAACCATCTTATCAAAACCAAAAGGGACACCAGATTATTTTTATTCTGTTTAACCAAAAAAAAAAATATTCTTACTCCCTACATATGTAAGAGAACCACATTAATCATTTTGAACATATCAGTGAAGTAGCAGTTAATCATTAATCTTTACTACTTTTTTTGTTTTGGTCAGTGTTCCCTGTAAGTTAAGTCTCCCATTCTGCAGTGGAATGGGAAAGGGAGATCGTCCCCTGCTTTGTTTCTTCTGTGGGTTTTTTTGCTGGTTTTGGGGGGAGCTGGTGGGCTAGTGGGTTCTTTGAGTGGATTTGGGGGCCATTTGCGTTGGGTTTTCCCCCCCACAAGAGTAGACCGTGTATTCAACTGCAGAGAAAGGTGCTGTTTTCCTGCACCCAAAGCAGAGCGCTCTGCAGCCGTGACACATCATCCTCATTTACTACTCCCCTTTAGCCACTGTCAAGCAACCACGCAGTCAATAACGATTTACTCATTGATAAAAAGCACATCACTAAGGGCAAATAATGATCTCTTCAGGCCAATTAGAACCTATCACTTGACAATGATTCTTTGTTAATAATCGCATTAGCTAGTTACAGTAATATCTGACCAAGTTTTAACCCATTTAACATAATTTTTATATTGTTCCAGTTGGATAGTCAAAGTATTGGTAGACTTTTGAAACTAATTTGCTTGGTGTTGCACAGTTATCTTCAACAACCAGTTCCAATATCCTCTAAATGTTAAGTTAGAGGAGATTTATTTTTCATCTCTATTGGATATTAATTACCTTTTTAGTTCTTGATTAATGAACTTCTGTTTCAGAGTTTTTACATTTCTGCCTAGGATTTTGCGTCCACAGATCAAGGAAGATGATGGAAAATTAGAGGATACTTAAGAAAAGGTGCAAGAAATTTTAAAATATTGAGAATCGTAAAAATTGAGAACTAAGCAGGTTATTTAGCTGAAAAGAACAGAGTAGGAAGTGACTCAGTCACAGTCTACACATAGACAGGAACTTAACAGCTGATACAAGCCAACAGCTTGCAGCTGTACCTGGATGCATTCAACTACAATTACTGAAAGCATAACTCAGAATATTTGGTTATAGACGTACCAGGAGTGAAGGACCCACTTTAAATAGATTGATTTTTAAGCTGGGCCTTTTTGGGGGAAAAGAAAGAAAAAAGCAGTTTGAACATTAAAAAATTTTGTATCAGAAAATATAATGGTTCTCTCAGGAAAGTGACCAGACTAAATGGTCACAATGGCTTATGCTGCAGAATCTGTCATTAACATTTATTAAACAGCAACGGTCAAGATCTATGAAAGACATTTGGAGTTTCTCCCTCGACCAGAGAACACTGAACAGAAACAGTTAAATCAGAGAAATAATTTTACTACCAAACTTAAGGACAGCTGAAAATTAAAATATTCCTTTAAATTGGTATTAGCATGTGACCCTTATTAAATACTCAGGGTCATCTTTTCTTTGTACCTTACCCTGAACCGGGTGGGTGATGATGCCCACCTGGAGGTGGGGCTGGAAAAAATAGTCTGGTTGCGCCTCTATTTCCTGAAAGTTATCTTAACTTCCAAAAAGATATGATGGGGGAAAGGAAGCAGTAAGCAGAAACATTCATGGTGGAGCTCTTGCAGAAGGAAAGGAAGGCTCCTTTAATTGGGACGCTAATTACAAGGCAAAGAACATAACAGTCTGGCAGAGCACAGGTTGAGCAGGAAGAGGCAGGTGGCAGGTCTGCTCAAGATACGAAATGCAGGCAGCAACAGAAGTCTTAGTCACTACCTTCTTGTTGGAATAGTTTGCTGTGTTTATTTTCAGACATTAAAGATTTAAGACTGAGTAGCATATACCTATGTGCATATATTTTCTCTTACTGTGTTATTTTTTCTGTTGCTAAATTCAGAGCATCCAGATGCATTTGAGCCAGTCGCAAGCCAGGGAATGTCAAAAAAGCACCAATAAGTGAACACAGAACAGCCAGGAACAATTTGAAGGTTAGTTTAGACACAGGACCCCTAAAAGAAAAGAAAGGAAATAAGCATTTTCTTGGGGAGGAAGTTGGGGGGGGGTGGGGGGTATCAGAGACTACTTTCAACTCAACAATGTCTAACATTTAATAAAAAAAGCAAACAGTATTCTGTAGTTTTACTCCGGAATACCAGATTTATTACAAACTGATCAGGAGTTAAAATAAGTCACCTATTTATTTCCTAGAAAAATGGAAAACCTAAGCTATTGCCTTTAAGATGTTAAGTTTGTTACTAGAGAAGAACAAAAAAGAATAATTTTATATTGTAATTAATAACAAATTATATAACATAAATAGCCAATAGATTGCTTATGTTTTTAAGAGAGGAACAGACACACCATAAGTTTAGTCAAAGACAAAACAAATACTTAAGTTATACTACTTACATTCTACCTTTCTCCATTAAAGAGCTCTATCAAACTTATTACCGCAGTTTTTCACAGATTTATCTAAAATATACATGTGGCCAATTAACATGTCTCTTCCCAGTGATTAATATAGTTTGTTTTAATGAACTATGTAATTTTAAAAATATACTCCAGAAAAAAATATCCAGGATCAACTGAATTACAGAATTAACACTGGATTACACAAAAAACCAACCAAGTGACATAACTAACACAGATTAAAGAGGAACAAATCAAATCTAGTGATACACATGCATTTCAGATTCTTTCTAATCTACATCATATGAACCACCAAGGACACCATCATCAAGTCAACTGCTGCTGTAAACAGCCAAAGCACTGCAAAAATTCAGAAATAAACACTTAACAGGAAAAATATAGAAGTTAGTAAACTCACAATACCTTAGGAAAAGCAGAGTGAAGAAAGGCTAAGAAACACGTGGGATTCAGTTATGGGATTTCCATGAGTTTATTCATAAATGACACACTAACCTAGTTTGAGGAAACTTCCGTTCCCCAAAAATAGATTCTATAGCTTCTGCACAATACTTGAGAACTTCCAAGCAAGAAATTCAAAGCTGCGCTCCCAGTGATGACGTACCCCATAAATGCATGTTAGAGCAGGTGTATAAGGAAAGAACTGTAATAGAAATACCTTTTACAATATACAAAGGCTGTCTACAACAGCCATGATGTATTTATGTAGCATCAAAAGCTATGGCATGTTCCTTTGACAGCCTCTACAGAACTTGGATGTCCTGTAGCAAGCAGATGTTTCTGCATAATACAAAAACACTATTAAAATCTGAGAACAGGACTCAACACCAAAATTTAGTCCTAATGCAAACTTTATCACAAGCTCCATATGAGCTTGTGAGCTTTTGCACACTCATCTCATCCTCTTGCATACCACACAAATGGCAAAAAATACCTATCACCTGTTTTAAGCAATCCTCACAAAGCCAAGGGGGACTGCCATCAAAAGAGCATTTATAGTTTTGAACTGTATTTTATGAATGACAGCCAAAACATCAGGGTAGAAACCATCTCCAAATTAAACACACACAAATGCAAACAAAGTTACTTGTGAGAACTGATTAATTACTCTCATTAAGCTGCTCCTTCACGTTATTATAGAGGTTATAAGCACGTACAAGAGCAAAACCTGCAAGACAAATGCTTGCTAAGAAAATCCAAGTGGTTCCGTTACACATGCACACGTAAACAGACAAAGGTATTTCCTGAAACTTACTGGGATTCCAAACCCTGCTTTTCAAGAAACTGCATGGCACTCTCCGAGAAATTCGAGAATCCTGCAGAGACACATACATCGTATGTATTTAATTACAGTACAAATGAAGAATCCCTTTTTTGAAATAAAATGCTAGGTACAGGTCATCTTTTAAACAAATTTTCATATGTCTACCATAGCTATTTCATGTGCTAATTAGTATGCCATAATGCAATAAAACTTGATTATTAACATCTCTGATATTTGTACACTTCAGGAACATGAATAAAGTTAATATTAACATGATTTTTCACAAGCATAAGTTTGGGGTGGGTTTTTTTTTTCAGTAAAGGAGCTTCACTTTATTATGAAAGACAAAATGGGTTAAATGTAAAACTGGCAGGCAAATATAATTAACAAAACAACCAACTGAGGCAAAGATAACACTATTTAAAAGAAAGCAGGGAAAATATACAGGGTATCCTTCAGAATCTGCATTCCAAAGCAAATTTTCTTCTAAGAAATGTATGACATATAGAGTTCACTTTAACACAGATATTCCCAAAAACACCTGAAAGGCTGGAAATAAATTTTTCAGGTCATGCAATCACTAGAGCTGTTGCAAACAGTAAAGAAAGGAGTTACCTGATTCCAGTCCAAACTCTAGATAGTTTTCTGTCACAATGAGAATTGCCATTGCTTTCACGAAGAAGAAAAAACCAAAGGTAACACAGACTGATCTTTCGCCTCCATCCTCAACTTTGAAATAGTGGGTAGTCAATGAAAACAGTACCTTACTACACAAGAAAAAGGTCAAGGAAAATTAAGTTTGTGAAATAACTATATTTAAGAATTATAAAGCTGTATTTTGGTCACCTACACCAGGGCTGTTCTGTGATGTGCAATTTAAAAAAAAAGGTAATACTATTTCAGCCAATTTCAGGTAAAAATTACAGAATGCTGTAAAGCATAATAATTACATAATGGGTAGCCAGGAATACACTACGGTGGAGCATAGTTTTAACTTAGGCTTACTTATGGTCAATTGCAGTAATATTCACTATCAACCTAGGAGAATTAAACCACAGTTTAAATGTAAATTATTACATAATCATAAGTTACATCAACCAAAACAATAAGGCAATTCTATCTTCAATGCAAAATATCAAGCTAAATGAAAAATATTCCATCAAACTACATAATTCAAGATTTAATACAGCTTAATTTCAAAATCCATAATATTACACTTTTGAATGCAACAACTGTGATGGCAGGGAAGTGAATAAACACATTTTTAACCACAGAGGAGCTATACGACTTCTTCCTGGATGCACAACCCTAAGGTATACATATGAACAGCAACAACAGGATGCTCCAACAAGCACTTCTATCAATAATGGGATAAAATTTCTCAGCTATGAGAATTTCTGCTCACAGGGAGTGTAAACCTTTGACAAAAATGCGTGGGACGTTGCTTACATTCTTACATGACTGTTCACTGAACAGAAAACATATGAAAAGATGAAACATATTTCCTACTTTCACATGCGCATGTTTAAGCTTTCTCAGCTATCAAAGACAGCGGAACAGTAACACGGTTAGGACTATCTAGGAAAGAAAAATCTATCCCATACCCATCTTGGAAAAAAAACCCCAACATTAAAAAAGCCTATATAGTCTGGTACAATATATTAAGTCCTTTCATGAACATCCAGTGCCACAAATACAAACATCTAAGACATCACCTGCTCTGTTATCAAGCTATTTTTAAAATGTTTATTCAGCATTCTCCTTTTTAATACATTTCTAAACATAATTAGCTCCAAAGCTAAACAGTAGATTAGGACAAATTTTTCATGATATATTGTCAGCTCTTATTGGTATGAACTCCAGCCCATTATAATTGATTTTTTTTAATATGGCAGGCAATATCCAGTCCATATATAAAGTACTTGGAGATCACTCCAGACATTACCTGCTTTGAAAAACCAAAGAGAAAAAGGAAAAAGAAGATTAAATGTAAACTGTAACCTTTTTTCCCCACTATGCAATAACATATTCATTTATATTTGCCCTTTTTTTAACGCTGGAAGCATTTTCAGATTTAGATTACATGAAAGCATGCTTTAGAGTATCTATTCAGTAAAACATTTGAACAGTCATCAGTTAATCTCTCGAGAAACTACATGATTATGTAACGTTGCACTTCATTAGGCAGCACATATTTAGCATACACATTGCTGTATTTCATGTATATGCAGAGAGGTACTCATGCACACAATAAGGTGGCCTAAGCACAGCATCTAATACCTCTACGTTCACAGTAATGAACTTAAGCTCCCTTCATACTTCACAGAAAAAACTGACATATCTAAAGGAAGACTTAGCTCTTCCTAAAAAGAGGTATGTAATAAGCCATACAGACTGTGTTCTGGAAAGCACTGTTTCTCTAATACATTCTTAAATCAAATGTCTTTTTACAGCTAGGGGCATCGATCACAGATTTAAAACACATTCATTTCAAATCTTGAAGGTATACAGAGGACTTCATAACAGTTTGCGATCAATAGTCCTAACCTATAAACAGGTTTAGAACGCCCTAGGTGCTTCATGTTTCCACGGATTGTGCATTAAGGGTGTGGAAAATGCAACCAGGGAAACATAAAGCAGGCTGACAGTAAATTTCCATTATACTGCAGATTTAGAGCCAAATATATAAATTAATGATTATGCAAACTATATGTGACTGAGACCCTCTGTTAATTGAATAATCACCACTGCCACCTATTTCAGGGATGGGGAAAATTGAAGCATTATGGGTCGCTTCATCACTTTCTTTCACTGCTTGACCTACGTTTCAGGACCCACTGAAGGAATAATTTAGGAGTATACAGTGGTAAGTTAATAGATTCCCCATGTTCTCCACCCCACCTTTTATTACCTTTTTTTGGTCACAAGAGGTCATATGCCTGTAGAATTTATGGCATACCCTTTTACAAAAATAATTTTATCTTTTAAATTGCTGTAATTATGGTATTTTTGAATCATATAGTCCACTGGTGTTTATGCATGATTGAGGAGAAAAAGACCCACCTTCTGTTTCTATTAAAATACATGAAACTTTTTGGATTCACAATTAAAAACCAGATAAACTCCTCCATTATTTCTAATTGCATGTATGTAGATAAAAAATTAGTTTAATGCTTAGAGGTTATTTTAAGGTATTTGTTGACGGACTTTGCCTAGATCAACCTTCAGTCAAGTTAAGAAGAGTGTTGCTTTCCTTTGCTATGCCATAGATAAGTTTTCCAAAAGTAACCAGTGAAATTTACTAACCTACCAATGAAATCAGGTTATTTAAACCCTTTCAGACAACAGACAGCTTCCCAGTTGCTAAATACTCAGTTTTGCTACACCACATTGATTTTCCTAAATACCTTGTCTTTGCAGCAGAAAGAACTGTGTACAACATTGTTTAGAGGTTTACTTGCAAAAAGTCAAGTAACCTGATTTATTCAGTTGTTCTCAGTAATTAATTTTAAATAGCTGTATAAGTTTAGTCATTGAATTTAGGCACACACTACTATTAAAATGGAACATCTCTCAGCGTTGTCCACCTTACGCTATCCTCATGCACGCTTTTCCTCCCACCAATAAAGTTTTGTTATTTTACAAGCCCAATCCTCTGCAAGTAAGCTGGTGGCAACTGCTACAGTTAAAATTGTGATCAGTAATGCACCTTGCTAATTTTGAATATTTGTTCTGACAGAGGCCAACTTTCCAAATTTCAAAATAATAGAAATCATCAATCTGAATAGTTACTACCTGCAAACTGTAAATAAAGAATAAAAGAAAAAGTAATTCAAACATTGTGGCCTACACCACAATGAGTTTTCTCAACCATTACTTTTGCAAGACACATTGCAAAACTCATTTTTAAGCCAAAATTCACAATCAGCAGGTCATGACCAATAATCTGTCTTAGAAATATCTCAACATCTTTGTTTTGCAACATTTTTTGTTACTCCTCTTCCGGTACTGGAAATTGTTCAGTGAGTGCTGGCTATCAGCATGAAAAGTGATCACACACAGTACCCTGCGGCCTTTCAAAAATATTAAACTCTGAGCAGGTGGCACAGCAGGTCCACAGCAGGTCTGGCTCCAAGAAACACCTTTGAGTCTTCCTGAAACCACCTAGCAATTTAAAGGTTTATTCTTCTGTTCTGCTGCCACTTGAGCATCTACCCAGTCTGGCAGGGGAACCTGGAACCTTTCACTGAGGTACCTGCTCATGCAGCTGCACAAACATTTCAGCACATGAAACATGTTTAAAGCCAGCTTAGTTGTGCCTAGCACAGCTACCATCAATGTAATGCTGACATATATAAATTTGTTGTTTGAGTTCCAGTGTTAAGAGTATTACTCCTTTTAGACTAAATTTCTGTTAACACACAGATGTACAGACTACATTAGTTTCTGGAATTTTTCTGAATATCTACACTATAAACATTAAAAAATGCTAATGGTGGGTTACCACACTGAATCAAAACATCCATTTCTGGAAATTTTTTCAGCTGTGTCTTCCAATCATCACTCCAACTTCTCTAAGCTTTTTTTGGTCATTCTGTCAGCCAAATCCTTACTACAACCTATCACCTCCTAACACACAGCCATGAAACAGAAGAAACACCTTTCACAAAAAGGCAAAATGGTTCTAGAATTAATTCTTGACACATCACGGTGACTGCTTTCAACTGAAAATATGGAGGCAGCCAAATTTTTCTAACACTTAAATTACGATGAATCATTTCTGGTCTTGACACACTGTATTAGTAAGTAGTTATGCAAGTTTTAAAGTATTATCAGCATCTCAGAGGGGTGATGTTGCAACACATGAATGAATCAGTTTTCTTCTGAAATATCTTTCAGCTACCTAGGTTGCCGTGATCACATGGATTGTTATCAGTACCTCCGTATATCACTCTTTACACAATTCTCCTTCACCCAAAAAGCTATGACACCCAGAATAAGTTACATTACCACATTTATGGAGATGTTAACTCTAAGAAAGTTTAGACTCTGCTTCCCGGTACTGCAGCCTTCTGCATTCCGACTAACCCCCAAAAGACTGTACAGGATCACACTACTTCATCCCATCAGTCCAGGAACCAGACAGATAATTAGGCAAAGCCCTATTCAGTATTAGGAAGCAGTGACTTCACAAGGATTTCTACAAAATCACCTACTCCGAGCAGAAGCCTGCAATAAAAATAAGGTCTATTTAACACCACACACAAAAAAGTAAATACAAGTTGTACAAAGTGGCAGAAAATTAGTTCTGACCATTGTTTCCTCTGTATAATTAATAAATGGCTGTCCAACTACCTAGTACTGGGTAAGTAATTATACTTACATGAGGTCACACTTGTATAGAGGTTTCTTATTTCCCAGAATTCATTTATTTCTGAAGGCTTGGTCCTAGATACCAGGCCATTCTTCTCTAGGCTTTCCCAAATTCGCGTATGTTTTTAGAAGTGCCACATGAATTTTGAACTTTAACTTCTCTAACCTTTCCCTCACCCCAACAAACTGATAGAAGTCTTTAAGAATTTTCTCTCTGAAGTATACTATTACCAAAAACTTAAAGCAATATTGGTCCCTTAGACAATACATACCTAGGAACAAAAATGCTAAAGCATGCAATTAACTGTTTGCAGCTTGTTAAATGAAATTTAGCTTTTAGCACATGACCTTTTGCTTTTAATGCTATCCTATCCGAGCTTACTTCCCTTTCAGTCATGTAGGAAGGCTAGTAAGAAAATACAGCTGATGTGCTTCTAACATGCACGGAGTACTACATCTGTTTCAATCTCCTCCAGGTCCATATGTGCAGCTGGATCTTAAGTGCTTCAGCCAGATTAGGATAAAACTGGAAATGTTGGTTTAGGCTCAATTCATATAAAAATGGCAGGTGAGAAAAACAATCCAAAAAAAGACGCTAATAGCTACTTGTGTGTTCACACCACCGAGACAGAAAGCTTGCACTGCCAGGCAACTTAATCTTTTTTAATTTCTGCATTTGGTTTTGCCCTAAATTGATGACCAAACGAAAGCAGTGATTGGGATTGTATTTAGATACCATTGTTAGAATTATTGCAGTGGATTTTCCTACAGTATAAAATTCACAACTCTGTTTCACCTATAGTTGCAGTCACCATAGTATTATTCAAGGTGGCTACATCTGAGATTTGAAAGGTGAAGCAAATGGGGCGTTGCCACCAATAAATGTAAGAGTGCACTGTAGCTTTAGTATTTGAAGCTTGGTCTTCTGTTAGTCCTGTTAACCTCCCCCTCATCCTCAAAATGGGAGTCAAAGGTGTTGGCTTTCATTTCTGATTTCTTAAGCAGTAGCTGCCTCTCTCCTTCCCTCTGCCAAGATTAAACTGGAATTCCAGACTTCACCCAAACAAATAAAACAAAGGCTGTGTAACAGCTATGTATTAGCAATAATATAGCTATAACATCATTACAAGGTGCACAAGAGCCAGACACCAACTTTCCTGTCGCTACCCTAGAAGACTAATAAAAACAGCTTTTAGGCTCTGGCTCTGTTCACTGACAAGTCAAAGGAGAAATACCTGGTCTGGAAGCAAGCTACTGACAGTCTTTCATAACGTGAGTCAAATCCCTCTTCTAGCATGTTCTTACTCATTGCAAGGAAAGTTCTGCCTATCATTTACACTTCAGGCTAGTTAGAAAAATAATTCCTGTTCTTATCATAAAGACAGCACACATTTAATAATCATCAAGCACAGACAAGCATTAAGCATATCCAAAACTGTTATCCAAACAGAACCAAAGATTAGTTCAAGGGTTTTATATACCACGACCAGGTATTGCCAATACCAAAAAAATCGGAACAATAAACCACAACAACACAGGTACGAATCTCTGTTGAGGAATCAATGTTGAATAGTCAAGTGCTATATCAACCCTAACTTAGCACTTTATCTGTTTGTCAGCTGTTGAGGGAGCAGAGGAGGTGCAAAAACTCATTTTCTAACTCACCTTTCCATAACCTGCACTCTTGCAGGCCCTTATTCAATTCCTCTGCTTTATCACCTATCACGTCTTTAAAAAGCAACTTTCCTCCCTAAAGAGTACATTTGGATTGGTATGTGGAAAGCAGTTAGTTACCGTGCAAGCATCCACATCTGATATTGCCTTCTCCAGTGAAAACAAGCATAACAGCTGCTTCTTTTTATGGTTTGATATTGCCTGTTTTCTAAATACTCTGCTTTTGTTTCCCTCAGTTTCAGAGGAGAATTCAGCTTTTCACATAGCTTTGAAAATGTACCACCTCAGCGCCCACAACTGCCTATACATTTTATTTTCTTCATAAGAGTGTCCTGAATGTATTTTAAAGTTATGAATTCATGCATGTATCTTTGCAATGAATTAGTATACACATTACTATTTTGTTCAGGAAGTATCAGATTAAACATACGAAAAAAACAAGCAGTGTGCAGGAAATTGCACGCTTCTCCAAAAGTTGTAAATACTTTCTGTACAGAAATCTGTTTGATTGCCAAACTGGGCAGAACCAAATCAGTTTAGAAACACTACATACTGCAGATGAGCACTAACTGTACGTTCACATTATGTGTATTTTTTCCGTAAATGGTTTGGTATTAATGTTAACAAGCTATTGATATCAGCACATACAGTATATACATTACCCAAAGGCATCAGCTTACACGATCCTTTTTCCCAATGGTAAATGTTTGTGTATCCCACCAATAAAAAATACAGAGCTTTATATAAATTGCAGAATTATGTAAACTATGTGGAACAGATAGAGTGATTTAAGAAAACAGAAAAGGATACACTGCAAAAGCCAAGACAAGCAGACACCACACTACACTGATATTCATTTCTTGTGAGGGCTTCACAACACTGTAATAGGCTTCTGTCACCACATACACAACTGTGGCTGCAACAGTGAAATCCACCAGCCACTGATATTCCGGAAAATAATGCAATGCTGAAAAATACAAGTTTGCAAATGTTAAAGGTGTGACATTTTAAGGCAGTTACTGACATATATGGAATGGAGTGACAATTTAAAAATGTTTTCTGTTAACTGAGGTCTAGGGAGACCCAGATCAAAGTAAAGGGCAACAACAGCAAAAAAGCCAGTTTTTCCACTCAACAACCTGACCATCACTCTTCATTTGTTATTCAGTACTTGATTGCTACTCAAATTTACAAGATTTTACTATTTTATCATCACAGCTTTTATACATTAACATCTTAAATTAAAAAAGCAAACTTAATTTATATCTCAAAATCAGGACAGGAAATGGTTCTCCAGTCAAGTCTAGCTGCAATTCCAGGCATGAGGTTTTTCTGAGTGTTTGCTGAAGATTAAAAGCTCATTGGCAATCATTTAAAATACAATATATAAACACTTCCTCTTTTTCTTTGAAAAAAAAAAAAATCTAAGATGCTGATGGTGTGTTCTTACAGATTTTGTAAATATCTCCTGTACAGCAATAAATCATTGTGTAAACTCCACTGTAAAAACTCTGGGGATCACACTGTGTTGCATGCAGGCTTGGTGGTTTATGAAGAGGGTGCTCCCATAGGTGCTGGGAACTGCAGAGAACAATTTGTGACAATGAGGGCAGCCTGTCCCTCCCAAACACCTTCCCTACATCTACACTGTTAAAAAGTCACAAAGCATTACTGAGCATTTGTCTGTTGACTACAAGCTACCTGATGTCAAACACATGAAATTGGCCAAGCTTGGATATTTTCAAGTCCTGTACTTTTGTTGAATCTAAACACATAGTTATTTCAAAATAAGTTTGTACACATTACTTTTTAAAGACAGTTAAACTCTACACTGTTTCAGTATCTATAAATAATAAGGGACACAGTTAAATGCTACAATTTCAAGCAAATAACACAAATTTAATAATGCATTCACAGGTTTCACGTGCCATCTTCAAAAAACTCTGCATTTTGTTACAGGTGTTTTCTACACTGCCTCCAATAATTTAAGCTGAGAAATCTCCTGCACATGACTACACTTCCTTTCTTTCAATATTTATGCAGAGAACACATGCATATAAAAACTGTAGATAGCAAGAAAACATGTATCACACACACATACCGACATAAGAGTTTTCTATAACAGAATGAGTGGCTATGATTAAGGAATCAAAAATTGTCATTTAAAAAAAAATAGCAACTTCCAAAACACTTAATGTTGCTTACTTCTGTACTGTCACTTCTGGTTTCTAGGCATTTTACCTCAGTGTTTCAGATGTGTGGCTGAAAGGTCTAGGTTTCAACACTACAGATGAGCAGAACGCATATGTTTCAGCATCCACCAACTGTCATTTTTCTGGATAAAGCTATGATCTAATATTTCAAATAGACTATGATGTGATCTTTTCTGTGTTGTCTCATATTACTATGGATGCCTGATACAACAATAAATGTGCTTTATGCTGGATTTCACCTGCTCACCCTTTTCTGTAACACTGCTATTAAGATGTCACGCGTGGAACAACAAAGGAGATTTAGCCCTAAGTCTTGCCTTCTCATTTAACCCTATTATCAGTTGCACTTCTAGTCGTTCATTGTCTATTAAAAAAAGATATGCAAGCATTCATCACAAAAAAAAAAAAACACTTGATAGAAAGAATCTGGATATATTTGAAATAATGTATTATCATCTGCATCCTCTTATTCTTACCGATAGTATCCCTTTCAGTCACAGATTTTGTTTCCAGATGAAGATCAATGTCTTTTGGAATGGTTAAGGGTTTGTTTTCAATATGACCATTATATTTCCTGTAAAAATAAATACATAAATAATACACACATGGATATGGCAAAACAAACTTTCTCAATATATCACAGCATTTCAAATTTAAGAAACGTGCAGACCACTTTTCTGCCAAATGCAAACATTTTTATTCATCTAGCTAAAAGCATTAATTCAAGTTAAAATCTCAAGAAATAACCAGGTATATCAATGATTCCTAGCTTTACCTGGCAATGCTCTGACACACTACTGTGGTATGGGTTTAAACGGCTTCTATGTGCTGCATCCCAAGTATGTATCAGGGCAAGATCCGGTTGCCAGTATTTACTTCGGCCCACTGATTTTCATCTGTTCAGGGAGCTACAGGTTGTTCTTGTAGGTTCCCACATTCTCAAAACATTAGTGATACGAGTACAACTATAGAGCAGAATATATCCACCCTGCCATACAGACACCCTGAAGAAAACCAAAGCTAAACCAAGACTTTTTAATTGAGGTCTAGACCAGGATGCTAGAAGACAGGAGCGTTAAAGTCCTTGAATTGAAAATAAGTAAAAGAGACAGACTTGGCAGTGTTAATTTAATGAACATTCACGGAAAACAACAAGCAGTAATCTGCCTTGGAAGATAGTTGATAAAAAAATAAAAAACACATTTCCCAAAAAAACATTACACCTTTCTGCCACAACAGGGTGCTTAGCAAGCACATCACATGAGCTGGACTAACCTAGATCCTTGAAAGACCCATCAAGACAAGACAATTTTAGGATAGCTTTATAACCTAAAAAGGTACATGTAGAAATACTATAGACTTGTTTCAATTCACACCCTGCTTATGAAAATAAGCAAAAAAAAGAAAAATATATTACTAGCAATCCTAAAGATCCAGTACATCTTGAAAAGAAATAATTCACTGTGCTCTTTCTGGGAAGACAGCAAGGCTAAGTACATCGCAATGCACCACCAGGGTTCAAAGCTGTGTTCCAGGTTATAGCCACTGCTGCAGAGCACGACAGCAATACGCAGGGGCTTCATAAAGAGTAGCTCACAGGTTCATTTGCTTCTATCACACAGGTGGCTACTTGCTTAAACAAATGAAAGGAATAAGGCAACCAAAGGTTTATCCTCCCACTGCCAAACCCTTCCTGGCTTCCAGCATTAAGCAACTTGAGGATAATCTGAGCCAGGGATTTTATCTTCTGAAACCAGCATTTTTCAAAACTTCCATGAATTTACCTAAACTTGCCTCTTTCTGAACGAGCCTGAAACATGTTGAGCTGCATAGTGTCTTGTGGCACCAAGTTCCACAACATGTGTCCCAAATTGAGAAGTCCTTAAATCTACTCTGCTAACATCATTTGGTGCCTCCCTGTATAACACAGCAGTAAGTTTACTGCTCCCTATCCACCCTCTGTGTGCACTGGATACGTACCTGTTGCAAAACCCTCCCTCAGCCAGATCCCAGACTTTTAAGCCTTACACTTGTGTGGAAACCTTTCTTCTAGCCACCATCGCTCCCCTTTTCCAGTTCTACTGAATCATCTTTGATATGCGGTATAAACAAAAGTATGTCTTATATGTATGCATGAAGTTAGACTATATTTCCCAAATCGTTGGTTAGAACTAACACATATTCAAGGGACCATTTTTCACAGCAGAGATACATGTAAAGACTATAAAAGGTTACATATTTAAAAGGGGCTTTTTCATCTGGAGCTCTGAAACTATACCCACATCATCGTCTTCACTTTCCTGAAAATAACCCACACTACTAGACTTTAAATTGAAGAAAACAGGATGCTTTTAAAAGAACCTGAAAAAAATCAAGTTAACATGAAATTGGGCTGAGAGATTACCATTACTAGCTACGTTAAAACTTACCATACCTCTACTAAAAAAAAAATTAAAGCAGGTCAGAAAATGTTTTGTTAGGTCGGGGGTGGGGGGGGTGGGTGGTGTAGAAATCAAAACCAAAACTTAAAACCCCTAAATGGCTAGAAGGAAACCATAAACTCTGCCAGATTTTAGAATAGCACCTCTGAAATTAGAGGGGAGCCAGATTTTCCATAGACAGGCCAGTTATTGGGACATAAGCATTAAAAAGCAATTAAATCCATCGTGAAGTTATTTTTAAGGAATTATGTCCTCTTGGCTAATGTGTGAGATGAGAATACACACAGAAGGCGTTAATAAGTATTTTTTCAGGTGATATTAATTCTTAGTATCATCCGAAGCACAAGAATTTTAATGGACAAACTGAGGATAGGAATCTAAAGCAGAAGTCTAAACAGGCAGCCCCAAACACTGCCCAGCCACCTGACTATCTGCAAGCTTCTGTGCGCTTCCCTGCCCCCAGGTGTACTCTTGATGTTTCCCTACTGTATGCACCCAGGAGTACCATCATCTTGAGTGAGATGAGCATTTTGATCACTGAAGCCATTTCAGCTCAACAAAATTTGGTGTTCCTACACTTTAATTATCCCAGGGGACCCGTAATCCAAGAGACATAGTCAGAACATACCCAGGATCATTGACAGCTTTAATTCAAAGTAATTCATAGTAGCTATGGACCTTTTCATTAGCCTAACAATTCAATATAACACAAATGATTCTGAAAGAGAAAATCTGCCTAATATTCTTGTGCTGTTATAACCTACAGCATAATACACTAAAGTGTAATATTCATTGAATAAAATGGACTACAAATTCACATTACAGCTGTTTAAGGCTCATTTTAATGCAAGTTCCTGGGATCCCCTTCCACCATTTCTCTTTTAATTAGTTAAAATCAGAAAAGTATTTAAGTAAGGAGCAGGTACAACATGTTGCAAGACTACAGGCTTGACAAATCAAATTATTTATATTGAAAAGACACGAGAAATTAAAATAGATACATCCTTATTTCTCTTACACCATCTGTTTCACATCTCATTGGCTAAAAGGAGCACTGTATTCCATTTTGCGCAACCTAAACCAGTACATCCAAACCAACACAATAGGAACAATTCCTACTTTAAACTACAGTTCTCCTCCAACAACAGCCGCTTCTTTAGAGGACAAAGGGGTATATTTATCAACTAGAAAGTAAGTGTATTATTCATTCTGTTGTTACAACAGCAAAGCAAAGAAAGCATCATTTAAGCCCCCACATTACCATCCTGATTTCTTTGAAGTTTCATATCCCAGTCTGATTAAGATTTACCCTAGCACAACTAACTACAACTATTACAATTTACATGTTAATACAATACGATAATTATATGAACCTTGTAATAACTAAATCACTCTGACAAAATTTGACTGCACAGACATGAAAACATAGTATCTCGTTTGAAACATTAAATGTAGACGTTTAGTAACTGAAAAAGGACTTAATGCATCTAGAGGTGACGTGTGATAGAGGTTCCCACTAAATTCCACAGTAGATTTTCCAAAGATCACAAAATTTAAGCTTATATGTCAGCTTACATTAACATGCCATGCTTCCATTCAGCTAAAAGCATGTAATTGCTCTGGTCAAAGTGAGAACACTCATTTTGGATGGCAAAAGACTGCCAAGACTGAGGAAAGGCAACAAGAGAAATGTACAATTATTATTTGGCAATGCAATTGTGGTTTTGTGTTTAAGGCTCCTATGGGTAGACTTACAAGTTATAGTTATGTATTTAAGGTTAATTTTATATATGATTAAATATTACTGGTTAAATGGACCCTTATAAACTGTAATGCTATTCACTATTATTTTGCCTCTATTTGTTACAGAGAACTGTTACACAAAATGAGCTTCTGAATTTGAAAGAATACTGCAGAAAATATGTAAAATGAAAGTTATTTAATATTAAAGGAACAACTTAATTCTTTACCCTGAAGTGTGGCAAATAAGGTCGGTAATCATGTAGCTTAAGAGTTATGAAACAGAAGGAAAAAAAAAATCACATTACAATGAATAGATTATATGTTCAGTTTGTGGATTATAAGAGTTCATACTGGAATAAGAGAAAAAGGACTAAAGGAAAGCTTCTTTGTCACCAAAAAGAAAGTCAGAGTGGTTTGTTTGTTTGTTTTAGACATAGCCAATTCAGAAATCTTGCATCAACATAGCAGCTCTACCACCTCAAGATGTCTTGGCTCTTGCTGCAGTTGTACTTCTGGAAAGTTGTCCCAGAACTTCATGCCTGAATGTCAGAAAACTGTTTCCACCTTAAGCTGACAGACAGCTATCCCATCCCTCTCAGTCATCTTTTTGGTAGGTTAAACAAGCCAAGCTTTTTAGCCTCCTCTTGTAAGACAGACTTTCTGTTTCCTGGATGATCCTAACAGTGCTCTGTTCACCTGTTCAGATACAAATTCATTTTTCTTGAACATGAGTGATCAGAACTATACACATTAATCCAGATCAAGCTCTACACTGGTCCCTTGTCCAAGAGGATTATCATCTCCCTATCTCTTCTACTACAAATACCTCACCTAATACATCCTAGGGGCACATTTACCTTTTCCACAGCTGTGTAAGAGCGGTGGCTCATAGTAATCCTACGTTGAACTAATATACTCAAATCTTTCTTCTCTTGCTTCAAGATGAAGAACTTCAATCCTAATAGAAGATTTGTCTTTCCTCAGTTTTCATCCAAATTAATGCATTCACTAAAAGAACCTCCTTGCCACTAAATCAGCAATTTCACAGACCAATTTTGTGAAATGGAAATCATTAATTCCTTCACAATTTAGGCATATTCAACTCTCTGTTAAACTGAAAGTATGCAGTTTGGTATACAGCTTTGACAATGCATGCCGGGCAGTCATTACTAGCAGTTTTTAAGCCACACAAAACCAAAAGCTGGCTAGCAGAGTTACTACATGGATCATGCTGGGGGGGGGGGGAAGAAAAAAAGAAAGGAAAAATCTTCAAACAAGTATTTACCTATCTTTTTTAGTCTTTCCTCTTTGTTTCCCTGCAAGAGTCCGTAGTTCTTCTTCCGTAGGATGCTGATACCACCGTAAACTAAAGAAAAAAAGAAAATCGGAAGTAAAACAATATCAGTATTAGCAATTTAGTGTTTTGGGTTTTTTTTCTTCAGGGTTGGGGTTTTTTTTAACTATATATCAACACAGATCTATATGCATATTAAAACAATGGTCATTTGCAACACCTAAGCAAAAGAAGTATTCGCATGTTGGAAGGGAGAGCCACCCTGCAGGAAGACCTGGATAGGCTGGAAGAGTGGGTGAACAAGACCATATGAAGTTCAACAAGGACAAGTGTAAGATCATGCACCTGGGAAAACATACTCCAGGAGTGCAGCACAGACTGGGATCCACCTGGCTGGAGAGCAGCTCTGTGGAAAGGGACCTGGGGGTCCTGGTAGACAACAAGCTCAGTATGAGCAAACAGTGTGCTGCTGCAGCAAAGCAAGCCAACAGGGTGTTGGGTTGCATCAACAAGGGCATCACCAGCAGAGATAAAGGAGTCACTATCCCACTTAGTGCTTGTCAGGCCACACCTGTAATGCTGTGTTCAGCTTCAGACACCGCTCTGTGAACAAGATGTGGACAGGCTATAGACGGTCCAGAAAAAGGCCACAAAAGTGACCAGGACTGGGAAGCCTGCATTGGAGGCTGGGTTTGTTCAACCTTGAGAAAAGAAGGCTTGGGGGAGACCTTATCACTGTGTTCCAGTATTTAAAGGGTGGCTACAAAGGTGACAGGGACTCCCTTTTGACAAGGAGTTCCACGGAAAAGACATGGGGTAATGGGTCCAAGTTAGTCCTGGGTAGATTCCAATTGGACACAAGAGGGAAATATTTCACAATGAGAACAATCAGCCTTTGGAATAATCTCCCCAGGGAAGCGGTGGATTCCCCGACACTCGACGCTTTTAAGATTCAGCTGGACGGGGTGCTGGGCTGTCTTGTCTAGACCATGCCTTTGCCAAGAAAGGTTGCGCCAGATGATCCTGAGGTCCCTTCCAACCTGCTAGTCTCTGATTCTATGAAAACACCCTTGTGTGCAAGTACCAACCCTGCCTGAGCTGAACGACCACAGCTAAACCTCAGTTCTCTTCAGCATACTGGACGCTTATTCATGATTAGAAAGCTTTGCCACTTTGTCATTCAAGTGAGAGCCCTTCACTTCTCAAAACACCAAATTTTCAAGTTATTATCAAATACAGCAAACAAGGTTGTACTGATACTGGAAAAAGTTCACTAGAATAATTATACCATTACAATTATGCATCAGAACCATACTCTAAATTATTTTATGAAGTATAATTATGCCTCTCAAAAACCCAGTAATTTTCCAGAATCCAGAATAACTATTATCAAAGAACCATTACCAGTCTTTTTTGCTAGGCAAAGTAGATCATAACATCAACATTCCTTTCCTCAGTGATATCTTCAACTCCTACTAGAAAAGGTGCTATAAAAAAAAGAAATATCACTAATTTACATGTAGCTGAGCTGCAACTTTTTCCACTTCCACAGGTCAATGCACCATCCATTGCTCATTTATTTAAAAGGCAAGTAGTGGCAAGGAAACTCTGAAGAGGAAAACTAGAGATGGTTAAGTCTCTAACATGGTACATTTTACCTTAATCACATGTCAAGAACCTCAGTAGCTGAAACAAGGCCTTTTCCACCCTAACAAGGCAGGGTTCCTGTCCAGATGCAGGAAGGATTCCACTCTGATCTCCATCCTGAAGTGCTGAGGCAAAGGAGCCCACTAATTAATAGGAACAGACTTGGGACATTTATCTGTATTTATGTAGAAGTACTCTTCTGGAGTTGGAGGCCACTAACTGGTGACATGGGTTAACATAGGGTAATAGTCAGAGATGTTAATGGAATCCATAACCATCAGTACTTCTCATGTTAAGAAAACCTCATCAAGTAGGACCACTCAAATCTACACTGGCAAGTTAGATATTATGTTAATCCAATTTCAGAAAAATAGCAAGGCAAATTTGGAAAATAAACATCAAATCCAAATAATCTCAAAGCACTTGATAACACTTGATTCCCCACTCTATTTTGGAAAGGCTTCCTGTCCCAAGTGGAGGTCTGGTCCACCTAGGTTTATATTTGCAGAATATGGCCTTTCATGTAAATATAAAAAAAACTTTTGTCATTCTTCATGGGACACTGCCTACAAAACAAATACTGAGGGAGGTCCACTGTTATGAGACTTATGCCAAAAGCAGAAACAGTCCCAAACGCAAGCAGCCACAACAAGCAATGTTATACATAATCTATTTTCCTTACAATGGCACAGACACATTGTGCGTACAGGTGTGCTGCAAGAGACACTGGATATAAAGACTGTAAGCAAGAATAGGTACAATTTGGATGAAATGTCTGAATCACTGAGCACATGCCTGCCTGGCAGATCTTGAACAGGAGACAGAGCCCCTCTGTCCGGACACTGTCCTTGACACCACACTAAACCTGGCTGAGGACAGGGAAGCGGGAATGAATTAAAATGGTGCCACAAGACTACAACACATTTCAGGAAAAGCTCCAAATTTCAGCAGTGTAATTGCTGTGTAGCAAGCATTAAACAGGCAGTTGCACAGAGCTCATGGACATCACCTTAAAATAACTGAAAAACTAGTGTAATGGTAAGTAGGAGTTCAAGCCAGCAATATTACAAAGAATACAGTCTGGTTAGCAAGGGCTTCCACGAGCCTGTGTCAGTAGGTACTGCTGATATTGGGAGTTATTCAAGAGAAAAGAACTTCAGTACCAACCAATAATACATCACAGAGACCTAAACCATTGCATGATGCAAATTTCTCTTGAAGGAATTCAATGCCAGTTCAAAAACTGAAAGTGGCAACTACTACAGACTTTGCATGAACAAGGAGTTTTGGGGTGGAGAGGCTGAATTTTGTTTGAGGGGTTTTTTTGAGCAATCAGTAAGAGTGGAATTTGTTTTATTCATTTATTTTTGTCATGCATCATCCCAACTGAAAAATTTGCTGTTTGCAAACTTTGCTGCAAAAGACACTTTGTGAGACTGAGAATCACACAGAAACCAGAGTATCTACCTTTTCATCCAAGACGACAAACTACATTGGAGATACTAACTTCCTCCTACCTTTCACACGACCTAGAGAAAAAGCAGAGAAATAGTTTTCTGCTTGGTCATTCACCATCTCCCAGTTCTGAACTTGGCATGTTCAGACTGTCAACATGACAGCTCCACAAGCAGTCCTGTATTGATGAGAACCACCTGTGTTGGAAGCTAATTTTTCACAATCTTTCCTGGACAGATAGAAAAACAGTACCTATTACAGCAGAACAGACAAAATTCTTGTTCTGTGTAACATACTAACCCAAATCAAGCACTTAAACCAGAATTTGCTCTTAATTACAGAATTATGTTGCAAGTGATTCATAATTACAATAAGATACATGAGTTTTGGGATTTTTTAGTTAATAAACCATATACACCTTGCATTTAAAATCTCAAAATTAAGAACTCTGAACAAACATCTTCATCAAGGTAGAGCCAAAAAAAATGTAGTTCCTATCTGGTTATATATATTTAAAACAGATCCTACCCCTGAGTAGTCTGCAGCTTTGACACATCCAAGTTAGTCTGAATAGCAAGGGCAGCACAGATATGCCCCAGTTAATTTGAATGAGGGTCATTAATGAATGCACAACAAAACATCCATTTTCTCCTGTCTTCCCAAAGTGGCCTGAAAATAGAATGTAGCTGAGCAACTTAAAAGCAACATTTTGGCAAGGTACATTGTATTAATTAAAAATGCAAGGGCCTATGCTCATACCCATGCTGCCACTTCAATAAATATGAATATTCAAATTCTGTTGAAGCCCTGAAAATAGCAATGATTGAAAAAGTTTTTATTTCTTTAAGTAAATGGTTCTTCAACAGTCAGTGATAACTGCTCATTCTGTAAATGAGTAATTACGTCTATTCTAACAATTCTTTCATATTTTGAAATGTCCACATTTCCTTTTAACGGACTTTGAATGTATACATACAGGCATCTTGAAACCAACTCCTAGACGCAGAATTCTTTGGGTGGGAAGGGACCTTTAGAGGTCATCTAGTCCACCCTCCACAGCAATGAGCAGGGACATATCCACTGGATCAGGTTGCTCAGAGCCCCAGCCAACCTGACCTTGAACGTTTCCAGGGATGGGGCCTCCACAACCTCTTTGGGCATCCTATTCCAATGCTTCTCCATCCTCATTGTAAAAAATTTCTTCCTTCTATCCAGTCTAAATCTACCCTCCTTTAATTTAAAACCATCACCCCTTGTCCTGTCACATCAGGCCTTGCTGAAGAGTTTGCCCCATCCCCCCTATAATCCCCCTTTAAGTATTGAAAGGCCACAATAAGGTCTCCCCACAGCCTTCTCTTCTCCAACCTGAAGAACCCCAACTCTCTCAGACTGTCCTCGTAGCAGAGGTACTCCAACTCTCAGAGAATTCTTGACACTTAAGAGTTTCTGGATTGTCTTGTAACGTGTTTATCCTCCCTCCCATTTGGCAAGGACTATCTGTAGCCACTTCAGACTATCTTGCTTAGAAAAGCCTCCCAATCTTTTGGAAGAAAGACACTTAAGCCAACTAACTTAAAAACCAGTTTTGGGAACCCAAAACTAGTTGAAGTATATCAACAAAGGAAAACAGGAGCAGGCAGTAGCTTTTCCTAGGAAAGCTGGACTGCTTAAGAGCACGTCTGCCTGTGCCTGTACGCTTACATGTGTGTAAAACCCTCCACCACCCCACGCACACAGGTCCGTCAAGGAAAACACTGATGACAACAAGACATCACTGAGGAAAATGGATTAACATAAAAGATAGTTTTTCAGCTAAGCTAAGAAGAGAGCTGTTTCTCTTTCTGCCATTAAAATTCAGATTCTTGTTTCAGTGAAGCTTCTGACTTGTTTTTATTTCTGGAACACAGAATTATTTCTGGCTTTTTACATAATTCTTGTATTCAAGAGGTTATCCACAATGACTGAAATTACAATGCACTAAAATAGTTACCAGATAAATAGAAGAAACTGAAAAGCAACCATGAGATTTTCAAGGCTACTAACATAAAAGGTTCCCATTGACTTCAATGGGAGCAGAATTCCATAAGCAGAAATGCAAAAATCCTGCTTTGTGTATTTTATCAATCTGCAGGTGTGGGAGGATAAAAGGAGAAAAGGATTATGAAAAAATATTTGAACAGCAAACCTCTCCCTGTCATTGGCACAAGTCACGACTAAGAACAAGGACACAGAAAGTAAAACTTCTCAAGAATGAAGAACAAACACAGGCATATCATCGAGCAATTCTTCAAAAGGAACAATTAAATATTTAAATTTTGATAAAAACATTTTAATAAATCTTTTAAATAGGACATAAAAATACAAAATGTCATTTGAATAATTGCTGATAACACACACAATGGTACTAACACACCTTAAAAATAAATGGTAAGCAATTTCATATTCATTAATTTATACTCTTTTTAGAGTACAAAAAGGTGATCAATACCCTGCAGACATGGTCAACATTGAAACCTGGTCAACAGTTAAGAGTATGATTCCTGTTCATATTATTCACCTGACAGTTACTGTTTTCCATTATACCTAACACTCATCTAAACAACATTTAGAGTAATTTTTCATTAGCAACTCTTTGGGTGATGAAATGGGGAAAATTAAAAAGAAAGAAGTTGGTAAACTGAGATGCAGAGCCAAAAAGGCAATGGAAAACTAAGAGATTGGTTGAGACTTCTATGAAGGACATCATTATTCAATGATACTCCTTCAGAAATCAGGGAGTAGAGATTTGGTATTCTCAAAATTTTAACCGTTACAAAAGACGGCACAGTACCTTCTAATCATACAAAGGTTTTCTCTTCCCAAACGAAAAAGCAGTGTCCATGATTCTTTTAAGATACTGATTTATATTCAAAACAGCTGCTGGTTTTCGTTGTTATTATGGATATAGCCACAGAGGGAATGCTCCCCTTGCAACTCATTATGTCTGCTTGATCTACTGTTATAAGGAAGGGGTATATTAAAAATTATACTAATCTTGTCCTATAAAGTACTAAAAAGATTAGAATTTTTAATAAATACCTAAGCACTCCTTATATATGCAAAGCTAATAAGCAGGTGGATTATCAAGAAACCTGAGGCAGTGTAGAGAAAAAAACTTCCATTCTTCAGTGCCTTGCCTTCAGTCCAGCTTTTTAATATTAAAGTATGTAGCTTGTGCCTTTAATAATATAAAAGTTGGACTTTATGACTGATAAAATTAATAGCAACAAACAAGTCTGCTCTTTTACAGCAACACTGTCTTTAGACCTTGAGCCTGTAAGTCAAGTGTCACAATGCTATGGTAATAAATTTAAGAAAAGCAGATTAATTCTTTTTCAAGAAAACAACCGGAATAAGCATGGTTTACTGTTACTACTCTGATGCATAACTGCATTACCATAATCACACAGTATAGCAACTGTTTAGCTTACCTGCCACTACAGAGAAGCCAACGAGCAAGCGAATAGTGAGGTATGATCTTCTGTATGACACTAGCCATTACCATGGTAACCACCAACTGTACACCTATCACACCCTGTAGAGGAACAAGTTAATAACAAGTCATTATGTGTTTTAGAAAAGTGCTGAAGTACCTTTAAAAAAAATTACAAATTAAAAACACCTTGTAGGTTATCCCTACCATTTTGGGGTTCTTTTTAAACTAGAGGAGGAAAGAAACATACCATATCTGTTTTCAAGAAATCTCCTGGAACTTGCTATGATCAGCTGCATAACTTCATGGAAGGGAAAAGGCTTTGCCAGGTCACGAGGCTTGTAACATACGTCCCCTCTTTCACAGACTGCAAAGCCACATGTGGACGTGGCATTTCACAAGATATTATGCCTTAAAATTACATCACTGATTACAGTCTTGGTTTTTGTGGTCTCTTCCATTCTGACACGGTTTAACAGCTGACACCACACAAACCCACTGAAATTAACAATAATCCACAACATCCACGTGTGATATGCAGCCTATGGTTACTGCAGAGCCCTGGCTCCTCGCTAAACTCCAGGGACAGGTGGGGAGGAGAGGGGAGGGAGCACAGGAATCAGCACAGCTTCACTAACCTCCAACTCTTGATCAGATTTGGCACTTCAGCAGAGCCAGCACTAATCTCATTCCCAGTTACTCAGCAAGCTTTAATTCTATTTGTTGTGGTGGTGGTTTGGTTGGGTTTGGGGTTTTGGATTTTTAGTTTTTTGTTTTGTTTTTAAATCAAGCAACTTTAAACTTCTAAAGCGAAATAACAATGAGTTAAATGTTGCATTGTATTACTTTTACCCTCCACATGAAATTCCATCAGCTAATACTAATACCACACTAAAAACCAGCATGAAGCATGTACACTGTATTTCCTCTATTTACACACAAGATTTTCATGCTTAAAACATCACAAGCAACAGTAAAAAGTATCAAACAGATATGCAAGGGAAACTTAAAAGCACGCAAGTGAAAAGACACTAAGAATCAACCAAATACACTATTTCCACTCTTTTAAACTGCTTTTTAGAACACTTTTTCATGGAAAGGAATACAGGCACAGGATAAAATATCTCCCTCTATAGCTGCAGAAGTTGGGAATTGCACTCCACTAGCTTTGCACTGATGCAATGTGCTCCAGAAGGTCAGGAGGCAAAAGTATTTTGACATACGGAAGCAGTACGCAATTAACCACTAGCAAATAAAACACAGATTAGCTTATACACTTGAGAAACATTTTCTCCCACAATTCCCCAAAAGGAGTGAGGTGTTTTGAGGGACAAATCTTACTAGCCACACAGCATGCAGTACTGCTGTTGCTCAAACACATCCTCTCCCACCTAGCATACCTGTTCTCTTGGTGGAAATTTAACCACATGTTATTTTTACCAGAAGTTTCTCTCAGTGCAAAGATAATCTGGGAAAGGAAAGAGCAATTCTTAGAGAATGGTGAAACAGCTGAGACTGGAAGGGGCTGCTGGAGATCAGCTAGTCCAACCTCCCCTGCCAAGAACAAGGTCAGCTAGAGCAGGTTGCTCACAGCCGTATGTCCACGCTCATTTTGAATGTAGCCAAGGACAGACTCAGCAACCTCTCTGGGCAATCTGTGCCAGTGTTTAACCATCCACACCTTAAATAGTTTTTTTTCTTTCTTATGTTTAAATGGAATATCCTGTGTTGTGTCCATCACCTCTTGTTCTTTCACGAGGCACCACTGAGAAGAGTCTTGCTCCACCTTCTTTATGCCTCCCCATCAGGTACTTATACACACGGATGACTCCTGAACCTTCTCTATGGTCAACAGTCCCAGCTCTCTCAACCTCTCCTCATGCAACAGATGGTCCAGTCTCCTCACCATCTTTGTGGCCCTGTGCTGGACTCTCTCCAGTAAGCCCACATCTCTCTCGTACTGGGGAACCCAAAACCAGATGCAGTGCTCCAGTACTTCGCTAGTGCTGAGCAGAGGTGAGCATCTTTGTCAACCAGCTGGTGATTCTCATCCCAAGATGCTGTTGGCCACCTTTGCCACAAGGGCTCAATACTGGCTTGTGGTCAACTTAATGATCCCCAGGACCTGAGTCCTTTTCTGCCAAACTGTTTTCCAGGTGGGCAACCCCCAGCACGTACTGATGCCTGGGCTTATTCCTCCTCAGGAATTTTGGCACTTCCCTTTGCTGAGCTGCATGAGACTCCTGCTGACCCACTTCTCCAGCCTGTAGAGGTCCCTCTGAATGGCAACACAACTACCTGATGTAGCAGCCACTCCAAGTTTTGCACCATCCACAAACTTGCTGAAAGCGCACTCCCTTCCATCTTCTAGGTCAGTAATGAAGATGCTGAAGACAACTGGCACCAGTATCAACTCCTGGGCACATCACTAGTGACCAGCCTCCAGCTGGACTTCGCACCACTAATCTACAACACTTTAAGCTCGGCATCCCAGCTGGTTGCAGCTTTCCCTTACATCTCTTCTCTCCAAGACTATATCCCATTGGAGACTTCCACACTGAGGCCTGATCAGGCCAAAGTCTGCTCTACTGAAGTCTAGCATTGTGAACCTGCTACTTGCCTTGTTTCCTCTGTCAGGATCCTGAACTCTACCATCCAATGGTCACTGCAGCAAAAGCTGTACAACCTTCACTTCACTGACCAGTTCTTCCTTGTTTGCAAGTCTGAGGTCCAGCAGAGCACCTCTCCTCATCAGCTACCCAACTGACCACCTGTGTTAGGAAACTTGCCATCAAAGCACACCAAAAAAATTCTCCTGGATTGCTTGCACCCCACTGTGTTGTCTCTTCAGAAGACACTGGGGTAGCTGAAGTACCCTATAAGACTGTTGCCTGGAAACCTGAGGCTTATAATTTGTCCCATGGCAGACCTCCATGCATCCCCGCTGCTCTTTCACATAAGAGCAAGTCCCCCTCCTCACCAACCCAGCCAGTCCTTCTAAAGGGCTTGCATCCATTCATGGCAGCACTCCAATCATATGACCTATCTCATCACAACTTTGTTATCCCAATTATATCATAGCTCTGCACCTTCATACAGCCCCTTGCTTTCCAAATTTCTCCCCATACTACATGCATTAGTGTATAAGTAGGTCAGGGATGCACCCAAGTGTGCCAGTTTCCCAGAAGAGGTATGAAAGCTTCTCCCCATAATGCTGGCCTCACTACCTGTGTACAGGTATTTCCTTATTTGTGTCCCTATACTTGTGTGGGTCCTCCTCTGCCCTGCTTAGCTGTTTTCAAGGACTTCTCTGCACAACACCCTGCAGTCTTTGCTTACCAACCCAGTTCACCACCTTTTCCTCTTGCTTTGTGAGTTATCACCTCCTTCCTGTCTCAGTCCTAGCCTAAAGGTCTCCACACCAGTTTGGCCAGCCTGTTGGCAAAGATGCTTTTGCCCCACTTAATCAGGTGGATGCTGTCCCTTCCTCGCAGTCCTCAAACCTCAGAGTGGGATCTATGGACACACAAGCCAAGTCCCTGCTGACAATGCCTGTTATGCAACCATCTGTTAACCTACAGGACTCACCACTCTTCATCAACCTTCCCCCTCCTCACCAGCAATACCTTCTTTGGTCTTAAATATTGTACTAAAGCAAGTTCTTCTCTTTTCTCCCTTCAACATTTTTTTCTTTTTTCATTTAAATAAATGAGGAATTGTGTCAATATTGCTTTTATAAAACATTATAGGGAAATTAAATGTTGTAGGTGATGCCCAGTGTCCTCCTTAATAAAACATGATTGAGATTAAGATAGCATGAATTACCTTTCACCATTCGTAAACACTTTCAATATGTTACCACACATCTCATAACAAAGTGCCAAGTATCATTTAGAAGTACTTGTTACTTTTTAATAACTTGAAATAACACCTTCCTTGGGTTTTTTAAGGTATCATTAAGTTTCTTTAGTACTCAAGCCCGCCCCTCTGTTAACCCCTCCTCCCTCCTTGAAATTTCTAGTGCTCCTTTACATTGGTGCCACCAATTCTCTGAGGTACCTCAAAAAGTCAGACCTCACTTTTGCTTATGCTCCATGTCACCAAGATCATGACTGAAAGCTGTATGAACTGTATGAAAGCTGTAGAGTGTATAAACACTCTACCTTTTTTAGTGATTCTTTGCATCTTGGAGTCCTGTGCATAAGATTCCTCAAACCAATTCCCTAGCTAAGAAGTGTACTTAAAATGAAAAGAAGCGTTATTATAACAACCTGCGTGCATAATGTATCTGAGGTATTTAAATTACTAAATTGCTCAGGAAATCTATCCTCTGATTTGTTTATAAAACAAACCATGCATTTTAAAAATCAAATGTTTATTCTGACCACTTCATGATAATCACTTCCACACAATGTGAGAGGTACCATTGTACCTCCATCTAGCCTGCCTGCCAAGCCATGATCCTCAGAGTTCACTATCTCAGTGTAAAAGCTACATCAATATTTCTGTAGAATAAAGTTTTCATTAGGACTGCGTAATCAAGTGCTGGCGTGTCTCTTCAATGAGTCCAAAGGCTTCATATGTGTAAGGGAGGAAAATGCCTTTTCAACTCAAGATATCAGGAGGGAAAAATTATGCAAATCAAGGCAGTAATTTTTCGTAGCAAGCAGCAGGTCCACTAGCTGAGGTAAAACACTTACAATTCAACAGACTATTTGAAAGTGCACCTACAGAAACCCATTTCCTTACTCAAGGGAAGGCTGTAAATTGTAACTGAACCCATTAAGATTATTTCATCTTAAGCCACTGAACATCTCTCTGCATCCTCACCACCCCCTTTCACCAGAAATTCACTGTGCTCACTCCCATAAAGGTTACTACTGTGTTTCTTAAAAACAGAAATACCTACAAAAATATTTAAGTTTACAAATCAAAACGGCCTAACAAATTTTAAGCCATTAAATTTTTTTTTTTTAGAAAAATAAAAAAAAAAGAAAAACCACAATTATATCCCTAATCTTAATTTTGAATCTGACTTTGTGGTGGAAATATCCTTCTGGTATATTTCTACAAGCAATTAAAAAATGGATATACCCACTCACTTGATCATGGAATTTTTCTCTTTATTCCTGAAGGTTAGTAATCAACCACAGGCAATACGTTAACAGAGTAAAGCTGTCACATTAAATTAAAAAAATTCCACTGCATTAATCTTCTTGCAATCAGCCAAGAACACATGGCACAGGAATACAGTAGGTGATATGCTCACTCAAAATAACATGCTATGTGCAAAGCACAGTATTTTGCCACCTCTACTGTTCTGCCTGCACATGGTTACAGGCTACTTATATGTTTATTAATACACCCTGGGAAAAAATTTACAACATCCCAAACTATGTCATATTACAACAACACATCTTACACACACACAAAACCACAAAATATGGGGTTCACTCCAACCCAGGCTCTGTCTAGATCAAGCCTCACACATATTTTTAAGTCTTCCTGTTACCACTAATATCAGTTTAAATTCAAAACCACTCATTTCAGGAACATAAGTGAAGATTAGGTGTTGGTTCCCACCAGTATCTTATATCCTCTATTTGCCATATTCTAAATTAGAGGACACAGAGTTAGAATTTAGCCAGAAATCCACAACTTAAGAAAAATCTAGCCCTGCTTAACCGAGTATGATACATGATTGAGGGAGAAGCAGCTCAAGGTTAAAGTCCACAATCACATGGGGGTTTTGAGAGCCTCTGGTGAACAAAACCTGGAACACATCAACCTGTGTGATCAGTGATAAAGTAATTGAGTACACAATCATTGACAGGCTTGACTCAAAAGTAATGGAAGCACAATTCACCTCTTAGAGATGAGGAACTGCTGACCAGATTAAATGAAGCGTCTGCAGTTACAGAACAGTTTGTGGAAAATGACATTATTTTAATCCATTTCATAAGACCTTCAGCACTTTCCAACTCCACAGGCATCCATGCCCTATCACACTTCACCTTCGCAGCTTGGAATTTGAAATCCATTCCAGACACTGGAGGGAGAAGTCAGTATCTCGCTGGTGGGAGACATTCCTGCCCACCTGTAACGCCGAGAAGCGCTCAGCCCAAAGGAAAGGTGACTGCGTAAGATGGTTAAGTCAGTTTCTCTGCACAGCAGAGGCTGGAAAGCAACCTCGTGGTCAAAGATGAGACTCGAACAGTACTACCACATAGGGACTGCACTGTCTAATAAACTGCAGTCTGGCTGTGTTTCTGCTGCGGAGCAAGGTCTTCGGTTAGAGGCACCTTAAAAGCCTTGAGCACGGTGCTCAGTTCCAGGACCTTCAGTAAGTACCGCATTCTTACTTTGGCTTCTGCAACACAGCACACGTTCTACAACAAAGCTTTTAATAAAACATTGTAGAGAATGTGTAAGCAGTCTACAAGAGACATGTTAGCAGCTGCACTAAAGGGAAGATTGCCAGATTTCTTAAAATCATGAAAAAAGGATAACAGGTCCAAAAGGCAACAGTGTAAGGTTGAATAAAGTATAACCTAGACTTTGGTTTTCAGTCTATAACCTTTATACTACACACCTGGAGACAGCTCCTGATTAGGAGAACAAAAAGCAAGAATAAGCAATTAAGATAAAGTTACAATATTCTTATCTACCAGTTACGCACACTTATAATATGCTGACAGCTATCTCAGAACAACTAAAAGAAAAAACAAACAGATTTTTTTAAAGTACTTCTGCCTAGAGGACATTTGTCTTTTCAACATGAATTGATTTACAGAGCGTGCAGAGCAAAGACAGCCAAGATTAATAGTTTTATGCCAAGACACCACTCCAGTCCCCACATTTTGACCTTGCTCAAGGTTATTCTCCCACACCTGTAGTAACAGGTCAGGTTTTCCCCCTCTTTTTTTCCTTACCACTTACCTAGATATCACACATAATTCAAACACCTAGATTTACATGGGACTTTGAAACTACTCATTCCCTAACAACAACCACCTCCTGCACCTCAAGATGAGGGCCTTGAGCCAACCACTGTATGCACCAGGACTGCAACAGCTATACAACTGCATGCCTGAAGGAGCAGCTAGAAGAATCCTAGTTACACCTTCACCTTCAGAAATGCAATGCTACTTAATTTCTGAGGTAGCGAGCCTTGTAAAAACAAGAGGTTTGGTGTTTGGTTTTGGTTTTGGGTTTGGTTTTTTTTGCACAAGTGCACTGGAGTATTCTACAGATGTCAATTCAGGGCATATCAATCTCTTCCAATGGTGGCACACAAACATACTAACAGGGTTGTGAATTTTCAGGTGAGAAATGGAAAAGTTTTGATATTAGTAGTGACCAGCAAGATCTCTAGAAGAATACAACAAATACTCTTCATCATCTGCAATTCCAAAAGCACAGTATTTGTGAAGCCTAGAAGCTCAGTTGATACAACCTATCTGAAACGCCATTTAATCGATGACACATTATTGCTCTTGCTATTAGACTAGACTTTTCCATACACAAAGTTTTCTCCGTGCGTATACGTCCACGCTCAAGTTGCAGCTTGAAAAAGCAAGGCAGTGCTCTCCTGAAATATATGTGCAATTCAAAATTGTTTGCTAAACAGGAGAAAACATTACATGGGATGGCCAAAGAAAACTGAGGTCACTGTACAAACTCTTAAAATGCATCCTTCCTGTGAAAGAGACTACTTTCACAAAACATCTATAGTCAGAATCATCTCTTGAATAGTCGGCAATCTGAGGCAGTTTAAATCTTACTATTTGTAAAAATCAGACATTCATAAAGCTAATTCTGGGAAAGAAATCTATGCCAAGCCACCCCTTCAAAACTCAGATTTCTTTTTTTTTCTTTTGTCATGGCCAAGTTTTCCCTCGGCTTGTATTGTCCTACGCATGCTACTGTTTACAACACAGCAGAGATGAACAAAAGATGCACAAAGTTATGTGAAGAACACACAAGGAATTCCAGACAACCATCAAACTGCTCACCTTCGTGGGTCTTTCCCACCCAAAGGTCACTTTCCTCTTGACTAGTCTTTCCACATATTGAAAATGAGGGCAGTAAACTACTAAGTAGAGGCAGCCACCAACAGTACAACTGCCTTTGGAACAAGGTGTTTTGTTTAAAACCAGAACTACATTCGGGTCAGCCAGTCATGTTTTACCTACGTTCTTGCTTCTCTTTCCACTGAGGCTCTCTAAGCACAAAGATTACAGAACTAGTGACTGTCAGGCAAATTGAGTTACAGCTGTAGGAATCTCATGTCTGGAACAGGGCACTTACAAAATTGTAGAATTATCACTATTACTGAAGAAGCCAATACGGAATGTCTGTTGTGCAGAACACCAATACATATCCAGCGTATTATTAAATTACAAGTAAAAATAGTTCATAGAACTGATCTACTACAAGGGAAAAAAACAAGGTTATATTCTATTATTAGTATTCAAATATTTTTTAAAATCTAGTTTACCCATATTTTCCCAATTAACAGAAGCAGGAGCTATGAAAGCTCTCTGTAGAAATTTGCTTCCTAAATAGCAGGCTTTGCCAGTACAGGGATCCTTCCAAGTATAAAAAGTGAAAAGTCTTCAACATCTCTGCTTAACAGTCTAAACACCATGGCCTTATAGTATTAAGATACTTGTGCAGAGCTTAAGTTGTGAGAATAGCTGGCACTGCACTACAGAGGCGAGTCCTGGCGGTCCTAACTTGGCAGAGCACTGCCTGTAAATTCTTTTCATGACTTGATTTATAAGGCTCTTGATGCAAAAGAAACTGATGAACACCTCTTTCTCCTGTTGATTTGGCACTGGAGAATACCGCTTCCAAACAGCATGAGAGTGGACTGTCATCTTTTCCCTTCTCTTACGTCATGGAAACACATCCAAAAATTATTTGTCCATACTGCCAGCAGCTAGCAGTTGCCTCAACCTCATGAGGCAACAGAAGCAAGCACGCAGTTTATTTAAATAAGGACCTACGCTGAGAGGAAAAGCTGTATTTGCTTGCAACTGTTCAGAAGTAGTTTCAAACATAAGAGCTAGACAGCAGCACCCACGCACACCTACAAATGACAGGAGTCTCTCAAGACCTTTAGATTAAGTATTCTAACCTCTACTGAAAAGAAAAAGAAAAAAAAAAGAATACAGGAAAAGTCATAATACGAAAAAAAACCAAACACAGTTCCTTTCAGATTTTAAAACATGCACCATTAAAAAGTACCTTGGTAGAATCGGGTGATTAAAAGTATTCAAACAGTTAGAAGTCAGATTTTACTCAAGGTATAACTCTAAAGAGTATTCCCAATGCAAGACTTCCAGCATCTGAACAAATACTATGTCACCATAGTTAAAATGACACATTGGCATTTATATCCGTAAGACAGATAAATATATGTAATGGCACATACAAAAGAAGTCTTTATAACTGTGCATATGTATCCCTACGGTGCTCCATCTATCTCCTATCTGTAAAATAAGTATGTTAAAAGCAGAACCAACCAACTCCAGTGCTTTGGTAACTAAGTCATTGGTAAAAAAGACCTAAATACAAAATTCAGTTTATCTTTACAGCAAACGAGGTCCATCCATGAAATACTCAGCCTCCACTATTTAAGCTACGCATATCCATCAAGTTTATGTCATCAGCAGCAATTACACCACTGAAACTTTGCTCTTCTGTTGCTGCCAATAGTTCATTTACTGTGCGTTATGCCAGGTGCAATAGGCCGTGTCTGCGCTACAACACCTGACAAGAAACTTAATCCCAGGCAGGATTTTTCACAAACCCAACATATTCACCTGCTGCCACGGCGCCTACTACAGCTGCACTACAGGCGTCACCCAGGGCACGGAGAGCAATGTAATGTAGTAGTAATGAAGAACAAAGTGTTTGGCAAAGGTTTCTCGATATGCTCAAGACCACAGGTAACTAAACTACAATTACCTTTGGTAATTAATTGATCTGCTAAACAGATTAATGCCTTTAATCCGTTAACCAAACGGCCTGTTTGCAGCGGTTCTGCAGATGACGGCAGCGGGCAGCTCTGCGCACTTACAACCACGCACCTCACTCCCGGTGCGGCCCGTGGAGCGACGCCGCTCGCTCCGCTTCTTCGTGCAAAAGCGGCAAAGGGGGGGAAACGTCCCCCGGGAAGCCGGTGTGAGATCACGGTGAGGAAGCAAACGGCATGGTTATTTTCTTCACGAGTAGTGATGACAGAGACCAACGGTCTCCCTCCTCCCCTACCCCACCCCCGCAGCCGAGGCGGGCAGGGGGCGGCAGGCCCTGAGCCCCCCGCCTCAGCACCCCACGGGAGGGCAGCCACCCTCCGCCTCACCTCAGCTCACCGCGGGCGGCCCCGCCCCGCCGCCCTGCCCCGTCGCCCCCGCGCTGCCCCGCTCACCATGGCGCCGGGCCCGGCCCCCCCCGCCGCCTCCGCCGCTGCCGCTCCAGCCGCCCGGCCCGGTCCCGCTCCCAGCACATAAAGCCGCCGCCGCCGCTCCCGCCAGGCCCCGCCGCGCCGCCTCCCGCCCGCCCCGCGGGTCACGGCAGGACCCCGCCGAGCCGAGGCCCGCCTCAGCTGTCCAAACAACTGCCTGCGCCAACGGAGGCGGCGGCGCGCTGTGCCCCACGCCTCGCCGGCCACTCCCATGCCCCCCGTTTCGCCCCCTCGGGCGGAGAGGAATGAGGGGAGGGGAGGCCCCCACCGGGACACAAGGCCCATTTGTCCTTTTACGCGACATCCGTCAGGCGCGCCGAGGGCAGCCGGCACCGGGCAGGGCACCGGCGCGACCCCGGCCACGTGAGGCGGATCTCCCCGAGGGCTGACTTCCTTACTTGACCCCTAGGAGGGGGAACCCGCGGCGGGGCGGCAGCGCCGGTGCCCACCAGGAGAGAAACGGGGACGCGGGAGTGGGGGGTTGGGAAGACATTCAGCAGCTGTGCGGGGAGGAAAGGCGGCGCGGGAAAGGAGCACGCCCGCGCATCTGCGCATGCACCCTGGTCGCTCTGTCCGTCTCCGGGCAGGCGGTGCCGAGGCGCATGCGCAGAGGAGGAAGGTGAAGCTGGAAGTCGTGCTGGGTCGGGATCGCTCCCGCCCTTCCCCGCCATGGCGGCACCGCACCGCTGGGGGAGCGGCGGGTCCCGGAGGGGTGCGAGGGCGGAGCGATGCCCTCCTAAAAGCTCCGCCGCCCGGGACGGAGCTCGGGCAGCCTCTGGGGAGAGCGGGGCCAGCTGCCGCCTCTCGGGCCCGGCGATGTGGGGCGGAGGCGGGAAAAGGCGCCGTTTGACCTGAGGAAAATGTCCTCCGCGCCTGCCCTTCGCGCCGCTCTTCCGAGGCAAAACACTGCTCGCCCTTTGATCCGCGGTGCGCTCACCGCGTAGTTCCTGTCATAAAAGGACGCGCCTTGCTACCCAGCCTCGCTTCTCCCCAAAAAGAGGCGGGTGGCAGGTAGTCCCGTCTCAACAACCCCGCTTGCTGGTAAATCCTCCTGTTTTCAGTGTATAGCTGCGGCCCGTCATGCGTGAACTGGAACCAAAGTGCGAGTGTTCTGCTGGAATGCATGAACGGTATTTTTATTTAAAATATTTTGTCTACATCTATCGGTATTTTGACAAGTTCTACCTGCCTTTCGGAGAATTCCAAAGTGGGGATTCATGGTGAATCTAAATATCACTCCCCACGCAGATACCCAGGAAAAGATAATTTAGTAACATCTGAACAGCTGTCATGGGGACTTACAAACTGCGGCATCCTGATGTTTTTAATTGTTTGACATACGTGCAGGTGAAAGAAAAGCCAGCAAAACCCACTCACAATAATAAAACCATAGAGCAAACAGGTTTTAAAGGAAATCCTCTCAGATACCAGAGATTATAGTACTATGGACAAAAGCAAGACAGTTTTGACCTCTTCAAGCCATGTGATTTTAGCGAACAAGTCTTGGGCCTCCCAGTTTATTAATGCTGATTTGGTGGTGGTTGTGGTTAAGAATGACCAAGAAGAGAACTGCAGAGTTGATAAAATTCTAAACGCGTTTCGTTTACGCCATTACACCATGTGTTTCTGGCATACAGAGAGTAATAAAGAAATTTAGTAAGTTCTTAAAAAAGCAAAGTTAAAACTGAAAAGCATTAGTCGTCTTGGTGTAGAGAGAGTAAGGGATGAGATGCATTTGGAGAGTGGCCGATTTGAGACACATTTAACGGTTCTGAATACAAAAGTCTCAAAAGTGTGTGCTAAAGGAAATTCATAACTTACCTGTGGAACTCTTTGGCATGAGATTTCTCTGCTGGTAAGAATTTGGTGGCATTTTGTGAAAAATAAGCCATCAAAATTGATAACAAGCAGAGTTATTTTGTTAACTGCAACAAGAATTGTGTATTGGTTGTCTTGGACTCTTAAGAAGCGTGAGTTTAGAGCCCTAGTATTTTAATTCTAACATTGCTTGGAGGATGTTTAACAAAAACAATAGCCACACAAAAGTGAGGCCAAAGTTGTAATCACAATGCAAAAACAGATTTTTGGAAGGATTTATACGGGCTGAGTAGCGCCTTTGCGGCGAGCAAGCTAAACAAGATTGTCTCATGGGCTGTTAAGTGCCGCTGATACAAACGCTGTCTCTCATGTGCTGGTGCTTTCCTGGACCCTCTCGTCTCACACGGTGGGCAGGTTTTGAGACACATTAGAGCAGGCAGGGCCTTGCTGCCCATGCCGCCCACCAACGCAGGGCTGGTTTAAGTGGGACGTGTGTGCCTCATTCTTCAGGAAATGGGCAAGGTTACCAAAAAAAGCCTGGCCATTTCTAGACTGTCAGGTGTGGTCTCAGCAGCCTCTCCGTTCTCCTAATTCCACATTGCTAAACTCTCTTTTCCTCCAGGTTTCCGTTTCCTGCCCCACACCAAGTATTCTTTAACCTGCCCGCATGACATACAACATGTTATACGGCAACTAGCATGACTTAAACTCTGCTTTAGGTCTAAGCAGACATAAGCCTGCCAGTTTTGCTGAATGTACACTCAGATCACATCATGAAGGGTTCAGAAAAATATTCCATGTATAGGAAGGAGCAGGACTCAGAAGGCTGGTAAGCTCTGAGAACCTTTTCATTACGATCTCTACAGGCTCCTTCCTTAAGCTTGGCATTAGAGCTGATCACTGTTGCACCTTCTTTACACAGAGCGTTTCCACTGTTGTGATTCAAGATGAGCTGTTTCATCAGCAGTTTAAGTGTGTGTGTCCATGGTGAGGCTGTGCCACAGGTCTTATTCTGCTGCGGTGGCCACATGGGCAATGACTGTCAGCAAAGAGAGCAAGGGAGACAGCATTGTCTTAATCAGATTTAGTGGGAAAATATCTAAAAGGGGTCTTTGGCCTTCGAAGTTCCTCGTGAGGTCACAATGTGTTGTCAAGGATCATCCTCACTTTTGTATCCAGCAGACCTTTACATCATTGGTGCTGTAAAGGAAGATCAGCAGGGCTGTGGCACAATTGTTTCTGATCTCCAACGCAGCTATGTTATGAAATAACTTTGCACTCTCTGATTTGGCAGCTGTCTTTCTCCAGACAAAGGCAGAGCCTCAAGAAAACAGAGAGGAGGAAGACTTCTACCCAGGAGATCCCCTTTTTTCAAGTTAAGTGCTAAGGAGATCTAATCTCATGGTTATCTGTGGGACAGCACTCGTTGTCAGGAGTTGGAAGGTTTCAGTGACTTCCATCTGATCCTCATTGTTTGAAAGTGATAAAATGCTATAGAAGTTTGCGAAGATGCATTTTATCTCACGGCTTCCCTCACAGCAAAAAGCCCAAGAAATCTTCCTCTGGAAAATGACCCTGGAAGGAGCTGACACTCTTACAAACCCTTGAGAAGTCTCAATGTAATGCTACAGCAAGGCAACCGAGCCTTGCTAGAGAATATTTGTTTTATTATGCTACCATCTTAGTCCCTAGATGACAGGGCAGTAAGCAGGAGGTTAGTTTAGATCAGCAAAGGCCATGTCACCTAATAAAAATAAAACATCCCAGAAAGCAGATAGTCAGCAACATTTTAGAACAAGGTGGAGGAAAGAATAAGAGCTCCACTTCCTACGATATGCTTGGATTTGAGTTGTCTAGCATAAGCCAAAACATAAAACATACTAGAATTTTCCTGTGTTCTTCTGAGTCAAGCACAGAGACATATTTAAGGAACCTCTTCTTCCAGCTGTGCCATTGTTATTCCACAAAGGATGAAAAAGAGCTGCTTGAAGAAATGAATGTTCCTGTCTGTTTTCCTAGATTTGTGGAAGTTCTTTACATTGGATGTATGAGAAAAATTAAAAGAGCGTCTTAGCTTGCTGTGAAGAAGCTGTTCCACCTAGTGAAGCAGAGCCAGCTGTCAGACTTCTGAAAGCTGATATGAAATGTAACACCAGTTTTAGCACTTACAGTATATCCGTAAAGCTTACGGTTCACATCTGGATAGCCTAAATACCTCCTGAGACTCTCTGGCTAATTACTGGAGGGGTGCACCTGTCTCTGATGGTCATTCAGAGATCTAAATCAGCTACTGAACAGGCTGCCCCCTCCTCGCCCACTGAAGATTGGGTGCAATTTTGGCCACCTGAAAATTTTCCCTTATTTTCCCTGGTCCTGTCAACGCCCTGAGTGTGCCAGTAGGCATTTCTCTCCCTTACCAGTACCATAGCATGGGGATCTCTCATGTATTTGGCATTAGAGTTTACCCACCAGGTGAGGGAAATTGCTTTTATTTTGTGAACACAAATCTGAGATGAACCTTTATATGTGAAATGACCAAATACATGAAAATTTACAGTCCTGTGTCAGTACAAAGTTACTTATGAAGGGAACACAGAACACGTGTCATTGCAATGTGTTCTGTTTGTTCTTGACTTTCCATTTTTGAGGATACTTCACTTTGTAAGGCAAAGACTGTTAAGAGACTCACCTAAAGCCTAATTTGACACAAGAGAATGTTGAAGGAAAATGGTGGCAAAACCATCAAAATCTGTTCCAGAGAGGATTCTTTAGTTTCTTTTTTGGAAGACAGCCTGTCAGACTGGAAAGTCTCCATTTAGATTAATAGTTCTGAGTCTTCTGAGTGAAATAAAAACATTTCTCAGCATTTTAAAGTAAAAACATGGGCATTTAGCATAAAAAATGGAAGGGGGTTTACTTGGTGGTTCTTCTGACTCAGGTAGCTGGCTGCTCAGCTTACTTAAACTGGTTCTGTGAATAGTGGGGCTAATGAAGCTTGGTTTCCTGTGGATTTCTGTCTCATGATTGATGGATTAGAAATGCAAGTTTCTGTTTTAAGAGTGTCTGTTTGGGGCATTTACGATGTCTCTGGCCTACAATCAGGCAGTGTAATTACAGTTGAGAATTTCACTTTACAAATGTGTTTGATACAGGCTGGTGGGTTCCAAACTGAATGAAAAATCACGTACCAGCGAACAAGCAGACAGATTCACACATCCATATGAATTTACATATGGCCACACTGCAGGACCGTATATGCCTTATTCCCAGAGGAAATCAGACGGGAGAGAAAACGCTTGGGTTTTTGTGCCAGCAGCATGTTGGTGTCACCTGTTTTACCATGCCATGGGACAGAAAGTGATGACAGCAAAGGCTGCGGGTTCGTTTTTGTGTCTGTGCATCTAGTAAGTCACCACGCAGGTACTTGGTCTGGACTGAGTTTTCTAGGCAGTAATCGCCACCCCCGACCTCTCTGTCATGTTTTGAAGTTACAACCAAATTATTTTAACTACAAAAGTACACAACTAAGTACATCTTTTTATATATTGGTTCCGACAGCTTTGCCAGGGACATACACATTCACACACACATATATGTATTTGTACATATAGAAAACTGTTGTTATCTACAACACGTGCTCTGCCAAACACGAACACAACAGACGACAGACATATCAAACCGTAGGCTCCGAATTTGCCGCTTAAGACAAGGTGCTCCTCATTTTATCTACTGTGTGTCACTTCTGATGTTGTTACTGTTCTGTTCAATTAAGCTAACTTGGAATGTACTTTATGATAGTGAGTGCACATGTCCTTTTTTTCCTAAAAAATCAAGTTACTGACCTGCAAGTGCCTTCTTGCTGAGCAGTGCAGTAGTGCGAGAAAGGCCTGTGGCATGTTGTGACTTAACCACTAGATGTTAAAAGAACTTAAATGTCTGTGGCATTAGGATTTCCTTTTAAATAGCACTGAGCGGTTTTGATGTTTTGTTCTTTGTACTGTATCTTACGGTTTCGTCTACATTGTTTTAATATACACTAAAGTGTTTGAAAAATGAAGTCATAACAGCAGCTGTCAGAATGTAATTATATCAGCTATGGGCCAGTACGTGCTACAGTTTCCCGGAGTAGCATTCGTGTGTAAAAAATCTTACCATGAGTGAGCGGACTACAAATTGGCGAAGTGTCAAAGATGTGTAATGCAAAAAAAGGTGAAGTTCCTTGGTATTTTAGTATTAGAGCTGGCAGCGGATGATGAGCAGCACACGCAAATCTGCAGTGCAAGTGGGGAAAAGGGCTTGCGCTGGTTTGCAGGAGCTGGGCCACCGAAGGCCTTGCAGGTCAGAAAGAGAACTTTAAAATCAGTCCTCTGCTTCGCGGGGAAGCAGTGCAATGAACAAAGTAACTCTGGTGTGCTTGGAGGCTTGGGAGCCAGTTAACAACCTGACAGGGGCATTCTTCAAACGCTCAGCAGAAGTGACATAGGCCTCTGCTCCGTGTCTCCGTTCCTTGGGCACCCAAAAGTGTAATCCAAGCGCTTGCAAGCGTTCCTACGAGCCTTCAACTGATTCTGTTTGTAAAATAAAGAAAGTAAACAAAAACTTGGCACTCCAAGAATATTCTTCTCCTTTACTCTATGGATTCGATGAAATGAGCGGCGTTTGCAACGCTCGGGACTAGGAGTCCTCCACCCCCTATTGGTACTCCGAGCACATGCCTCTGCATTCCTCACAAGAATGATGATTTGTAGGGCTCTAAACCGCGAAAGGTGCCACAGGATGAATGACCGTGAGCGGGTGGGGATCAGGCAATGGCATCTCCTTGTCCAAGTCCCGTGCTGTCAGAGGGGAGATGAGGGTCAGGAGGCAAGTTTTCCCTGTCCCAGCCCCTCTGCTAGAAGAGGAGCTCAAGGTCAGTGGTGAATCTTCTTCCTCCTGCCGTCTGGGGAGGAGACAGGGCTGGCTCAGTCAGCTGTGCAGAGAGCAGCGGGGGCTGCATGCATGGAAAACCAAGTAGCTCTTTGTTTTTATTTGTCGGCTCCGGCTACCTTTCCAACACACCCAAGCAATTCACCTGTGCCATCTGCTCTTCAGAAAAGTCCCCAAAGGCCAGCGTTGGGAAACCCGTCATGCAGAGTGGGCCCTGAAGAAGTTGGCTGTCATCGTAGCGGAAAGCCCTGCTGCCGCCTAATGAGTGAGAGTTAATAAAATGGAGCAGTAAACCAACATGTGAGTTACAAAGAGCTTCCCTCGCTAATGGGAGTTACTGCATGTCCCATAGATGCTCATTATGAGTTGTTTATACCCAGTAGTAAAGTCTTGGGTCGCTTCAGCAGTGTTAGCTGGAAATGGTGCTCTGTGATCACAGAACAAAAGCTATCGAGTTTTGCTGCCTGTACTTGTTTATCTCTTTTTTTTCTCTTTCCTCTACCTCCCCCTAAGTCTATTAGAGTGTTATTTATAGGAGTGATTCTTCACTCAGTTTAAAATAAAGGAAACCTTGAAAACATCTAGATACAAGCTGATTATGGAGAAATAGGGATGTTAGTGTAACGGGCCAAGTTAATCCCTGGTGTAAGTCCATTTATTTCAGAACAGCCACACTAAGGACGAATCTGGGTCAAAAATGCCTAAAATAAATGTAGTCGGGATGTAAGGCTGAAATTAAAAAATGGAAGAGAACAACACATCTGTTGGGTGCTTTCAGGTGTGCCCTCGTGTGCCTTATTGTGATTCCAGTGTCACCCTGAGGTAGAAATGTGAAGAACTCTGCCATCCCTCTGTAAGGCGAAGTGGGGCGGAGGCAGCGTTAGCGTCAGGTCCCTGGTACGCAGAGGAGAGATCAATGAGTTTTATAAACTGGCTTCGGGTAAATGATGCTGAAACAGCCAGCGTTTTGGTGTTAACTGGGAATACACCGTTCTGAACACCGGGACCCTTGAGTTTTGGGACATGTTTGAAAAAGCTGAATGTTTTCAGTCATGCCCTTTTAGTTCTCTGAGGTTAAAAGGGAATAATAAAATAAAAACTGAAAAAGATTTACAAAAAAATAATAGTTCTGCTGGCAAACTCCCTGTTGTAGAGGTGCCTCTTCTAAATGATTCTCTAACAGCTTTCAATGCTGTGGAGCACAGAAGAACTCAAAACGTACTGGAGAAAAGCATGTTTTTTGTTCTTAAACATTTCAGCCTGTTTCCTGAAGAATTAAACTGTTTGTCATTGCTTTTAGTTGGTGTGTGACACTCACGAGAGTTCCATCATCACTTCACCTCAGTACTTTAGAGCTTGTTGCCCAATTCCTACCAAACCTGCCCCAAAGATGCTAAGTTCCTACAAGTCTGATGAATATGTGAAGCCAGTGAGAAGAGGAGACCCTCATTATTGCTACCAGCAAGAGTAGTGCTACAACGTGAGCTCACCCCATATTAAAATCTACGTGGAAGAGCACGCTAAATGCAGGCTAAATGCACGCAAAAAGCATCAGCTGGCCCTCATATCTTATTCAGACATTAGCAAATCCAAGCACAAGACACAAACACAAAGGAGAGCAGGCTTCATTAGCTCCGCCGCTAATGTGATATTTGCACTCGGGCAAATTTGAACCTGTCATTTAATAGCACCCTGGAAAAAAAAGTTGTCTGTTTTAAAGTCTTTTTTAGAATTTTTGCACTGTCTCTGCAAAATTATTTTGCAATAATCTGTGAATTGTTCATCACAGGTCTTAAAGGCATGTCTGCACCTGGTCTTGCACATATAGAGATGTAGAAATACTATATATTTTTATATATGGGTATGTACGTATGAAAAGCTTTGATATGTATCTCTGTGTATGTTTATGTACACATGTGTGCCTATGTACTATATACATTTATGTTTACAGAAAACTAGACAAAATGCCATCGCCGCCTTCTTAGCTGAAATTTGGAGAAACGGCGTTTCAGTTTAGGACTTTGTGCTTAGGCTCTGGTGAGTACTGCTGAGTTGAATCTTTGAAAAGGGATCCAAAAATGGATTTATCAATGTGAGTTTATGTACCTGTTGTGCAAATATTGGTCTTCAGGCAGAATGTCTGCACCAGGCAAGTGCTTCCCTTCCCTCCCCTTCCCTTCCACCTCCTCTATTCCAGGTAAGCAGAGGAGTGGACCTTTACAGGGGAGAGGTGAGTCCAGCACACCTGTGGCATGAAAGCACTTGCCAAAGGTGTTTTCTCAATTACAGCCCAAAGACTATGACCATCTCTGTCAAATCAGAAATAAACTAAATCTGAGACTTCAAAATCATGAAGTTTTTGCTGGTGGCAAAAGCCTCCCAGGAAGAATAATTTTGGCTTCATGTGTCTTGATTTCCTGGCACTTACATGCATCTTCATCGTCTGTTGGTGTAAGACAGTGGGACAGCAACAAGTTAATAGCAGTTCTCTAACTAAAACTGCACATGGCAGCTAAAGGGGGAAGGATTTCTGCAGTTTTTTCTGCAGAAAGACTTTGCTGACTATGAGGGGGGAAAAGAAGAGCTAAGACAATACTTAAATAGCCCCTTGGCTTTCAAAATGCTTCTCTATTCACTGCAACCATTTGAGGCTTTTTCCCCCCCTTTGTGAGTGTTTTATAAATATTTCAAAGCATTTTGGTTTGGTTGTCTACTGAGAAGGAAAAAAAAAGCTAAAAAAACCCACAAAAATTAGGTTCTCTCCAAAAATGTTTGAACTTAGCCTGGCTGCTGAGCAAGAAGGCATTCATAATGCGATATTAGTTCAGAAGTGCTTTGCAAATAGTAACATCGGTTAAACAGAACTGCAAACAAGTCTGAGAAGCAAACAAAAAGTATTTTAGTCATGAAGGTAAACAAATGTAATTGTGAATACATTTGCATTCACACGCTCTTGGTACAATGTACCCATAAAAATTCTGAAGGGTTGTAGAGGACACGAGGAATGTGAACTCCACCCCCGGTAACCCACAAGTAGCAGACAGAATTATGTCAATATTCAGTTAGGAGGAAATTAGATGGCACTCTCTCTTCCCTCTTCAAATCTCTGTTCACATCACGCAAGCAGTATTTTGAGCCCAGTGGACCCATCCTCCATTTCAGACTCCTGCAGGTAGCATCTTTAGCACTTGCCGAAGTGTTGGCAAGACATTTACACTGAGGTCTTTTGGGTGTGGGAGAGTTGTTTTAGATTTAAAAGGACATAAACAGCATCAGCTCTCTTGGTAAGTAATGCCATGTTTAGAAACCACATTGTAAAAGACAGGAGGGAATCGGAGCATTTTGCCTTTAGACACGATGGGGAACAAGTAGCTGAGACATTCTCCCACACCAATTTTAGTCCTATTTTCTTCTTTGTGTCCCTGTCTCAGCAGTGGTTTTGATCTTCGCTGTATCTGCGTGAATGCTTATGAAACACTTGCTTGTCGTGCATCACTTACAAAAAACTGATGGAAGTGTTTTTTTAATAACAGCACTTCCCTGATGCTTCCCTTGTGCTGAAAAATTATGACAGCTTTAGACCCCACTTCTCCATGTGACTTGCATTCTAACGTCCTGAAAAAGAGATCTAATAACTAAGTCCTAATTATCAATACAAATCAAACAGTAGTCCTGGGAATTTGGTCACAATCTCTTGTGGGCAGCACGATCTTTAAACTCCTTTCTTCTTTCTTCTTCTGTCATACTCAATCATCGTTTTGCTACAATTTTTAAAAATTAATTTTCTGTAAGAAAATGGATACAAACAGAGCGAACAGCTGCCTGAATGTTAGACGACGTAGGAGAAGTGAAGATGACATGCTGCCCTTTTGATATGTCTATTCAATATTTACTGTCAACTTCAACTAACATTTATATAATATGAATATTTTAAAACAAACTCATTACTAGACCCAAGTACTTACTTGAGTAAATACGTTACAACCAGCTCCACCCTCCCATGTTCCTTGAAATACCAGCTAGTTGTCTGTGCAGTGAAGGGCACAAAATCAGGAAATAATGGAAAAAGAAATTGATTTGATAGCTCTGATTTGGCACATTACTCCTTCGTAACAAGAATCGTTCCTCTTTGTCTACCAGCAGAGCACCCTGGGTATTGCCTAAATGGTCAGAGTTGGCGTTACAGAATTTTTATCACCATTTTCCAGTTTTTATATGAACTTTGGCTAAGGCATTTTGGTGTACAAATAGGATAAAGTCAAGACACTAGAGAACCTGTCCTGGAACAGCGCGATAGTTGTGTGGATGTGTATGGGTCATGGCTGTGCTTTCAAACCTAGGTTGGTACCCAGAGTAAAGGCAGAATTATAAATGCTGATGCTTCCTGTATGTATCTCAAACAACCTTATGGTCTGGCACCTCTTTTTTCCCTCATGTCTTGTACAGGGCTGATTTTTTTCGTGACAAGCTGAGAGGCGGTGTGGTGTACGTGGGCTTTTAGGCAGTCATTGGCACCAAGCACTACACGCCCTCCTGCACACCTCTCCCACCAGCTCTGCTGGGAGCTTCCTCACCTGTTTGCTAGCCCTGGTCATTCTGTGTTTTCCCTGCTGTCTTGCAGCCTGTGTCTTGCTGAACTTTTCTGGTGCATACCCTAGTATTTATCCCTCTCTGCACTTGGCCCACAAGCAAAAATGAGCTTGGCTCAATTTCTGTCCCTGGCAGCTGACTTCTTAAGTTTGTCTTTAAGACTTACGTTTCACTCCAGGCACTGTCGGGTCAATAGCCTGTGTTGACCAAAACTGTCACTCTCACCATGGAGTATGCTATTGTTACCTGGAAACTGAGTGTTTAGTACGTATCACTGAGCCATTTCAGCATTAGATTGTCTTCATGTGTTCATTATTAGCTTTTTTTTGAGCTACATTGCTTTTTTATTCGCCTGCCTGGTTTGTTTGTTCAGCCCGTGCTAAATGGACATCCCAACTCATAAAATGTAATGGCTGTGATAACTCATGGCGTATAAGAACGCAGCAATAGAGAGGGAGTGTTTGCTACAAAATCACCTACATGGGGTGGCTCCGAGGAGCGTGAGCAACAGCTGAGCCCTGTTAAAATAGGTCAGTTAACAGTAGATACTCAAACAACCTTTTCAAGGACAGTCACTGATCAGGAGCATACTCTTGAAGTGTTTTTGTTTTTTTAAAATGGTCGTGAACTTCTGTCACAATTTTTCCTTAGGTGAAAAAGCGATGTGTGTCCCTTACTGTGGGACACGTCAGAAATCCTCAGCTGGTATCATAAAAAAAGCAGGGAGAGTTTAGTGTCTCTCTCTCTGCGCTGGTCAGGGAGAAGACAGGAGGCTAGCTCAAGCTGCAAGGAGTTTTATCAAGCCCACCAAGAAGGTTGTAGACATGCGTGTAAGGTCGCTTTTAGTCTTTCTAAGAGGGGAGGCATTTACCTGCTTTGCAATCTCTTGTCTAGTCCTGGGAAGCCTTTAGCCGGCTTTAAGGTATGTTGGGAAGAGTCGCCTCTGTATCTGGTCAGATGGATTCAGGAGCTTGCTCCTGGCCGGGGACTCCCTTGCTGTAAAGATTCTTTCCATATGGGGTGTCATTTCCTCTTTCTTGACACAGTTTTAAAGCCTTTGTGCCATGTTCTTCACGACGCCAGCTGTGGAGCTACTGCTCCATCAGCTCATGCTGAGTTACTCGGATATGAGGCTCACTCTTATTTTTTCACATTTCACAAGCTAATGTATCGTTTTGGTGAGGTGTATCCCTGCCCCCCCCCCCCCCAACTCTTCAAAAATCATTGATTGCAAATAAAGGAAATGCTTTTTAAAGCAGGAGGGAGAACAACGTTAGAATAGAATACAACTGGTGGAAAATTTAAAGTAATTATCCTTTTAAATAATTTTTACTGTAATTTGCACCAAGTTCTAATTAGCTGATAAGTTTCTGAAAAGTCAAGTAACCTTTGATTCAAATCTGTTGTCCTCACCTGTGAAAAACACAGAAAACAGCACAAAATTACAGAGATACAGGTGTATAGTTATTGGAAGTGAAATAATCACAGACTTCTCATTCTATCCTCACAACGTGTACCAAAATCAGAGCTCAGATCAACCTGAGAAACTTTATCTGTAACGTTAAAAGCAGTAAGAGACTTTGTGTGGGCTTCTGTGTAAGAGACGTCTTCGGGGTTTCCCCGCTGCCGAACTGCTCCTGTTTACAGAAAGAGAGCCCGAAAAATCTTCCTGCTCGGGGGATGAAAAGAAAGTAAGAAGGAGAAAAAGAAAAAACCAAACCAAAACAAACCCGAAACCGCTAAGGTAAAAGGAATTTCGGAGTGGAACAGGGTTTTTCTTTTCAAGCCCCCTGCAAGGGGAGGGAGGGGCAGCCGCAGCACCTGCAGGCAGCAGAGCACCTCCCTGAGCCCGCCGGGGTCCGGCAGCGCCCGTGGCGAGCCCGGCAGCCCCGCCGCTAGCCCAGGGCCAGGGGAGGCGCGGGGGGCAGCTGCCTCGTCCCATTTCGAGCGGGCAGTACCTGAAAGCCGGACTCCGGGTGTATCAATTTGCAGGATTCAGTCCTGTTCTGGATGGGCAGAGCTTGCTGTTCGAAGGCTGGTGCGAGGAGGAGGAGGTCGGAGGGTCGCGGGGAGGGGATGAGCAGGGACACCCCTCACCCCCCGGCAGGGCTCGGGGAGATCAAAAGGGATTAATGAACCTGGGACAGAGCAGAAAACAGATTGCAAAATAATAGTAGGGATCCTTTCACGGCAACAACCCCGCGCAGGGATCGCACCATGAGGATGCCGGGGTCCCCGAGGCGGCGAGACCCCTCGCTCGGGGCTGCTCGAGGGAGATGTGGAGGATTCGGGGGGAGGTGGTTGGCGGGGGGGTTCCAGGTGCTTTGCCAAGGCAAACGTTTGCCTGAAAGATGCCTTGTGTCATCCAGGATTAAACTGTCTGAGGACGGTGCTGTCTCCCTGCCGGAAGAAAGTGGATATTGTGAGCAAATCGACTGTCACACACGATTTGACAAATTCTGATTTGCTTTTAGGAAAATGTCTGTTAATCCTATTAGGGGAAGGGAGGGGGAGAGGCGCGAGTGGGCGCGGACCGGGCGTGTGGCTGCAACCGCGGTGGAAATCAGGGATTTTGGGGTCGGGTTTACTTGTCGCATCTTCTGGCGCTTCCCCCCAACACCCCCGAAACCCTCAGAACGGGGGCGGCATGAGGGGCGAGGCGCGGAGGGAAGGGGAGAAGGAAATTTGATGTTTCTTTCCCCAAACTTTGCAAGGGACGTGTGTTTTCCCCCTGTTCCCTCTCCGGGGGTCGGCTGGGAGTCCTGTCTCCGGGCCAGGCTGCGGACACCTGCGTACCGCACGCCCGCATACCCACACTCCTGCACCCCCGCATCCCCTGCATCCCCGCACACCTGATGCCAGTCTGCGGGCAGGAGGGAGGGACGCGGCGCGGCTCCCGCTGCCCGGAGCGGTTTTCCAGCACCAGGTATTGCCCGGGATGGATTTTCAGCCGCCGGGGCGGTGCTGCGGGGCCGGCAGGTCGCCGCTCTCCTCCGCCCGTGGGGGTCTGTGATTTTCTGCTTCAAAAACCGATTTCCCCCTGTTGTGTATTGATATTATTGCACGCATTATATTGATAGTATTGGCACGTATTATGTGCGTTGATTGGGACCCGCCGGAGCGCCCTGTGCGTTTTTACAGTCTTTATCACACCCTTAATCTTTTTCAAGCAACGTTTGGTTCATGTTTGGAGACTTTCTGGAGGGTTGGCTAGGACAACACCCGAACTTTGCGGGCAGGCAGGGGGGACATTTCAGTAAAGGGAGAGAGGGTCTCCTTAGCGTTTTCCCGAGGGCGGGGAGGAAGAGCTGCGCGGGTGGGTGAGGGACACCCTAAACCCGGCTCCCCTGGGGGATCCGGGGGGACCCACCGCCCGGGACGGCCCCGGGCTTTCCCATTTGGAGGAGTCCCGAGGAAACGACCTTGAGAAAAGAGGCCGCCCTCGCTTTACGTATGCAGCCACCGGCTGCCCGTCTTCCTCATAAGCATTCAAATATTACGTTAATTACCGCTGCTGCACTTTTATTCAAGTGCAGAGGGTATATATATATATTTATTATTTCACCCACCAACCGCGGAAGACCCGACTACATCTTCTACACCCCCCAAACCGATGTATGTCCCTGTATTTTATATATATATAATTTTTTTCCTTGCCGTTGGTGTGTTTTGTTTGGCAAAAAGGGCTGGTTTTGAACGAGAGGGACATTACACTTGTCTTGTCAGTTGGCGTGATTTGAAAGCGAGCCTGTGCAGCGCTCCCGCCTGCCCTCAGCAATCAGGCTTTAGGCTCACGAGGCTTTGATTGTAGGAGTTGCCTTATTTGCATTGATGAGGATGAACCAGCTGCTGGAGCATACAGAACTGCACCTGACACAATCACCGAGCCCAGGATTAGCGCGGGGAATCAGGAATCCTCCGCGCGATACGGCAATCGCAGCCCGACATTAGAGTCACTCATGCAAAATGACCCAAATTTGCAACGAGCACAATTAGCAAACCGAAGATGCATGTTAATTTAGGGGCTGACATTTTCTTGCGTTTTAACTTATTAAATACAACGATTGTGCGCAGCTTAGTGTGCGAGGCTGGGGAAGATGAGCTTTTTGCTCCCCCCAGGAGCCCCCCGAAGCATCCTAGCTACAGTCCCTGATATTTAGGACAGGCAAGAAGTTTTTCACTCCGTACCCCAAAGGGCTGGTCTATTTTTCTTTTGTTCATTGTTTACAGGAACAAAATAGAAGGGGCTTGGGTTGGGTTGGTTTTTTGCTTTCTTTTTTTTTTTTTTTTTAACTTCTTTTTCCTCCCTTTCGTTTCTCGTTTAAGCGAGCTCTTCCAATTTATAGGACAAAATGATGCCGTGTTATATTCCCCGCTCTCCCCCCCGCAACTGTTCGGATCACACACACCCCTAAATCACCCGCCGTCCCTCTCCGTGGAAGACGGTTATTTCACCAAAGTTAAACTGCTTGAGTGGGAATCTGGCAAAGTAGTTTCCCTCTGCAACCCCACCTCGCCCCCGACACCCAAGGATCTTGAATGTAGAGCAGAAATCAAAATCTGAGATCTATTTTCCCATGCCTTTCGTGTACCTAGATGTGGAAATTCTCACCTATGTTGGGGGGACACACGCACACACGACAGAAAAACACACACACAAAAATTGAATAAGTGGTAAATTCGGAGCAAAAGCATGCGGTTCAAAAGCTAAAGCTCCCATTGGAGAACAGAAAATTTAATGAGCTTTTAATGGAATGCAATGCTCAGAGTAGTAAATTATTTGTTAGTTGACGATGCAATCAGCATGCTGATTAAGGTCGCTTGGTTTTTTACTAAACATTAACTGAATGAAAACGGTTAGTCCTTGTTGTTCTGCTTGGGGGGCTTTCGTGAAGCAAATGGACTTTCAGAACAGAGATTGTCAATAAAGGTGAGTGCACTCCAGGTGTCATTTGAATATGGTGATAAAATACTTCTGATAAATATTTTAAAGCGTTTTAAATCCACAATGTTCGCCTAGTGCATTGTGAACTCTGTTTAAAGAAACAGTGGGCCTAGGAAGGCCTTCCATCAATCCCTGTTTCTCTCTAGGACGATGGATATTGTATATTTTATTTGGTGGTTTTTTAGCGTTACCTTTAAAATGCACGTTCGGTCATAAATGCAAGCAACTTACAAAATTTGGAGACCCAGTCTGCCAGAGGAAATAAAAACTGCTTAAAGGAGAAGTTACTGTTCCCTGGCTGGGTTAGAAGTGTAATTAAAGCTCTTCTAAATTCAGCCACAACATTTACGCGCTTAAAATTGGTAAATTTTTAGTATCAGGTGCCGGTTTTTTTATGAAGGGAAATCCCATAATTTTTACTCTGGAACGAGATTTCTTTTTACTTTAGCGGGCTCGAAGAAAAGCAACAAAACAAAACTCCCGTGGCATTAACACCACAATAGGGAGGGTGGTTATTGTTCTTTTTCCGTACGTTGACGGTAAATATTTAGCCTATTGAATACTCAGGCGAGGCTTGGGTTGCACAGATCACCCACATATTGACTGAGTGTGCGCCTCTTTTAAGACAATGTTTATCGCGTTGGCCGCCTGTCTGCTTTGGTCTTACAGATTTACGAGAGACAGAAAGGAGAATTTAATAAAAGGAAAAAAAAAAAAGAAATAAAGAATTATAGGCTAGAAGCTTTGCGTTTTCTGTTAACGACGACAGAATTCCTCTCCTATAAATCCCAATTAATTAAATAATCGCATTATTCACTCACAATGATCAGATACCTTTAAAATCCGATAAATAACTAACTATGTGTTTTAACTATTCCTGTTTATGACCCGAGAGGTTAAAAGCCTTTGACTGGCATTTGACTTCTGACCTCATATAAATGTTATCTTATCAGTTCCTGCTTGTTAACTTGTATTGAGTGCTTGTCCCTGATGGCTTTTAGATAAAGGGGGTTTTATTATATTTCCTATTGAAACCGAACCATTTGCTTTGTTCTTCGTCTGTAGTCTCAGCCCACATAGTAACCTCGTAACCTAACAATTTCTGCTGAATAGGCTAAAATCCGAACTATTTGCAGTTTACATGAAGCCTTATTTTTGTCTAAGCTCGTTGGACTGAATCGGTGTTTTGTGATATAGTTTGCCCCCTTTTTAAATTAAGTTTCTGACCCAGCGTTGAACGTTATCTTTATTTGATCGCCATCATTTTTAATAATTGTAGATTTCGGCCAAGAGGAGAGGAATACGACCATGCAGAGGCATAGTTTTTGCCCGAATTTGAGAAGCCTCTCTCAAGAAGCCCTAAAGATGTTTTAAATATTCCGTTTTGTTATTCGGACTGTGTTTCTCATCTGCTGAAATGATGCAGTTGTTGCGTACACCTGCCCTAATCCCCCCTTTCACGTTGAAGCGGTCCCTTTTACCTTACGCCTGTACCTTCCTGCCCCTCTGGCGTCCCCAAACCTGCCGATGCTGGTACGGTGACTATCGTGGGCAGCGGGCGTTGCTCCAGGCAAACACTGTAGTGGTCTGCTCTATTTATATCAGCTTAACTGTGTTTAATACGCTTTTTTACCTTTTGCATATGCGTAGGGAGAACGCGACCGTAGTTCCTCTGGCTGATCTGCGAAAGAACATTTTCCATTATTATTTGTTTTTTTCTATAGAAATTGGACTGTAATCATAGAGAAAGAATGAAAAGGCAGCCATCTTGTGGGTGTCGTGTTGCACTTTTTCTCCTTGGTTCTTTTCCACCCAGCGTTTCTCTTTTTTCTTTCTTATTGCCTTTCACCCTAATTGGCCTCGAAGATGGTACTTGAGATGCAAAAGAGATATTTTCATCGTTCCATACACTATAGAAAAGTTGCGTTCCCCTTTGGCACTTCAGGCAATCGCTGCCTACTGGTCACAAGGAAACTACATCTGCCTTTATATTTACTCATACATATGAATGAAACATAATTTTTGCATTCTATGGCTCTTTGTGGAAATGTATTTACAAAAAGCAAATATGCAACAGAAATATTATTCTTGTGAACGATATTAATTTGTCTGCAAACTAAGGTGCCGGTATACCATTCAGGAATGACGAAATAGGAAATCTGGATGCTCCCTCTCCCAGATTGACTTCCTTCTGGCTAATATTGCTGATTTACTTTTTTTTTTTTAAATACCTATTTACTGTTTTAATCGTTCACATTATCCCTGTGGAAAGTTCAAGAGCTTTGGTTCTGTTAACGTCGATTCTATTTCAATATGTCAGTCGAATTTCAAGACAAGAAATATTTAATGCAATTCTTAACTTTGTACTTAAAGTATTGTATTCCTTAAAGATACCGGCTCAAAAACAAAGCGTGTGTTGTGATCCCTCCTCTTCCCCCCCCCCCCCCCCCCCCCCACCTCCCCGCTTACTGTAACTTAATAATTCCACCAACGAGCATTAACAGTTTGTTCTAGCTTATTTAAAGGAAAGCTGAATTCTGAAGTTCCAAACTCTACCACCAAAAACGTGGGAATAAGGGTGTGAAGCTATTTGTCAATGAAACAAATGGCGTCAGCACCACCGTCATTAACACGCAGGCTGCTCGGTTCAGCATTAGCTGTTACAGATATTATTGATTACGCCGCTATTGGCAATTTACTACAAACTTTCAACAGTAGCTTGCAAGGAGCGGGTTTTAATGTGTTTGAAAACTTGCGGGGGAAATGGAACAGTTTTCCCCCCTAAAAAAAATAATAAAAAATTTAAAAGTCTCGAAATGCAAAATAAAATAGCGGCACTAATTGGTGTGTGTTTCGTCACCTCTCTGTGAATTCAAGGCGCGTGGAAAATGCTCAGTGTTATTAATAACAGCATAAACCAAACTTTTGTTTCTCCTGTTTTCCGAGATTTTTTCTAAAATCTTTGCAGGGAGCAGTTGGCGAGATCCATTTCCGAAATGGAAAATAAATGCTGATTAGGAGGAAAACAGTTATCCCTTCCCCGCCTCCCACCCCCGAAATAAAGCACCGTCCAGTCTGCACCAGTACAGGAATCGGCAAAAGGCATCATCATCTTTCCGCGCTGCCTTTATCGGAGCCGCCTGATCACGCAACTCCTCCTTTAACCAAATTTTACCCCCAAAAAACCTCGCGTGTGCCTGTGTGTCCTCCTGGGCTGCGGGAGCGGCTGCCGGGGTGGGAGGGGACGGGACACAGTATTTCTATTTCCCGTGCAAGCGAACTAAATACGTGCAACTTTTATTGCAGTTACCCGCAGTGTTATCTCGATGAGGAGAAGTTTCCCCTCGCCCGCACCCGCGGAACCTCCGCCGCACCTTGCGCGCCTTCCGCGGGGTGGGAAGGGGGGGGCTTTCTTCTCCTCCCCGGGTGGGCACAAATCACATCCCCTAATAGATTGATTTCCTTGTGTATAAAGATAATTAACTCATTCTTCTCCTCTTAATGGAATTAGCGCCGATGTCCTGCAGAAGGGGATGAATATTTCTCTTTGTGTCCAAACTTCGCACCCCTCCCCCCCCCTCCCCCCCCGACAACAGACCCCGCCCAGACCTTGCCGGCCGGCTGGGCACAGCCCCCTCCCTGCTTGTCCTGGGCGAGGAGCCCCCAGGTAACTCGTCCCCCGCCCCGGAGGTGGGGGTGTCCGTACGCCCTTTGCCTCGGTGCGCCCTAAACCACACCTAACGGGGGTGGGTGTGTGTGTGGCAGGTAGCTTTGGAGCCATAAATCTTGCCCTGGGCTTTGTTCAGAGCAAGGGGGGGCGTCTCAGTTTTTGGCTCTAGGCAGCTCCCAGGCTGCTGCCCCTCGTTGATGCGCCCGCCCCGGGTGCTGGCTTGGTGTATTTGGGAGCATCTCTCCCACCCACCCCAAACACCTCCGGCACGGGGAAAGTCAAGTTCGGAGAAATCCCGATTTTCGTTTCGTAGCCAAAAAACCAAGGCGCGTTTGGGCTATTTACGGCAGGGCAGCTTCCTTAAAAAGATTATTTGAACCACAAAGGCATTCATTTAGGGCTCGCGATGCCGCAAGAAAAGGGCCCTGCTAGAAATTAGCAGCCTGTCCTGGTATTTGGAGAACAAGAGTGACAACTTATTGGAAGTTCTCAAGGAATCATTTATATTTCACACTCCAGCAGGCAGCTGATTTGAGATTGTCTGTTAGCATAACAAAGGCTCTGAGCCTGTGAACTTCAGAAACCTTTCGACCTCTTAGCTGCTGGCATGAATAGCCCCCAGCCCTGCCTATAGAGATCTCCCAAAGCTCCCCTGTTCGTGGCTAAATTGTTAATCAGGGTAATTTAATATAGTTTTCAATATGCCCCATCTCTTATTGGGTAAGGTATTCAGGGATCTCACCCCCTCCCAAAAGAAAAGCTCTCCTTTTATTCAAGTGCGAGAGGGGCAGCTGCAGAGTCCCCGCCACCCCTCTTCACCCCCCAACCTCCGCATCCCCCGTCCCGGGGGTGTAGGGGCCGGGGGGGCACACCCCCCCCCAAAGCATCCCCAAAACCAACAGCCTCCCCTCACCGACCTCGTGATTGCCCTCCCTTCTCCAACAGGGCCAGTCACCCCAATATTAAACCTACACTTCATTTAATTTTTTTTTTTGTCGTATTTATATATTTCCTCCTAGTCGTGGTGTTTCTCGGTGCGCAGCACCTGTTTTGTCTCCCCTTCGTGAGACCTGCAGCTCAGCCAGCTCCTTCAAGGCATTTCTGGGCAGAGATGGGGGGGGGGATTTATTTCCCCTCATGTTATTTGGGGTTTCCTCTCTCCTTTCCATCACTCATCCCGCCAAAAATTGCTGGGCCCAAAGTTTCAGCAGCAGAAACTTAGGAAATGAGAGGCGCCAGTGTTTGAGGGGGAAGATTTATGTTTGTTTGCTTGCAACATAACTTGGTGTTTGGGTTGTTGGCATACTTCTCTGGCTACAATTTGTCAGAACTGGTGAATGATGGGGAAGAAATCTGTGTTACCTGTTTGCCATGTGAGCATCGTGGTCACGCGAGGACACGGTCCAGGCGCTGCCCGGCGTGAGGCAGCGTGGCTTTGTCTGTGCGACTCGCAGCGTGCCACGCAAATAGCTGTTGGCGCACGCTGAGAGCAACGCTCCCTAAAATAAAGTTAGTTAGGGTAATGTTTCTTTAAAATGTCTTAAATCATGCCTGTGCCCTATTTATATCTAAAGGTCTTGGAATGATTCATTCTCGAAACAAAAGGACAAAACAGCATGGAAGATAACACAAAACACTGAAGGCGGACAAATCAAAAACACATTTTCTGTATTTTACTTTCCTAAAGCAGGGATTTTATGTCTTTGCATTTTTTTTGCGTGATTTGACTTCTACCGTTGTGTCTGTGGACATCACTGACACAGCCAATGTTCTGAATTCCTTATTTTTTTCATTTTGCTTTTTGAAGCTCCATATTTGTGCTCGATTTCCTTGGTAAAATTCTCACAAATTTCAGATTTTTCACAGATTTTTCCAAAATATATAAAACAAGTCTTAATCAAGATAAGTTTGTGCTTCTAATATTTGTCAAATGTCTTTTGAAAAATCAAAAATTCCAAATAAATAAGGTAGTCACCTCACAGAAATTCAAGAAGTAACCGCTGGTTTCTTTTAATTGTGTGAAGGTAAAATGACAGCATTTTTTCCTTACTTTTTGCTCATTAATGCTTTTTCTTTCTTATTTCATTAGACTTTTCCTTCATTACAATCTATGATCCATAGCTATCATTTCACTTTCACATCTCTGAATTTCTGTTAAATTTTCTTTGAGAGGTTCATTAACCTCTCAAAGGAGAAGATGGCTTTGCTTTGTACCCATACCAAAGTATATTTTCACATTCTCCCCCCAAATATTTTTAGATTCATAATTAAAATAATTATATTTTGACTTAAAGTAAAATTAATTCCATCCTGATTAAAAACTGTGTGGTTTTGGGGTTGGTTTGTTTTTTGTGTTTTTTTCTTTTTCCTTCGAGCAATTAAAGAACATGTTTCCTGCATATTAGGAGGTACTTGCTTAGGTGGTTGTTTCAAAGCTGCTTCCATCTAACGGTACAGTTTGGGCCTATTGTATTGAAAAAAGGATGTATATTTGGGATGGTGTTTGACAGGGGGAATGAACGCAGACACCAGAACAATTATATTACAGTCCCATTGGGAATGCCAGCACCAAATTTAGCCAGACTGATGGGGCACTGTCTAGACGGTCCCTTTTGTGTATCAGCTGTTTTTTCCCTGCTTTATTGTCCAGCTTGAATATATGGATGGAAACTGCATATGGAGCCCAAACATAACCATTCCTGTAGCTCTAAAAAACAAACACACCCCCGCCCCGGCCCCACAAAACGAATGCATCCTGCAATCACGTCCGTGTCAGAATAGTTATAAAAGGGAAAAGCGAGCAAACTCTGCTGTTGCACCAAATACGTAGCTGTGGGCCCGTGTAGGCACACATATGCTTGCAGATAACTATTCTGTAATTAAAAATGCAATTCAGTAGAATTATCACTTGAGATCACAGGTGGATGCATAGGAAATCCTGGCTGGGGGTCTGCAGCTTTCTGTGGGGAGGGAGCAGGGGCTGCTCTAGGGGCGAGGGTTGTTTTACAGAAGGCGTGTAGATGAGGGTAGAAATGTTGCTTTCCTTTAACGTACTCCCACCTCTTCCCAAAAGAAGATAGAAAATAAATAAAACAAGCAGGTATTGTGAAGAGGCAATTAGGAGCCACTGCACATGTAAATTACAACCTTTCATTTCTGAAAAGGGCAAAGGATAAAAAGAAGGAATATTTATTAAATGTTTACACTGTAATTAGTAGTGCAGACTGCTCAGCTTTTCACTTACTTGAAGCTGATACTGGAGCTGGAATTAGGCCTGCGGTAAAGACCTGTAGGACCATTCCCTCTTTTTTTTAAAGGAGGCAGCATCAGAAACCTGCAGAAAGAAATTGCTACGGAACTTGGCTTTGTCAAGTACTGTGCATCTTGCTACTATGTCACAAGGGGATTTTTTGCTGCTAATACCTGAAAGTCATCCTAGCCAGAAACAGCCACTGACAACAAAAAGAAAAAAAAAAAAGACCCTATCAAAATACTCGGCTGAAGAAGTTTTAGGGACTGCACCGCACACAGCCTGGGAAGAATCTGTAGGCTTTCTATGCCTGCATCTTTATTATCTGAAAATGGCTCTCTGTGGGTAGGTACCCCCCGAGATGATTTTGTTTGGCCTTGGCAAGATGCCTGCTGCCTATCAGGCTGAGCAATAATGGCTCATTTTTCACTCATCTCACCTGTCTCTGCCCGTGTTTTTTTTTCTTTTTTTCTTTTTTTTTTTTTTTTTTTAAAATGGGAAACTCATTTTGAGGAAATCTTTGGGCTATTTTAAAAATTTTTTAAATTCTAATTGGGATTAGAGAAAGGCATCGATAATAACGGCCTTCTTGATAAGATGCTTGCTTGCAAACTTCACTCGCTGCCTGCCAAGTGTAGTTTTGCCGTGGTCCTCTGCTCTGGTTTACACCACCTGCTTTTGGAGTGTACCCATCCCTTGCAGATTTGCTGCGCGGAAGCACTCCGTACTTAAATTGATAGTGCTTCTTCTAAAGCATCCCGGGGAGGCAGGTGTGGTGGTCTTACAATCAGGAATCATGTGCTCTTCGGATCCGCTGCGTGGAAAGCCTGATAATCAGTAATGCGTGTAGACAGGTCACACTGTGGAATCACTCTCTCTTTTGTGGGCCTGGCATGAGGAGGAAGAAAGGGGCAGAAATCTTCTCGACAGCATCTATCATCCCTGGAGCGAAGGGCATTCGCCACACGGCATTCCTCACTCCGTGTGCCTGCAGATGTCCCTTCCTACGGTGGTTTTGACAAGGGCCTTGCAGGGCTCAGGAGCTGCGTCAGATGGCCTGGAAGCAGGCATATAGAAAGGGTGATTTCTCACCAGACATATGTTGGTGGAGGGAAGTGGAAGACTGATAAGACCTGATAGAAAAACACAGCTATAGGTTGACTTCTGCAAATGGAGGACCACCAGATTAAAATAATTATGTTAGTTGAAATTAACCTGTGAGGCTCTGGTTAGAGCCTAATAACCACTAATCTATGATCTCTTACCATCACTGTCACTCTGAGAGCAGTTACACTGCTCCTATAAAACACATAAAACAACCTCTCTGCTTGCTTTCTCTTTTCCTCTCTTTTTTCTCTTTCCACTTCCCCCACCTGACTGTAAAGATGATGTCTCTGAGGTTGAGAATAAAAGTATAAGGAAGTACCTACATCTCAGCTGTGCACACTGTCCTTGACCTGTGGATAAACATCTGCTTCTCTGGTTTTCCAAGCCACGATGCCCCAGCTCTCCCCACTCTCTCAGGGTCTATCACAAAGTCTCCTGCTGTGGGCAAATCAGGTTCCGATCTCCAGAAGAAAACAAAAAATATTCTGTTTCCGGGTTTTGGTGAACACAGAAGGTTGCACAAACCTGCAGAGTGATTTACTGCTTATTCTTGGCATGTCAGGGAAGTTAAACAGTTGTGGAATTATGATTGCAATTACAGGACTCGGTGGCTGGAAGAAAAAATGGCCAGTTTCAGGGTGACCGATAGCCACCTCCGCAGGTGCCAGGATGGGGACTGCTGTGCAGAGCCAGACCTGTCCTGCTAAAGGGTTCACAAAAGAAAAGCCGCGTTGGGGCAGGGTAAAGCAGCTGCCGGTGGCGAGGAGGGCACTGGGAGCCTGCATGGCTGGCACCTGTAGTTAGTGATCAGCTTTGTCTAGGTACAGGGTAATTTCAGCTGACTCCCCAGCAAAAAATATTTGTGGCTTGGTACCACTGCCCTAGTCGCGGCCTGAGGTGCGGGCTAGCCATTTAGGGCTGTAATATGAGGAAAAGCGGGAAACTCATGTGCATTATTGCCCTGTGAGTTGCAGATCTTCTATATGAGAGTATAAACTGAGAGTGCTGCACACACAGGATTCCTGTTAAATTCATTCACTAAATCATATGCTGTTTTACACCAAGAGGCACCTCCGGAGGCCATGTCGTCCAACCCTGCTCTCAGAACGGTCCAGGTGGGTCAGGCGGTGCGGGGCCACATCCAGCTGCGTTCAGAATAGCTCCAAGGATGGAGAGGCTGCAGCCAACCTGGGCAACCTGCTACCTTTATGGTAATAAATAAACAAACAAACAAAATAAAATAAAGGCCCGTTGTCCAACGTGGTGGCTTGCTGCCCCAAGCAGCCAAGCACGTCTGCTGCAAGCGTCAGGGCTGTTTGCAGGTAAGGGTTCCCATCACCGTCCCACTGAGACCGTGACTAAGAAACCATAACACAGACTCCAAGTGCTCATCTATCATAGCTATGAGCATAATACAAATGCCCAGAAACACTAGCAAGCATTGTTTTAATGAAAAGCTCAGAAGCCTTCCTGAGCATTCATCTGGGTTGAGGAGTGTGTGTATAATGTGCCCCTTTCCGTACGGCGATGCTTTAAAGTGACGAGGCTGGAGCTGCGAGAGTAGGCAAGATGCACAGGCGTCCTCTCCACCTTTGCTTCCCCATCGCCCGGCAGCGGTTGCCTCTTTTTCTTCCTCTCTTCCTTTCCTCTGTCTCATTCCTAAAATAATCCTTTCACATCAGCCTAGCTAACAGAGTTTTTATCAAGCCAGACCCCTAGTCTGCCATAATTCTGTTTTTCCAACCACCCTGTTTGTTCAAGTTAGAATAAAACTATTTAAATCACTTTCCTGTAATCTTCAGTTATTTATAGATAAAATGATTTACATGTTTGTGAGCTATCTGCTGTGGGCACAGTATTCCTGAAGTTTTTTCTGTGGGGATTACACCACCATTTAAGTTTATTTTCTTGTTTTCCACACCACGTTTTTATCTCCTAAAGGAAATAACTTATTCTCTCTATCTCTTCCCTTCTCCTTAAGATAAAATGCCCACTTCTGGCTACATTTATTTAAGAGAGTAAGGTAGTGTATCAATTTGCTTGTCTGGAATTAGAATTGAAGTTCTATTTGGAGACCACATGCCAAAATCACTCCTTTTTTTTCCTCTGTGGTGAAAGAAATTCAGGAGATTTTTATCTACAAATCCTACATCTAACATTGATTATTTGGTCCAGAGTCTGATCCTAATCACGCTAACATAAAGTTTGCTTATTTTTATTAAAGCTGATAGAGTTACATAACGGTAAAGGCAGTGACAGCAAATTAAAATTAGGTGTGTGCCTTTGCAGCAGAGTGAAACGGCTGCAATCCAAAATAACCCCGCTTGGTAAGCAAGACCTGAATTTGGCCCACAGTGTTCACTCCCTGTGCTGAGTTGAACTCAGTTGTTTCTTTTATGTGAGTAGCTGGCATATCTAATATCATGGAGGTCTATGAATAAATATCATGTCTTTTGACATGGGTTACAAACGAGTTGCCAAACATTCCCCCATCATTATCAATGATTACCAATCATTTTCCACAAAAAGGAAAATAAATGCTTTTTTTTGTTCGTTCGGTTTAGACTTTATCTGAAGAACCTTTAATGTATGTACGATGGGAACTTCTCCAGCCTAGAAACTGAGGACCATTCTGTTTGAGGTGGATGTTAAAGATTACATTAGGCTTTTCTTGTTTAAAAATCCATTGGTCACTGTGCCAGCTGTGGAGTCTGTCATCTGCTTGTAGACTTTCTGCCATGCAGATTGATATTTCCCCTTTGTACCTGTGATTGTGTTTAATTCTGGTTAATTCTGTATATGAAATGAATATATTAATATTAATTAATATTAATAATGGATATTTACATCTGCATACATCTAAAATAACAAAGAAAATCCAATGACAATGAATTTGTCATCAAGAATTTAAATTTTCAAATTCCTAGTTACGATGAATGCAAATGATTGTACCAATCTAACTTTACAGGAACCAAAGATGTATTTCACACCCCAAAAATTTAAAAAATGTGGTTTATCCCTTTTTTTTTTTTTTTTGGTAAATGTTTTTTTGCTGTTATCTTGGAAACCGTTAAAAGTAATTCTCAGTTATGCATTCTGTACTGTTAACTTTGCTCCATTTCAAAAGGAGAATACAAAAGCCCAATTTCTTATGCCCTTTTAAAAAGCAACTAACCAGCAGGTGAGAAAAATAGGCCATTAGAAAGCAGTCAATAATCCTGAATTAGCAGAGAGATGAACATGTGATTTAAGTCCTTCCTACAGCTCACCGTTTTCCCTGCATACGACAGGAACCGTGGGAGCCTACATGGGACTCTGAAGGAAGAACATGGGTGGAAGTGAACCGAGACTGATTCAGTTCTTGCGCCTGCCTTGGTTGGCACGTTCAGGCAAAACATCTTCGACCCTTTGTGAGAAGTAGCTTTGACTAACTAACACAGATCCCACAGTATGTGCTGGATGCTGTGAATCCAGTTCTGAAATGCCCCAGACCGTCCTCAAAACTCAGGGCAGTGCGGCCAACTGTTTTGGGGTCAGGAACAGCAAATCTTATCAAGGCAATGGCCAAGCAGTGCAGAGCCAGGACACCAGTTGTTCTCATGGACTCTATCTGAGGTATCTGCTTAGCCCCACCGACTCTCCACGTGCTTGAGCACTTTGTCTTAAAGTGCAGGAAGTCCTCAGGTACCCTTCCTGAAACAAGGATGCTTTCCTGATTTGGAGTCTTCACCTATTTCAGTCAGACCTTGACACTTGCAGAAATGTTTATGGGAGGATGTGCATTATGTGTTTTAAATCAGCTTCTGCTTCCCCAGGATTAACATATTCATTGGTCACTTCTTTTTCTCAGATTATCTGAAGAAGGTAGGCCAAACTGCAGTCTAACGGATTAGTAATTCAGTTGTTTGACTACTGATCGAGTATTTCTTATTCAAGCAAAAAAAAAAAAAAAATCCAAATCTGAGGCTATTTATTTGTACCCAGAAAAGTTATGTTTGGCACTTTTTGAGGGTTTCATTGCTCTTTCAAAGCCGGCTGTATTTTGACTGATAATTATTCAGGGAACTTGGCTGTAGAGGCAGACAAAAAATAGTCTCTATGAAATATTTTAACACTGTCTTAAACACTCCTAAAATATTTTTTCCTGTAAGCGCATATTGCCCATGAAGAGTGCGGCATGCAGTGTAAATGTTTTACTGATGCTCATCTGGAAGGAACTGCCTTATCACAGTGGAGTCAGCCATGTGCAACGTGAGCAGCCACTTTTACACGGATAAAATCTGTATTTGAGGCTGCATCGTATATCCTCTGTATTTCAGAAAAAGTCTAGGGTCCCGTCACTTATTTTATCCAACACTTTCTGCTCGTAAATATTAAAGAGAAGGAGAAGAGATATTCCTTCTGGACCTCTGCCTTTCTTCAGCTAGTTTTCTCTCTGACTCTTGTAAGACTCTCTTGGTTTCTCCTTTCAGATCTGCTTATCTTTTTGCAACAAGTTTTATTTCTTCTTCTTTCCCCTTCAGAACAGAGGTGGTTAAAGACTGAGATCACAGCCCTCTGTGTGCAACCACCAGGTCCAGCCTGAAGTACAACAGGGCTCTGTATGGATTTCCAAAGCCATCAGATCACATCTTAAGGACATTTTCAGTTCAGAACCTCTGATAAAGCATAAATTAGAAAGTCAAGTCTCTGCAAGAACAGCAAAATCCCGTGAGAGCAAATAATTGTAAAAAAACCCCTCATACATGTATTGGGCTTGACTAAAAAAACAATGCATGAAGTTTGATGCACAAGCAGAGATGACTGAGGTGAGAGTGAACTTCATCGTCTCTGTTGCAGGAGTCTTTGTCTTTTGCGAGGAAATACAACTCTCTGTCCTTTTTTACATGTACTTCAACATTTAGGTGTTACATAGACACTGAAATATTTTGTTTAGGAAATTACTATTTGAGCTCAACAGACATTGAGGCCATGAGAAACCACTGTGATTTTCCTGCCTTGCTGGGTTACATTTCATATGTTAAACCAGAGGTGTTTTTACCCCGATCTGGGGAGTGGAAGTCATTCTTCCATTCAGAGAATGACCACTTTGAAGGTCAATAATTTGTACCCAACTGGAGCTGAGCCCAGGGAGCTAAAATCACAGCCAAACCTTTTTCATTATTTTCATTTTTAGGTTTATCTGTGTACTTAAACAAGCTGTAATTGAAAGTGTGTGATTATATGGATCCTGCACATTGTAATCCACCTTCTTCCAAAAACGTGGTTTGCTCACAGTTCATTCCACCCGGCTCATGATTCAGCAGCTATTCAAGCAGATGGCTGTTTGAAACTGGACCTGACTGTAAAGGAGAGAAAATGTGCTGAAAAAATATGCCTGATGTCTGGCACTGCCAGCTACTATTTTTGCAAGCCGTTTGATGGTTCTGTAAAAAAGTCAGCGTACAGTGTCTTCCCCCAGCATCCTCTTCCCTCCGCTTGCTGTTTCACAGTCCTGGACATCAGTTCAGCCCTCGCTCCTGCTCCATCACCTCCTCTCTGACAACCAAGGCAGCTCACAAAGTTTCATCCTGGAGCTCACCACCCTTTTCATTGCCCTGATGCAGTTGTCCATAGGGTTACACTAGGCACCAGGTCAGTGAAGTTACCCATATAAACAGACAAATAAACAAACCCTTCATTTTTTGAAGTTATTCTAAAGTGGATTGCTTGAATCAAAATCTGCTAAATCACAAAGCAAATCCCCCAAATTATGTGTTTTTTATCCACAAGCTGTTCCTCCTTGTCCAGTCCCCCCCTCCCAGCCTCCAGTGGGGAATGGAGGGATTTACAGCTGAAAAGCAACTTCATTTGCTTACACATCCTAAATGTCCTTGCTCTGTTTCTTCACTACATTAGCAAATGGGACAATTTAAAAAAACAAACACAGAAGTTTGTGCGTGAGGTACAGAACATGAGCCATGTTAGCTGTGGTTTCTTTGTCCTTGCTGGGAGGGCTGTTGCCAGAGGTGCTTTCCCTAAGCACGTGCACGCTGGGCACGACGCCACGTGTGGACCTGGCCCTCATGGCCGGGATGCCTCCCACGGCAGCTCCCCCGCTTCAAACCATGCCCGTGGGCGGCTCTCCCTGACTGCCCAGGAGTGCACTGTCCTCTCCAGGAGGGATTTGCACTGGATGGAAAAGTGTGGATGACAGTTCCTGCCAGCGCTGCGTTTCCTATAAATGAAAATTAGTGTAATAAGTTCTGTGCAACGCTGTGGGTAGATGTGTGTTTCCTATTGTGAATAAGTGCTTTTCAGTATAGACGTGTAATGGGTGTCTAGCTGTCTGTAACTCTGTGTCTCTCGATTTCTCTCTTTCTCTGCTGGAGTGTAATTTCACCTCTCTATTTATACTATTACAGTCTCAATTTTATGTCTGTTTTCTAAAAGTGCTTGAATTAGGCTATTTGACATTTCCTTGCGCTAACGTGCTCTCATCCAGAGAAAATCCTGTTTTGGAGGGAATATTAATATTTCCATGATGTAGGAGAAAGAACAGGGGTGACAGGCAAATATAGTAAATAGCACACAGCTTTCTGCAGGGGAAGCTTTAATCTGGTGATGACGCTAGTCATCCCTCATGTCTGAATAAACAGGGTTATCATGATTAATGGCAATTAATTGTAGCATTGGTATTGCTTATTTTTTATGTGGCTGTAGGACCTGTGGAAGGTGTCACATGAAGATGTTACACCCATTGAAGGCATGTGCAGGCTACAGTGGGCTTGCTCGGGATTTACAGTATTGGGCATAATGCAGACACATCCAGGAGACCCAATTTCAGCCATGTCTCCTTAGGAATAAAATAAGACCTTTGAGATAACTCCAGAGTTGTCCTGAAGGGAGATGATCTGCAGTAGCTCTATATGCATGGCAGGAAGAAAAAGGATGGTGTGCAACTGGCAAATGATGCTGCAGGATTTTGTGTTAGCTGTGCTACTTCCTTTCCCTTTTCTGGGTGATATGTCCTGTGACACGTTCTGCTTCAGATTAGGCTGCAAAACCTGCAGAGGCAGGGAACCCCCCGCCTTTGTGCACATGCCACAGGTGCCACCAAAGAATCCCCCTCCTTCCAACACCCTCTGAGCACAAAGTGTGCCTGATATAGTGAGACCTTCCTGCGTGCAGGATTGTGCCCAACTCTGTACAGTTTTTTATTCACAAATTTAGAACTCCCAGGCAGGGGATTTTACTGATATAAAAAGTTTAATTCTGAGGACGGATCACAATTAGGGGATGCACAGTATGTGGAGAAGTCAGAGCTGCTGTCCTGTAGGGAACAGGGATGGTATGTTCTCATACGATTTTAATTGGTGGCAGAATTATTTTGGAAGTATTTGCAGCAGCACTAATTTCTTTTGAGCTCTTTCTCACGTTCCTGGAGCACAACAGAAAGCTGACTGGATGAAACCTTTGAGCACTGTTTTACCATGTGAGATTGAGGTTAAGTTAAAAAAAACGGAAACGAGTTGACTTACAGTAGTTTCAATTTATTTTATAGCAGGTCTGGAATTAGTTTGAACTTGTCGTTGCTTTGGCAGGGGAAATAAACATTAAATAGAAGCAAAGTCAATCACACTTCAACATTTGCATTTTTACCATTGAGTGTGTTTACCTGAATTATCATCTTGTAGCAGACATCTCTGCTTTGCTTTGATCTTGCTCTACCAATGGTATTTTACAAGGAGCAGTCATTAAAAAACCCACACACAATTATGACAATTTCTGTAAAGCTCATCAAGTAATATAAGGTGCAGGTCTTTTCATTTTAATTTTAATGTGCTGTACTGTAGAATTAAAAAATAATGAAATGAGTTAGAGAATCCTTAGATTTTACTTCTCCCCCAGTACGGCAGCCAGAGATGCGTGCTTCATGTGAAGGATGATGGCAAAATGGACTAGATTTCCCATCTAGCCGGAAGATTTACAGTTTAGGTAAGATACCAAGAGACAAACCAATTGTGCAATTGAGCTAAAAGGAATAGCACATTTTGTGAAGCTTGTGAGCTATTATTACAAATGATTGTGTTAGTATGGTTTAGTTCATCGTTACCTCTTCAAATTCTGTTTACATACAGCTCCAAAGCACAGCCTCTGCTTCCTGGGTTGAAATGCCATTGACTGAACCAGGTTTTGTCATCTATATCAATATATTTCCTGTATTGTCAGAGAACAGGGGAAAATAACTCTCTTGTGTGAAACAAAAATGGACGAGAGAAAGGAGTCCCACTAGCAAAATGAAAGTCTGCAAATACCAACAAAACAAAGTTTGCATTTAGTTAATTCATTAATTGCCCAGTTTTTAATATTTGGCTGGGTTTTAAGGGTTATTGTAACAAAGATGGGCACTTTTTCCTCTCCTGTTACAAAATACTATAGTTTAGCATAAAAGAGAAGTTTAGCATAAAAGAGATACATGAAATTGTCCCTCTTGTACTCGCAGTAACAAATATATATATAATTTTTAATGTGCTTTAGTAAGAAAGGTGGTTCCATTCTCCATCATAAATACTGTAAGAGCATTTGGCCCTTGCAATTGTGGAGGTTGCTATCTCTAACCAGTTTAAAGGCATTAAAGCGCTGAATAATTTTGGGAGAGGAGAGCTGGGTTTTTGATGCAAGAGCTGCACTGGACTCTGAAGCTAAATTGCCAAGATCAGATCTTGAACCACAACTTGTGTGCAACTCACAGTCCTTAAAGAATAAAACATTTAATCATATTGGAAAATGCGGGACTTTATAGATGGCTTTTAAATTTGCAACTCATCAGATGTCATCTTGGCCAAAGGGAAACCAGGGGTAGGGATCATTTGGCCACATAAGCATAATTCTTGGCGATAATTGTTCTCACGCAAGGGTAGGCTCCTCCCTTGCTGCAGATATCTGGTTCTGCAGAAGAGCCTGTCTTGGGTGGCCAACTGTACCTGACCCTCTAGTGTGGTTGAAAATGAGTCCAAAGTGGGATTCAACTCCCTGAGCTCCAGCTTAAATCCAGAAGGGAGACCGTCACAGTCAGCAGGAGAAAACGAGGATCTCAAGACTACAATTTGTTGTCTCCAAAATTGTGTCCTGCCACTGTGCCTGAGTAAGTCAGCCTAGAGCCATGTCCCTCCTCAAATGCTTCCTTAGATCCACATAAAAACATTTTCATTATATTATGGAAGTGGATTTTGCTAGACCACTCTAACTAAAAAGATAATCTTCCTGGGTTTGGTTGGCTTGGGATTTTTCTTGAATGGCTGCATTGTCCGTGATTACAATAACACATCTGCTCATAAAATGGGCATGCAAGACTCTGCTGTGAAGAATTGAGGGTGTGGGCACTTGTTCAAAGTGACTGGTAATATATTGCTTGCAACCATCTGACAGATTGCTAATAGGGCACAGCTGTTTTACATGTTTGTGATTCCTTTGGCCACTCTCCACAATGGAGTGGGACATCCAGCATGGACAGCTAAAAGGTTTCCTATTTTTTTGTTTCCAGCAGGGGGAAAAAAAAAGCCTCAAATTACACTTTTCAAGATAAACCCTATGAATATTCTCATAAAGATTGAAGATATTACATACACAGCCCTGGGTGAAATGAGCATTTTTATTTCCTACTGTCTTTTATGTTATATTTTTGCAAAGGACATGGAACATGTCTTGAGTCATATGGACAAGTGCAGCATCACTCAGGCAATAATTTCTGAAGATGAACAAAGCTGTAATTCTGCTGTTTTGTACAAATCAGTTTTGCACATTTTTTCACCCCTTAACTTTCAGAAATGACTGTGAACAAACCAGAAAAAATTCCATTCTTCCCTCCTATTTGAGCTAACCCTCATGAAGTCATTAAGGGTATTCCCACACTGATGAGCACAGTGTAAATAAAGCCTAGATAAAGAAGGAATCTTTTGTTAATTTCTATGTAGCAGTATAAATGATTGTAAATACAGAATTCTCTTCCATGGGTGAGATGCTTTAAATAATCTGTCTCTTAAAAGATCATTGATGATTGAGGTAATGGCCTGGCTATTTTTTGTTTGTGTTGTATATGGAGTGGTTATAAAAAGAGCTGGATCAACAGCTTTGGAATTGAAGCTTTCTTGATGAATATAACAAAGGATCATGTTGTTGATGTGCAGTACTAGTTTTTCTCACAGCAGGTTAGCATTTGCTTTCCCACCGCTTGGAAAGGAAGACTTGGGATATTCTCTTAATTCAATCATCTGAGTGTCAAAGCATTAGATAAAAGATTGGGTATTTTTGGACATCATTAGAATTGAATTAACAGAGTGTTGAGAGGGGTGTTTCTCCAAGATGCACATTTTAACTGTTTCTCCACCTAATGTGTGTTTTTAATGTACTGAGGAGTATTAGCAATACTGTCTGTTTAAAATAAGAATATTAAAATATTTGGTAATAAAGTAGTTCTTGATGGGGGAAAATATTCTACAAGATTTAAACAGCTCCACACTTTTCCTAGTTCCTCCATAAACACTGGTGGTCCAAAGATGCCAAACAGCAATGGGTACATTTTAACAATTCCAGTCATTTGTGCTGGTTAGTGTTTTGGTGTTTATGGCCATTAAAACCAACAGTGGCATTTTTATCTGCAAGCCTCTTCGCTCTTGCCTGAATATGGGTGTGTCAATAGATGCATGTAAATGAAAGCTGGTATTGCATGCAGATTTTGAAAACATGTATTGCATGCAACTTTGCAACACATGCATGTTACAGGAGGCTGGAAATCCACCTCTGCCTGGATTCTTTAGTTCTCTAATAAGTTTTTGCCAGACCACAAGTGATATTGCACTGCTTTCTTATTTTTTTCCCTTCAGTTATTTGCATACTCAGATGATCTTCCTGAGCTGTCTAATGGCAATCAAGTAGCTGGCAAAAAGGGTGGTTTCCTCTAACTTTGACTGTCTTGAACTGAGACATCCAACTTACACAAGCTGTTAAGGTGCTTGTAGCATCCAGATGATAAATGATCCCGCCTCTCTGAACTCTGATTTCTGGAGGTGCCTTTCTCTAACTGAAAGTGCCTAACTCTTAGGCAACACAGATTAGTAGAGATTAATCCTATCATAAAGGTCTAGACTCCATCAATTATGTCTGCAAAACTGTGTGTGCGAATGAGGGCACATTACATTTACTCTGAGATTCAGAAAAGGGGCATTGCTTCTTTATTTCCAGTTCTGAAAAATTGAGTTTATATAACATTAGCACATATGTAAATACACCCATGCTTTTGCTGTCATGTGTGGATTTGCATACAAACTTACTATTTATTAATACATACATGTGCACGTACACAGAGATGTATGGGGACATAATGCAAAACTAAGCAGACAACTATCCTCCCTAAAATGATAACTGTAGGAGCACAACCTCTGCCTGTAAACCATTTCTGGAATTTCCTTCATTTTCCCTTCCAAAGTATGTGGAATGTGGCTAAGTGGCTTCTACCCACTTGAAGACATTTATGTGGCCAGGTAAACAGCCCACTCAGCTGGAATGAATAATAAAAAGGAAACAGTTATTTATGTAGAGAATACATGGTTTGGATAAATGAAGAAAGAACATTCTGTCTGGGATTTTCTAGCTTATTTCTGGTGAGGATATAGAATCAGTTATAGGAAAATATTTATCCTCTTTTTTTTTCTTACTGGGTGTTCAAGGAAATCCTGGGACTGGGAAACCTCTGTGTCCATCTGTAAATGTCACCCATGAAAACCTGAGCTCAGGATGATGACTGCAGCTATGTCTGACTCCCAAACACACCTTCGCTTCAGGCCCTGCTCAGTGAGCTGGTGTTACACTGCTGGCATGCTGTTCAGAGATGTCTTCTTGTGGCATCGTGGAGCTAAATAGGGAATAATTTCTTTCTTCAGTGGGCAAATTGATCTGTGTTGAGCTTATTGGTGCCAAACCCTGAGCTGGAATCTTTAAGTTGATTCAAAGTATTTCTGTGAGGGGGGTCAGCAGAACCACTACCGTGGAGTTCCAGAGGGCAGACTTTGGCCTGTTCAGCGCCCTGGTTGGGAGAGTCACTTGGGAGGCAGTCCTGAAGGGCAAAGGAGTCTAGGAAGGCTGGGCATTCTTCAAGAAGGAAGTCTTGCAGGCACAGGAGCAGGCTGTCCCCAGGTGCCACAAGACAAACTGAAGGGGAAGACAATCAGCCTGGTTGAACAGGGAGCTTCTGCTGACACTCAGGAAAAAAAGGAGAGTCTACCTCTTTTGGAAGAAGGAGCAGGCAGCTCAAGAAGAGTACAAAGACCTCATTAGGTCTTGCAGGGAGAAAATCAGGCAAGCAAAAGCCCAGCTAGAACTCAACCTGGCCATTGCTGTAAGGGATAACAAAAAATGGTTTTACAAATATATTAACAACAAAAAGAGAATCAAAAGAATCTCCATCCTTTATTGGTTGTAGAAGGGAACATTGCCACTGAGGACAAGGAAAAAGCTGAGGTACCAGATGCCTTCTTTGCATCAGTCTTCAATAGTCAGACCAGTTATCCTCAGGGTATTCAGCCCCTGAGCTGGAAGGCAGGGACAGGGAACAGAACAAACCACCCATAATCCGGGATGAAGCAGTTTACCACCTGCGGCTCCACGTGGACCCTCACAAGTCTATGGGGCCAGATGGGATCCACCTGAGAGTACTGAGGGAGCTGGCAGAGGAGCTCACCAAGCCACTCTCCATCATTTACCAGCAGTTCTGGTTAACAGGGGAGGTCCCAGATGACTGGAGGCTTGCTGATGTGATGCCCACCTACAGAAGGGCTGGAAGGAGGATCTGGGGAACTACAGGCCAGTCAGCCTGACCTCGGTACCAGGGGAGGTTATGGAGCGGTTCATCCTGATTGAGCTCACCAGGCATGTGCAGGACAACCAGGGGATCAGGCCCAGCCAGCACGGCTTCATGAAGGGCAGGCACTGCCTGACCAACCTGGTCTCCTTCTATGACCAGGGACCCGCCTGGTGGGTGAGGGAAAGGCTGTGGATGTGTCTGCCTGGGCTTTAGCAAAGCCTTTGGCACTGTCTCCCACAGCATCCTCCTAGAGAAGCTGGTGGCTCATGGCTTGGATGGGTGTACTCTTTGCTGGGTAAAAACCTGGCTGGATGGCCGAGCCCAGAGAGTTGTGGTGAATGGAGCTAAATCCAGTTGGCGGCTGGTCATGAGCGGGGTTCCCCAGGGCTCAGCATTGGGGCCAGTCTTGTTTAATATCTTTATCAATAAACTGGATGAGGGGATCGAGTGCACCCTCAGTGAGTTTGCAGGTGGCACCAAGTTGTGTGGGAGTGTTGATCTGCTTGAGGGTAGCAAGGCTCTGCAGAGGGACCTGGACAGGCTGGATCGATGGGTCAAGGCCAGTTCTATGAGGTTTAACAAGGCCAAGTGCCAGGTCCTGCCCTTGGGTCACACCAACCCCAGGCAACGCCCCAGGCCTGGGGCAGAGGGGCTGGGAAGTGCCCGGCGGAGAAGGCCCTGGGGGTGCTGGCTGACAGCCGGCTGGGCATGAGCCAGCAGTGCCAGGGTGGCCAAGGAGGCCACCAGCCCCCGGGCTTGTGTCAGCACTGCTGTGGCCAGCAGGAGCCGGGCAGGGATGGGGCCCCTGTGCTCGGCCCTGGGGAGGCCCCACCTCGAATGCTGGGCTCAGGTTTGGGCCCCTCGGGACAAGAAGGGCCTGGAGGGGCTGGAGCGTGTCCAGAGAAGGGCAGCGGGGCTGGGGCAGGGTCTGGAGCACAAGTGTGTTGGGGGGCGGCTGGGGGGGCTGGGGGGTTTAGCCTGGAGAAGGGGAGGCTGGGGGGAGCCCTTCTCGCTCTCTGCAATCACCTGAAAGGAGGCTGTAGTGAGGTGCAGGTCAATCTCTTCTCCCAAGTCACTAGAGATAGAATGAGAGGAAATGGCATCAAGTTGCATGAGGGGAGGTTTAGATTAGATATTAGGAAGAATTTCTTTACTGCAAGAGTGGTCAGGCACTGGCACAGGCTGCCCAGCACCAGAGAGGTGGGGGAGTCACCATCCCTGGGGGTGTTCAAGAAACGTGTAGACGTGGCACTTCAGGGCATGGTTTAGGAGGCCTGGGGATGTTGGGTTGGGGTTGGGCTTGATGATCATAGAGGTCTTTTCTAACCATAATGATTGTATGATTCTATGGTTCTGAACCCATTGCCCTCATGTGGATTAGGTATTGTTCTCTTATTTTGTGGCTTCAGTGGTGATTTACAAAATGCAAGTTGACTGCAAAAACCTCTCATTCTGATTGCAAACAGGTGATATCTACTCTACAAGGGGGTAACTGTCAAAGGAAAATTGAGGTTATTGTTTCAATGTTGAATTACAGTTATAAATGCTATTAATTTTCTCAACTTCCCTTTTTCACTCAGGGTTTTGGAAGAAGAGGAAGGAGAGTTGGAAGACACTGCCTCATCAAACCCAAACCTCTTCACAAGAGAGCACATGAAGTCTAATGGTATCAGCATCCCAAAGGGAGCTTCAGTTGGGTTAACTCTATTACACAGAAGCATAAAGAAGGCATAAAAGCTGTCACATCCCAGAGAAGTGCAAATTGACAAAACATGGGAGAATCAAGGACCAGAAAGAAAAAGCTGAGAAACTGAGTAGGAATACGTTTAATAGGTTCATGTGTGGTAGGTTCAGCACAGACTGAGAGAGGTTATTTCTGACAGTGTGCAGTTTTGCTATGGAACTTCATACTGAGGAGTATTGTGTATGTTAAAAATGCATTTAAATTATGGGGAAAGTTCACTGGGGAAAAAAAAATACCACCCAGGGCTATTATATATAAGGGCGCAGCCTCTTGGTTAGGATGTTCCTCAATCTCAAGATGCTGATACAAAATTACTATGCACATCCTCACTTCTTATGCTATTTCTTAAATACCTGCTATTGAGCTTGGTTGAAGACAGGATAAAGGGCCAGGCAGACCTTCGATATGACTCACTGGAAGCTGTTGTCCTGTCATTTCAGGTGTCACCAGGGTCATAAAAGTGGAAAGTGGTCTGTAAGTACAGTAGTAGTGAGGCAGAAAACAAAGGGAAGAGGAAGGGGAAAGGAAGATACACTAATGACACTCCAGCAAAAGAGTTTCTTTTTCGTTTGTTTTCAGTTGTTACTTCGCTGAAATCAGTTGTCAGAACTGGCAGTCATGTTGAAAGGACAAAATTCGAGCTACTGTAGGGAAAGAGCAGGTTAGGGAGGATTTAGGTTAAGTTACTTGTTTTAAAGTCATCAAGGTTGATGAAATTCACCTTCAGGTACTAGACAGCTGGCTGAAACAATTTATCTGTGATCTTGGAGGTGTCAGGGAGGACAGGGGCTGGTGACTCCTATCCAGTTCAAATACCAACATTCACTAATTCTCTAGCAAAACCTTAAAAATGCCAGAGACTCTGTGGTCTCACCAGAGGATCAAGCAGGAGACAAAACTGAGTTACACAGAGACCTCTTAAGCTTTCAAACCATGAGGAATGCAGGGAGGAAAAAACCCCAATACATAATATACTTTTAAAATAGTCCTTTTTATAGTATGTTCATGTTTCTGCTTTGTAATGAATTTACCTCCCTCCATTACTCATCCTGCAGAATTTGTGTGCCGAGTTCAAGGTATAGCATCCATGCAGCACCATGAGGGGTGTAGGACAAACAAAGCTTGTAATTTATTTTTTCACTAGTGTGGTGGGAAATTACAAAGAATGCCAAGAAACAATTAAAGAGTTGTACTAATCGGAGATATTAAATAAGAAAAAAAAAGAACTAGCATCTACTTTTTATTTTTTTGCTGCTGTTTAGGATATCTGATATGATTTGTACCCATTGATAGCAACAAGATTGACACAAAACCCCACTTTTTCCAGCAGCACAGTCAATTCCAATGCAGTTAGATATCTATGATTTCTTACTCTTCCAAGAATAATTGGGCCAAGGATTGAATTCCATATATTGCATGCTGAGATACAGAAGCTGAGATGAACATTGTCCTTGGTTGGTAGGCACTGGAGTCCACACATTTGCATGCAAAGTCAATTACACCAGCCTGCTTCTTTTAAATAAAATCAATACATGTAAAGTTGACAGTTTCTAAGTATACTCTTCTACACTTGCTTTTAGAAGACAAAAATGTAAAGACCTAACTTGTGTGAGATGTGGTTAAATTGCAGCTCTGTACTGTTTAAAAACAACTTGTTCACCAGTCTTAAGACTGGTGAAGCCTGTAATTCTTTTAATATGAAAAAACAGATTGAAGTCTTACCTTCTTAATGTTTAGGCTGAAGGAAGCACCATTTTTCTGAGCATTTTGCTGTGCAAAATACACAGGAACACGTCCATGATATTATGTAATTCAGTATTAGATTTATTTGTAATTCCAAGTGCAATGACGACGTTTGAGCTGAATGCACCTGTGAGAGTCAATGCTAGCGCCATGTTGGATTTACTGTTGCCTGCATGCTCTAAAGCAATCAAAGAATTCTGCAAATGTTTTTCAAAGAGTACCTCCAGAACACCATCTCATTAAACATTTCATTCGTGTTTGTTCCACTTCCCACTTCGAATTGCTGCATTTAGTTGCGACATGACCTCTTGTAACAGTGAAATTTTATTAACTCTTTAATCCCCTGGCACAGAGATGGAAATAACAGTGAAAAGGGAAATAAAACATGAGTGGTTTGGGGCTGACTCATATGGCAGAGTGGCATGAAATGGAAGTTCTACAGCTAAATGATTGCACATTGCTTGATATTGGTGGTACTGCCTTCATCCTCCCAGTAGGCTGGTGGTCGGTGTAGTTCCATACATGTTTGTCTTCTGGCTTTCTGTTAAATAAAGAGGGGCTAATTTTGCCCTCAAATACTCTTATTACATGCACACACTTAAGGCCTGAATTTCATGCTCTTGGCCTTTTAGCTTTCTGTTGCACAGTATCCATTACAAATTTGGAGCCACATTCACTTATCCTATGAATTATTGCTAAGCAAGCAGGGTTAAATGAGCTCCTATGAAAGATGCTCTGAAGAGGCAGTATATAAGAGTCACAGTTCAGTCCTTGCTTTCCTCTCTTCTAAAGTGGAAGCAAGACTCAGCAGCCCCTTAGCCAGCACAGTTTATTTCTTGCTCAGCACAGTGGTGGCCTTAGTTTGAGTGTTTAGAGGTCAGGGAAAAGACTTGGAGTTAATGGGGAGTAGGATGGTCGTCCATGGGCTGATTTTTCTCTTCTCTTGACTGTGACCTGCAGTTTGTCTGATATCCTCAACAGTCCCTTGCATGGAAATGTAGCTGCTCCTGCAGCTAAATGCACCTTGCTCGGTGCACCATCCGTTAATTCCCTTCATTAATTTAAGGGTAAGAAATCAAGGCTGTTATGACTGATATCCACTGAAAGTCCATGCTGTTTCACGTCTCTCTGAAATGAGCATCAAGCAGAGTTTAGCTCTGTCCTGGCTGCGAAGAAGCGATGCCAAGGCACCTCATATTCCTCGGTTGCCACCACATGGGTTTGAACACTCTTTCCAAAACGGTTGTGTTACACAGAAATAAGTTCACAGCTCTCAAAGTCGTTTATACTTCAAACAGCAATGAACGTCTTGTGCTTATATATTTTGTGGTTCCAAGTTTTTTTTAAAAAATTATTTAAAATTAAGTAGAGCTGTGCTATTTTTAATTCTTCTGTTGCTACAGGATGCTGCTGCACAGAACTTTAAACTTTACCCATCACCATAATATCCAGATTAAAATAGATCAAGATCACAAAAAGGACCCTTTTCATCAGGTCAACTTCCTGAAAGGAATTTAAAAGTCTTTAAAGATTTTAATTTGGAGTCCAACTAAAGACATGTGTTTAAGCAATATGAGCTGTTTATTTTATTATAAAAATGAGAAACAAATATATATTAATTACATCAAAACTTAAGTTGTATCGGTGGAAAAAGTGTGCTAAGTAGCAGGGACATTGCATGAAAAATGATCGGGGCTGTGTTACACACACACACAGAGCTAATCTCACAGCTCTGTTTTATAATCTTTGTTTCATGCAGTTTCAACAAAGATTTTGTCTGCCAAAAAACTAAACTCTATACTTATAAAATTAATGTAAAATAGCAATAAAAATACAAGTGAGCTGAAACTGTTTAAAGGGTTTTTAAATTTAATTTTACCTTTTGTTTATATATATAGCTATATAAAGCTATATAAATATAAAGCTGTAATGTTATTGCTGAGCATAAGAAACACAAGGATAAAGCAAGAAGTCTTGAAAAAACAGTCATTTCCTACAGAAGACAGATAGTTCTCCAAGAAACCTTTAAAGAATGAAATATGCATAACCACATTTCATAGAAAAAAAAATCTTTTTAATTTTAAGATAAAATTCATAAACATTATAAAGTACAAAAAACATGCTTTAGGTACCAATCATAGCTTTTTCTTGTTGATTTCCATTTCAAAATTATGACTTGCTGTAAATCAGCCTGTTCCAGAAGTTTATATACGTTTAGAATGAAAAAATGTCCTTAAGGTTTTTGTCCATTAGTGAGCAAATAGAAATTTAATAGAAGAGCTGCATTTCCAGTACATCGTGCAACAGGTAAATAATGAAAGGGTCCAAGTAAAAGTTATTGCTAAATCCCACCTAAAATAAATAAGTCAGTAAACAAGCAAATAAGTATTTTGATGCAGTAGTTGTACATGCATCTCAGGGTATTTTGAACCTTTTTCATCTTCCATTAAGTTTAACTCTCTATCAACACAGTAGACTTGCTTCTACTTGAAGAACCCAGCTAAGTTAATGCATACCCCTGAAGATGCACTTAAATTAGCAGTCTCTGAGCACTCTCCAGGTTCCTCTGCACAGTTCTGGCCTGAGGTCTCAGGAACCGTACTCCACCATGAAGAAACACACACCTTACAATTTTGCATGCACTAGAAACAGCGCATGTGCTAAAGGTGCCTATTGGACTTGCTCAGAAGCTTGGGGTGATCGGCAAATCCTTGAAGAAGAATTAGAAATAAACTGAGACTCAGGTTTTTACTTATCTTACATTGTGGTGGTGCCTTGACTCAAGGATTCTTTTTATGCCATGTGCTGTCCAAAAGCAGAACTGTTCCTGCCCCCAAAGCAGTGCAAACTGCACATCTCACTGTAGAGTTTATCAGCAATTACTGCCTTCAGAATATGCTGTGATGCAGATAAAGACCAAGTTTTCTTTTTGTTGCTAACACATCTTGTTTCCAAAACATTTGGAACCGTAGTGGTATTTCCCAGTATTCAGTAATCCCTCCTAAGTGCTGCTGTGGAATGCAGCTACGATACCTCATCACAGACAAAACAAAACAAAACAGTTAGCATTAACTCTTTATTGCAATATAAATACCATAAAGTAAACTGCTTCTCTCCACAGAAGTCAAACAAAATGATCCATGACTAAGGCGTTATCTTTCTGCACTCACTTTCCACTTCCACTTTCCACTTCAGATATTAAGAGAAGAAAAGAAAAAAAAAGATTCGTTTTAGGATGTGGAAAACATTTTCTGATGGTTGTGATGATCACGTTAGCATTTTCATAGGTAATCATTTATATAGATAGTTAACAAAAAGATACACAGAAGAGGGTGGAAGTGAACTACGTTTCATTCATGTTTTTTTTTAAAGCAAAGAGAGAATCCAGAACACCAAACTTTGACCCCAGTACCATCCATTAAATTATCCAGTTCATTTTTTATTCAGAAATTAATTTAATTCAAATATATTTCAGCCATGGGAAGTGTCTCTGTGAAATGATATAGTAGCTTTCCCAGAACTAATAGCCTCTTTCATAGTGATGGCGGAACATCATGCAATTTTCAGCACAGATCAATTTGAGTTTTCTTAGCACCTCTTTAGCAGGAGGTAGCCAGTGGCCACGAGTGCAGGCAGCACACCTCGTAGCCTTAAGGCGATGTTTTTCTCTGGAGGCTGCTCTGTGGTGCAGGGATACCTCAGTATTAGTGTCACCTTCTTAATGACATGTCTGGTTCCGCCCGTTGAAGGTTCAAGGGGGTAATTGCAGTCCCCTTCAAGTCCAGTTAAAATTGGGTTCTTCTGGAAACTGCGCTGAGACTATTCTGATTTCCGAATACCAGGCTTGCCTTTCCTGGCTGCCCAATGTCGTACATCACACCCATCAATCCCACAGAAAAAGTGGGCAAAAGGAACATTCCTCTAGTCCAGATTGTGAAAGTGAAATCAAGACCTTTTCTCACTTGATGTTCCATCATTTCACACCATGTCGATAGTCCCATAATTTACTTTTTCTAACTTCCCATTAAGATCCAGAAGCAAAGAGCTCCACTTCCCTACTAGCGGGATTTTAATGGAAAACGTTCTTCCTTCCAACCTTGCACAGCTGTGATACAGGTTTATCCCATCCGAAGCATCTGGTACTATTTTGCTTGAGCAGGGAAATAAAATCAAATGCATGGCCCCAAAACTGAATGACTCTTTCAGTAGCTTTACACAGCTCCAGCGAAGGGTAGACAACAGGTAGACGGTGTAGGATTTGCCTTGGTATTGGCCAGTTGGTCTCAGTTAGGTGACAGTATGTATTTCTTCTTTATAGGTTGTCCCACTGCAAAATATGTTGTCCCTGGTTCCCCGTAGCACAGGAGTGTGGAAAGGCTGCACTGCTGCAAACGGTGTGAGGTGCCTGCAACCTACAGGAACAGCATTGGTTTACACGCTGTGGTGCTTTTTTAAAAAGGAAGCCCCCGAATAGCAGGAAGTCGTAGTTATGTTACGGAGAGCTGCCTTTTACTTGTCACATTAAAACCAGTGGTTAGTTTTATTAAGCTATGATTGCAAACATCTGCCTGTGGAAGCTCCATCTGAAATGCTTCTCTTATTTCATACACTGCATTGCTCCAAATAATGATCAGCCCCGTTTGCAGCAGACTTGATTTTTGGAAGGACTGGTCTGCACAACTGTTCTTGGTTTATTTAGGTTTCTGGCACACCTTTTATAATTTTTAAATTTTTTCACTTTCAGAGAAAAAACTTGAAAACAGAATTGAGCCAAAACTTGTTTATCTGGATGCCAGGAGTCACAGGCTTTTTGTGGTTTTCATCTGAAACAAGAAATCAGTGAAGCTGGGTATCTGCAAATGTCAATGAGCCCGACCTAACCTCCTTGCTCATTACAGAGCATAAAACCAGCTAAGGCCTGATAGGTTTTAAGTTTAATTCTATAGCAAACTCACAAGAATTTTGTTTGGTTTTTCACTTTCAAACACCTGCCTCCTCTAAAATAACAGTTCCCATCCTTACACAGCGTATACTTACTTGCTAACATCATTTAAACCAGGCTATGGAAAGTAAGCATTTACTTCCCGGCAGTTGTGAAAACACTATTACAGATTGTATTTCAATTTATACATTACATAAAGAGTAATTATGTTCATGTAAGACAATGATGATGATGATGATGACAATGGTAAGATCAGGCAGCAGATGTGTGAACATAAGTGCCTGCCACCTTATTTTAAACATCAGATGAGCTAAATGGAAGCTTAAGGATCTTTTGGGGATCTTTTTTTTAACTGAATATAAATGATTCTTTAAATTTTGTTCCCCATTTGAAGATACAGTAAATTATAGTCAAATGTTCTTCACAGTGCTGATATTACAGCAGCACTGACATCATTACTTCAGAGGCAACTAATTGAGAAACACATGACGTAAGAGGTTTTTTAAAATACATAAGCACAGGAAAAGTTTAAAATTTGGTGTCTCTTATCAAATCCTGCAGGTAGTAACCATGCCTGTTCTCAACAGCACAGCCAAGGTTCTCCTTCACATCTTTTAGTACTTAAAGGGGGCTTATAAGAAAGACAGGGACACCTTTTTTAGTAGGGCCTGCAGCAGTAGGACAAGGGAAATGGTTTTAAACTAAAAGAAGGTAGATTTAGACTAGACATAAGGAATAATTTTTTTTTACATTGAGGCACTGGCCCAGGTTGCCCAGAGAGGTGGTAGATGCCCCATATGGAATAATTGCTGAGGTGACTTAGAAATTAAACTTATGTTTTTAGAAAAGGTACAGGACTGAAGAAGCTGCCAGGCTGAAGTGCAGCTGATACGTGAGGAATCCATTCCATGAAGTTTCCTTGTAACCTTAGATGTCGGCAATGCCAGGAGAACTTGGCGTACTGACTCTACGAGAAGTTGTCTGGAGGGTAGAGCCGTGTGGAGGCATCGCAGCCAGGCTCTGTGATAAATGGGAACTCGAGGTACCATGGAGCTGGTACGCTGCGTATTTGCCACCCTGGGCCAACAGTCTGTCATACTTTTGACAAAATGCTGTCCTTTTGGTAAACTTTGCTTATTATAATATCATTATAATACCAAAACACACCTCCATCCCAAAAGCTACCCGCCTCTAAGGTGCGACCACCCCTCACTGGGCACACACTTTGAATTTCTTCTAGTCTACACTTTTAAAAGCAAAGTGAGGAAATTTTACACCAATCCTAATAAAGGTATGTGTGACTAGAGTCACTCAGGCTCCACCTGAAAGATAAAAAATACTATAAAATAGCTTAAGAGAAAGAGGGTGTTAGGGAAGATACCATCACGTACCACTCTGACTTCTGGGACCAGTCCATGGGCTGAGCCTCTCTTCCCCCCCACTGGGACGCCTTTGGGTAAGACTGGAAACCTCTATAGAGTCACTTTAAACCCCTAATGTATTAGAGTTCCCTTGCTTCATATTAGAGTTGCTTCATATTTGTTTAGCATACTTGTAGCCCAGCAGTGTACTCATAACTTTGGTATTTATGTGTGTCTTGTAACCAGCAATCTTATCACCGGTAATCCAAAGAACCCGTGTATCTGTTGCTTTAATAAATTGTACTACCCATTAATCTAGCCATGATGGTTCGTATTGAACATGACAGGCCTGGGCATCTGCCAAATCAGTTATTAGCAACAAATACTTTGATGGGTGGTTACTTCTATAATCGTTAGAAAATAAACTGTTGACCAAGTCTGAGACTAAGACTGGATTTAGCCGCACCTAGACTCCTCTCAGAGGAGTTTAGAAGGCAAGGGGGTCCTGTCTGAACCTCGTGACTCAATGGTAGGGTCTCTCTCTAGCCACTCCTCAGACTCCTACTATTAACACAACACCCCATCCCTGGAAACATTCCAGGTCAGGTTGGACGGGGCTCTGAGCAACGTGATCTAGTTGAAGATGTCCCTGCTCACTGCAGGGGGGTTGGACAAAGTGGCCTTTAAAGGTCCCTTCCAAACCACTCTATGATTCTATGATCTGCAGCCTCTTGGGCTTTCTCACCTTTGCCCATCTCACGAGATCTTCAAGAAAGCATCTGCTGGACTGGACATGACAAAAACCAGTGGTGGAATCAGAGGAACCTCCCACCTGTTCTTTGCTATGTTTTCTTGGGCAACTCAATGAGAGTATAGGAAACACAGGCTTACATCGCACCTTCACCTCACTGAGGTTTGTCCCCTTCTGCAGCCTCTCAGGACGTGGCCTAACCACCCAGTGCCCCAGGGCAGGAGATCCCCTCAGTCCTCAGCATCTGTATGCTACATAAAAAAGTTCAGATTTGCTGGGCCAGGAAGGGAGCAGCTGCGGGTCGGGCAGTGGATGAGAAAGAGGGAAGGGCACAGGCAATGAGGTGTATGTCAGACATGAGGTCAAGCCTCAGCTGCTGTGACTCCTTAATATGAAACACCCAAATGTCATGAAAGGAGAGGAGGGAAGACATGGGGTACCGCAGGGGTCTCTCCATACATGGTGTAGGAGAACTTTTTACACTGCTCAGCACCACCGGTTCTGCTACACACGGCTGAAGGTCGAGCTTTGCATCCCGAGACCCAAAACCACTTTGGAGGTGTAGATTGATAGGTTGGCTCCATTGTAGTGCATGTTAGAGCAAGAGATGGTACCTGTTGATTCAGTAAAAGAAGACAAAGGAAACTGTAGAAAATGCCAGAAAGAGGCTCTTGAACAGAGTGTAGATCTTCATTACCCTCTGTCCTCTGCCATGACCCTTCCTCAACAGTTTGGCTGCCATAATATGGAGAAAAAGCAGTGTTTCCATCCAGGCTGTGATGGATAGCCCTAGCTGGAAGGAGCTACACCAGCTACAACATATTATAAAATAGTTTTTAATTTATTATAAGAAGAAAAGATCAAGGACTGTTTCCACTAACCTTAACCACTTTATTGGTATTAAATCATATTAAGTTGCTGTTATTTTCTTGCATTTGGCATTTTATTCTGGTTTTTTATTCTGATTCTCCTTGGCCTCCTGCCAAAGGTCCACCAAGTATCGAGAGCCAGTTCTAAACTCCATTTCCCCTACAAAAAATGAAGAGAGATAATTATATTTAAGAGCACTGTATAGAAAAAAAGTAGCAGTAATTTACTTCTATGGGCGGGTATAGAGCAAAACAATAGCTTTAAATAGACATATCAGGTAAGCTGCTTGAATAGACCATGTATACATACTGCTTTCATACAGCTTGAAAAAACCAGCCAGTGAGTGTGTGGATTACTGAAGCATGCAGTGTCTTACAGTGAAATGTTTTGAATCTGATGCTGCAGAAGACAACGTGCCCACTATGGGATGCGAAGACAGCCCAGGGAGCTCAGTACCCTGCAAGATGTGAGTCTGAGAGACAAATTTTTATACATTTGCTTAGCCTAATATATATTTTCAGACTAATGCAAATGACAACTTCATGCCACATAACTATGAAGCCTCATGCCACAGGGAGGTAAATCAAGAAAACACTGAACTTAGACCAAGTCACAGCTGTAAGAACAGGAGTGCGCGTGCATGTTTATATATACCAATATCATTAATTACTTTGCTGAGCTTCTTCTACAGGTGATGCTGGGTCTCACAGTCCACAGGTGATGTATTGACTCTTTAGAAGTTATTCAGTGAGTTCAATAAATTCTGCAGGCTTTATAATTCACCGTATTTTAGACTTACTATTGTAAAATAGTACGACTTGGGCTCGTATTCAGAATACACTCAGAAAACATGCAGATAAAGCAATTAGCCACTTTAGAGGGGGCTTCTTGGTTACAGTGTCCATATTAATTAAACTGATTAAGAACACATGCAGTCTCATAAGAGGGCCAGGTCAGGAATAATTTTTTCTTATGAGGGTACAGTAAATAGGTCACACAGTTAAACAACATCAATACTAATTGATTAATATGTTCTACAAATCCAATGGAAATTAGGGGAATTTGCTGATTTTAAAATTAGACTGGTTATAAATGATCTGAGATGGTTTTAGCTGCCTAATTTAAGGCAACTAAATTAAAGTGCTTTGTCCCGTCACTTTTAAGTAATACAATTAATATGTGCAAAGTAACTAAAATTTCCTATATCCTAATTGACTGAGTCACATCCTTATCCTTTTGCAATGTGTTCTTCTGTAAATACCATCAGCCAAATTAAAAATATAACATTTTTCCTATAACCATCCATACAAAATGTAAGTGTAGTACAATAAAACTATCTGTTGAAAAAAGAAAAAAATGCTTATGCATTTTGAAACTGGTTTACTTACTGAAATTCTGTGTATTCCATGATCAAAGAGAGAACATGAACACAGTGGAAATTTTGGACAAATTTTGTAAGAAAAAACTTTTGGTGTAAACTAAAATTGCATATAGCTTACATCTAAGCATTTGAAAAAGGAAAAATAACACTTTACCAGCAGCAATCTGAACTCAAATACAGATACATTTGGTCCTTATGAAGCTTCTTGAAAGACTGAAAACTGGCTTTTGGGGGCTTTTGTATGTGAAAGTCACTTGGATATCCTGTTTTATCAAATTTTGTAAGGTGTTATTTGCATTATATAGCGAAACTGAGTTTGGCTGTGCATATTTTGGGTTACATTACAAGATATTTAAAATGTGCCTCCAGCAAGTACTAACATCTTCTAAACAAAAACTTTCAACTATTACATAAATGCAGGGGGAATTTGGGAAAACGTTGAAGGTATAATGTCACGAGATGCAAGAACATAAGTTTTCACCTTGTATGAACTTCAGAGGTGTTGAAGGATTTGCAGTGTCTTTCACAACTGGAAAAGTAAAAAACTGGAGCAATGTAACAGACACATTTCTGGAGCAGATATCCTGCCCCCATCTGTTCTGAGTAGCACTGCTTACAGCTGCAATTAGCCCCTTCTTTTCTAAGACATGCTTAGTCAAGCAGGACAACCTCAATTCATTGCTTTCCAGGCTTGTCTATGGTTATCCTCCGCGATAGCCAACCACGTCGCTATCAGATTAGCGTGGTGCAAAGTGCGTGTCGTGACACTGCATTTTCAGTACCCGTATGTCAAGGATCTACTTTGGCCGTGCACATCAGAACCTTTAACAGGGAAAACAACTGCTTCAATCAACCTTTGGTTGTTTGTAGATGCCCTGGAAACCTCTTTCAGCCCCAGCAAGTCCACAGTCTGGCCCTTGCATATCGGCTGAAATACATTGGCTCCTTCACAAATCCATCCCCATATCCTCCCTAAATGTTTTTGGGTTCTTATCTGAATCAAATAGAATCCAGAAATCTTTTTACAATTTACCTGTTGCTAGCAGTCTAGTTTGTGCCTGGGGCTAATAATGGCAACTCGATTTATGGTACCATCTTGTGACTTATGTTTCTAGTGAACAATGTCAACAGCAGATCCATGTTGAACATAATCCTCTCTAGACTTCGGCCAGTTTTGAAAAGGGATCACTGACTCTGTCTAGTAGATTCAGTAACATTATCCCACAAACAAAATGTAAGCTGAAAATCACTTTTACATATTTCCTTGTTGATATGAGATTTTATACTTGTTCTAGATCTACAAGTGCATAATCGCAACTAATAAACCAAGTTTTAAAATTTTTTATGTTTTCTTGACACGTAAATGCTGCAGATGTGCATACAAACAACAGCTAAATTAGCATCTGGACTCTGGTAAATAAATTTGTTTTATTCTCTTGTGTTTTGAACACACAATATCAGCTGAAATATTTTAAAATAATTTAACTAATGGGATGTTACCAAACAAAATAATATGCACCATTTATTACATTTTTTGTTTATTAACTATATTTTGCAGTGAATAACAAATAGTCTCACTGAACCTTGTCAACAGGATGTATTTGAGTAAAAATTTCAGAAGTTGCTCTGACATTGTTGATAAGAGTGAGAAATTCCACTATTTCCAAAGTACTGTTGCTCAGCCACCCTGGTGGCTGACATCCTGAGGAGACAGGCAGTAAAAATCTTCTGATGAGGAGAGGACTGTAGGCCATGCAAGCTCTTCCTTTAATTATTATTTTCTGAACTTCATTCACATCACTAATAAAAAATGAAGGTTTATCCACCACTTCTTTATCTTTGTGGCTCCCAGAGCCCCGCCTCACTTTTAGGCAATACAAATAAATTTTACAATATTCTATGTACAGAACAGCTGAACTTTTCCCCATTCCTGCATTTGGACTGTAATCCCTAAAACTGCTCCATACTTATAGGTGTCTGTATGTGAAAATACATTGCAAAGAAAGGTGTCATCTTACTTATTCTTTAAGGTAGTTATTTCATTTTTCATGTAATCTCAATATGTTATTTCAATAAAGTGGGGGTTTTTTTATGGATAATAAAATTATTTGAAATAGAATGGCTGCTGGATATTTGATGCAGATCATGGAAACTGCTTTGAAGCCGGTGGCTCTGCACCACTGGAGTGTTGTAGCACCCTGAAAAATGAAGTTGTCCAGCTCAGGCACAGTGTGCCCTGGGCCACGCTGAGCACGTTCCTTCCCTGCGCGCTGCACGAAGACATCACGGTGCTGCAGGCTGAGAATAACTGATAAAGCAAAGACAGGCAAGAGGAGGCGTGCAAATTAAAGTTGAGGCTAACGTGTGAGTTAGTATCTGATGTGCATGGCTGTGGTGTGCACAACTGCACCCTGAAACTGGATATTGCACTCAACAGTCCTTTCCTGCATGTGCTGTCTCACGCGGAGAGAGGATGTGAAGAGGAACTGGGAGAAAGTTGCTTTGTCATGAATGTCAATATGCCTGTTTTCAGGAATTTGGCCTCAAATTTCATATAAATTCCATGTTATGTTATCTTTTCTTAAAGTGTTTCATTTTCAAAAAAGTATTTTTGAGTTGTCTATTTTAAGTTTTAGTTTGTAACTTATTTCACTCCTCCCTTGATTTGCCGCCTGCTTTTTGATGGGTTCCCTGCCTGCATTTCCATCTACTGTTGCTTAAAAAACATTTAAAAACTATCATTTACTATCATCGTGCAGACGCACTAAGGATATCTGATTTCAGGATGCTTAAATATAGCTGATAAAATCAACCCTTCTTGCGGCTGAATTTGCTAAACAATGAAGTATTTTTAGACAAACATTGCTGAAAATAAAGCTACATAAATCTGCAGGGTAAGCAAGAGAGTTCTGGGCAATTCATCCATGCTGTAAAAGATTTTAAAATATCCCAGCTCAGCCATAGAAAAGAAACAATACCCAAAAATGCTGGGGCACTGGATCTGCACAGTCTGTACCCAATAACAAAAAGCGACACGTGCCTATTAAAGAGAAAACAAAACTAGGAGAGCAGATGCCATCATAGGCACTTGTTAGAAAGTTGCTGCCGGTTTAGTTAAGAGCCTCTGCCTTGTTCAGCTGTCTTCTCTCCAACATGACAGTAATCTTAAAATACAAGGTCTGTACTCTTGTTTAACCAGAATCCCAAATCCACTGGAGCCAAAAGACGCATTTTCTCAGATCAGATGGAAAAATACCTAGAAGCAAACCCTCCAAGGGTTGATGATCACCCTGGCCACCCTACTGCCCATTTCTGAATGTTCAAAATGATCTCTGCGTGCAGAGCCAGGAAATGCAAAACAACACTTGGGCTCAGAGGATTAATCTCCATTCTACACAGTCTGAACAAACTCCCATAAGGGACTTTACTGAAGTGGTGAGTGAGGGAAATCATCCAGGTAGATCACTTGCAGGTTGTAATATTCCTTACCTGCCTCCAAGTGGGAACGGGTATAGCATTTTTCCTTGCAGTCCCCAAAAAACACACCCTTCTCTAATTGTAAAAATTATAGAAATCACTCAGAGTCTTCCATGTGGCTAAATTCTGGTCACTCAGCATAAAAGAGGGAGATATCCTAAGAGTATTACCAGGTTGTTCTTACAGGAAGGCAGACTGGATCATCAGAGATGAATGACTAGTGAAACTGCTTGTCCGTGAAACTTCCATTATGGCATGAAATATTTAATGTTAGTACCATACGGACCAACACTGTCCAAAGTGGTTGATCCCATTCCTATCTCCTTGCGTTATGTGGCAGACAGAGACCTCTGCTTTGACCAGGTCTTTATTTTTGCTTTGTTTTTAGCAGTTTTCTCTGACATTTCTGTACAACAGCATTGTAGATTTTGAAGAAGGCAGAACAGTGATGGTCTACAAAGCCTGACCTGAAAAAGGAGAAAGACATTGCAAGGAGTTTCTAAACCATTGTTTGGATGGAAATTTGGCACCAATATCAGGGCCAGAATAATGAAAATTACTGTTTTTCCAACATCAAAGATGCCACACAGCTAGGTTAGCCTGAGAATAGCATTTATCCAGTCTGTGGGAGGCCCATCTTCCACTCCTTTCTCTGCTGAAAATGCAAATTATTGTCACTTAGATGGCTGCCATTACCACAAGGCTCCTCCTGACCTCACAGTCTGGGTAAGTGCTCACCCAGACAGCAATAAGAACAATTATATCCCCCTCCCCCGCCCAGATTCACAGCTTTTTTTATATGTGTATATAGACACACACCTGAACAACTGGTGTATAAGCAGCCCCATCCTCACCTCAACTCTAACGATCAAAATCAGTCAACGGGAGACCAAAATCTGTGCTTCTATTCTAGTTGGAGAGCTGTACCTGCAGAAGCAGCTGCTTAACAAGTAACTGTTGCCTCATTTGGGCAGTGATGACCAAGGTATAGTGTGTTGAGAAAGGGATAGAAAATGAGACAAAACCCACAGAAATAATTTATTTCTTCCTATTATTATCTTTTTTTAAAATATTATTTTATTTTGCTGTTATTCTGAAAACAAGTAAGAAGTTACTCCGTTCAGTCCAAGGGGTGTTTTCTGTATGATTTCCAGAGCTGCCACACCCTGATCCTCATTTTTTAATGTGCAGTGATGTGGTGGTCACAGGTAAGGCTTAATGATTGCTTCAGGACTTCATCTCCAATTTTAGGGAATCAACTGACAGATTCAAGTGACACACTTAATATTAAAACAGAAAACTTTCTTTATCCTGCTATCAGAATATAGGTAACACGATAGCCTTGTACTTTAGACATCAGCTAAAATAATAATGGGTCTGGAAAATACAATATACTTGGAGGACGTCTGATGTATTAAACCAAAATCTTTCATAATTTAAATCTATGAATGCTGAGAAACCTATGCCAGTATTTGGCCTACCCTGTTATTTATTAAGATGTTAGAAGAAGATACATATTGTTCTGGAGCCTACTGCTAGCTAAGAAACTCTTCCTTTATTGCATAGATTTGCTTGCATAGAATGAATTTGATTGAACTTTTCAAGGTGCTTTTCCAAACCTTAGAAGTGCACAACCTTTGTCAAGGCAATGGTAACATAATCAAGAGTAACAGTAAGAAAAACAATGGCTTATAAAGAATTGAATTTTCATTTTATGTCTAAATTCCACCACATACACATAATAGGCATCTCAATCATGTCAGTCTAACATGCACCGAGAGAATGCATGGATTTATAAATATAAATAGGCAATTACATTACTAATCCACTGGATCATATAACTTTCTTAGTCAAAGCATTTGGCATGAGAACAAAAAATAGTAAAGAACCTGTAACACCTTCCAAGAAAAGATAAAAACTAGAGAATGATCAAAGTTAATTCCATTTAAAATAGATGTTCCTAACAATTCAGGCTTGACACTGTTGAATCACTTTCCATATTATGAACTCCAGGAGGAACTGCAAAGTTTTATCTTTCCTGGTTTGTTCACCATTCAGTACTATTTACAATCAATGGAGGAACCTAATGAAAGCATTGAAATAGCGCAAATATATTACCACGAACAACTATCATATGCTCTCATAAACTTTATGTTTTATCTTTTGAAAATCTTCTGCTATTTAATAAGATTTGGCCTCTTACTTTTAGTCTCATATTGCAGGAGCAAGAGAAGACCTCGTCCTGCTCTGGCATGTTGCAGTGTTGTCATGGATACACGAGTATGGTACATCACTTCCACCAGTAAATAAGCAAGATTCTCAGGGTGCTCGGCAGGATTTACTAGCCCTGTAGTATTGTTAGCTGTACTGGGCTTTAAATAAGCAAACGGTTTGTAGTTTTAGAATAATATCCGGGGCTGTTTGGGGGCATGCATACATGATATATCTTCCTTTAGGAAAATCAAAGGGTAAATGTTATGCTGTGGAACTTGACTGCCCTTCCTTTTCAATTCAGTTTATCTTTGCCCCTTTTTTTTCAGAAGACGTTCGCAGATTACATGAGGGATCATCCTCTAGTATGGCAGGCAACTTGGGGTAGTCACCTACTAACTGCTTAAACAAATGTGTCACACCTTTACATATATGAACAATAAAATGCACTTTGGCCATTTTAATGGGGAAAAGTAATTTTAATGTAGCAGCACATTGCAAGCAGTGTTTGGTGACATTCTCGTCGCCTTTACTAAAACAAAGTCCTCTCTCCACTCAGAGACTACAAAGATGAAATTCAGTCTTACCAGCATATGTGTCAACAGCCACAACAGGCTCGACTTGATTCTAACAAATCAGCATCTTATGTTGATGAAGGGATGTAGATTAAATGCCCTAAGCTTGTGTTTCAAGAAGGAAAAGCACAGATTGTTAAGAATGCTATATTTAGTCTAGTATGTTAAGCTTCACAATAGTAAAAGTCCTAGCTAAGGACTCCAATTTATTAGAGAAATGAAAATAGAAACGTCAAATTAAATTGGGTGAAAAATTCAGGTTTATAAGCTCTAAAACTGCAAACCTTTAATACTTTGAAAGATAATTTACTGAAAAATAATTGTATTTTATACAGAGTTTACAAAAGAAGGTAAATCCTTCTTTTCTTGCTTAAAATGCCTGCGCTGTATGATGATGCATTCAGGCACACACTATCTGTATGACTGGGATGTTCTGTTGTGTTTAATTGTTGGCATATCTTTGCTGATTAGCCTGAGTAAACCTAATTTAAGGCTAGACAGAGCAAATATTTTATGATGTGTAATTTATTTGATAAATTTATCCTTTTTTTTCATCTCTGTGAGCATACCTGTGAGCAGATTGCAAGGTAGGTTGGTAGTTCAGGGTTTTTTTTTCCTACGGCATGACTTCATTACTGATATTCAAAACCTGCATTGTACCCATCAGTTGCCTTTGGCTGAAGAAGTCATTAAATGCTGTACATGTTCTTTCATTTTTGGAGCTAAGGCTGTGAAGTTTTGAGTGATCACTCTGACCTCTACCCAACAAAGCATCTACCTTCAAAGGCAGCTGATTTCACTGAGAGTTGGAGAATGACCCTTGAGGATCTGGGCCAAAGAACCTTATCTTCAAGCACAAGTATGTTCCTGCTGAGCTCAGGAGCGTCCAGCATCTCCACCAAGACAGGGCAGCAAGAGTTTCTAACAGACAGACTTCTTCCCAGGATATGAAATTTGCTTTCCACAAACATTTTGCTGTTGGCACTCAGCTGCTACAATATTTACTGAAAGCAAGCCCAGGGAGGGCACGAGCTCAGCAAAAGCAGACTTAGTGGGGAATGGATATTTGTGATTTTGGGTATCTGCTTTTATTGGTTGCCCTTTGCTACTTAAGACACAGCATCACCAAGCCCTATGTGTTACTTGTAACAGCCTCGTGAGCTCCTTGGGGCAAGAATATCTCTCCTCTGCTCAGAAAGCATGCAGCACACTGGGATGCCTGAGGAAATAAACAATAAATTTTATCAGTTAGAATCTCTTTCATTAGTAATTCCTGAATGTGATGGAAGTCACATTGCTGTTCCATCAGTAAGGATTACCAGTGCAAGTGAAGGCTGCGGGATCACACCCAGCTGTTGCAGGCCATGTGGGGCTAAAAAATACAAATACCTCCAGTTGTTAATCTGTACATTTAAACATTTGAAGCCCATTTAAAATAAAATTTAAAAAAATTTGGTGAAGGCAGCTGCAGTGTGCTTGCAGAAAAACAGCAGCAAATACTGATTTACTAATTTATTCCCAAATTAAAGCTGAAATTATTACCTTATTTTTTTAAATGGAAAGAAAAGAATGAGAGAAAAAAGGCCACTGTGGCTTCTAAGGGAGAACAAAACACAAAGATATCCCACAGAAATTAGCCTTCTTTTAAAATTACCTCCTTGCAGGCCTAAATAGAGGTAGGATTTCCATCCTTCGCAAAATAACACTACTGTGCGTGAGCAGGCACCGTTCCTCCTTCCTCAGACAGCAAGTACAGTCTGCAAAGCTGCGCTTTAAACTACATGTCCAGAGCCGAGAGAGTTAATTTAAATTTGATAACAAATGGCTCTGCTTTTGAAACGAATGTAGCCTGGCAACTTCAACTGAGAACCCTTCATAGGGCCTCAATTATGTATGCAGCTTCTTTGAGAAATAGTTTCACACATCTGACCCAAGGCCCGCGATGTTGTTGCCTTGAAATAAAACTGTACGTAGGCAATGGTTCATTTCTGTACAACCTCCGCGTTTCTGCACCCCTCCCACCCTGGGTGCACACGTACAAAACTCACAGAATCGCTTATTCCAGGACAGTTTCTTGCATTTCTTGCATCATCTCATCCACTACCATCTGAGTACAGATTTAACACATATGATCTTTGTTCCAGCATTTAACCTGCATGCTCGTTAATTTCTTTTTTTTCAGGAATTTCCAGCCACTCTGCCAGGCTCCCCTCATCAAAGCCACCGTGTGAAACCAGACAGACAGACAACGGGTTAAACACCCACACCATTTCATTTTTTAATTTCTTTTTTCTCGACACCACCCCCCCGCCCCCCCCAAAATGGCTGCTTTGTCTGTGTGCATACACCAATAGCAAATGTCCTTCTGTTATTGTACAGCCAATTTGATGTGTCAAGTATTCATATGCTAATGGTGGTACAGTTTCTCACTTTTTCACAGATAAATTGTAAGCATTGTTACAGGCAGTGAAACACAAGAATAAACAGCTTTTATTTCAAAACTGATAAATTACTTTCCATTCAAATAACATGCAACACATGTTACTGACCGTTATTGTTTCTATTCATTGCGAGTTTGCCTTCTGTTTTTCTTTCTTACAATGGTTAGAAAATATTTAGCAGATCAAGCCAGAGTTGATGCAAATTATTTAATTTCCTTAATTTCCTTTGCACTTTCAATGTGTGAAGTTAATTTTTGCTCAGTTTTCACCCACAGTGAAAGTTTTGCAATGGCTACGGGCATTGTTCTCCCTTACAGGGCATTCATAATATTTTAAAGCTTACAATAGGTAGGGTTTGAAGACTGAGGTATTTCCTTTTATGTGTTAACAAAATATGCCATAGTATGCATGTCCAGAATCCATTACTTTTAGGAATGCTACTGGCAAAGGATTCCCTAAATAGAGCATAAAGCAGAAGCAGAAGAAAATAATAGCCAACACCTTTTTGTTTTGTTGCAAGATCAACATTTATTCAAAACCTGAAAAGACTAGGTGTTAAGAATGATCATTTGTATTTTGTACCTGAAGTAAAACAGGACTGTTTTACTTATTTTTAAAATAAACTTGCTTATTAAGCAAAGACTCTTTTTCTTTTTTTACAAACATAAAAATGTACTTGCATTTCTACTGATTGAAAATGTGTGCTTTTACATAACACACCCAGCGATTATATCCGTGTCCTCAGTTTGGACATGAAAACACATTTATATAATTACATTTTTCCACAGTCAATCCATAAATGTAAGGACATTCTGAGTTAAACCCATGAGTGCAGATGGACACCGTTAATTTAATTAGTCAGTGGCGGATATCTGTTCCACCCCACTGAAGTCCATTGGTCCTCTCATTTAAGTCGCTGCACCCTGCCCCAGCCCAGGGAGGAGAGCGAGGTCAGCCAGAAATTAATGCCGTACCTGGGAGCTGTGTACCTCGGGGCTCGTCCTCGCCTTTGCGGAGGTGTAAGGTAAAACATCAATGCCAGCTAAATGCGTGCAACACCAGGCCACTGCAGACGGGTGGTAACAAGCAGTTCGCCAGCGCAAAAAGACCCTCAGTGCGGTATTAGCTCATCTATAACATGTTGTCCTGTAGATTTGTATTTAACCAAAGGAGCAACTCTACATGGGATAATGTCGTTGAATTACAAAATAGTGTGAAATCCTACCGATATGTAACAGGTACCAGCAACTGTGTGCTGGAGGTTGAGGCAGTAAAGCTTGATTTATAAAATACATCTGCTTTCTTATTTTAAGTGTGCCTCATTAAGGTTGCACTGATCTTGGGGATCTGTTACTTCATGAGGGAAGTTAGAGGTTATAGGAGGAGTTGGTTCACGTGGCACTTGGAAAGGGATGTTGCACGTCATACTTCAAGCAAAAGCATTACATTCACTGTCATGAAAACTGCAAAAGTCACAAGAGAAATGGAGATGAAAGCCTTTGCTGACCAGCTGGCATGTGAGCCACTGCTCTTCTGCTTCATAACGAAGTGAGCACCATCCTCACAAAACATCAGTGCCCAGTTGGCATCCTTGACAATAAAGGTTTGGTTCTGAAGAGATGCACCCACATGCACATTCAGCTCTCCAGAAGTGCAGACTCTCAGAGTTAGCTTTCCTGTTATATGTGCCCACACTGTACATTTTCTAAATGCTGCCGGTGTTGCTGCTGTCCTCCAGGTTTTGCCTGGGAGTAGAGCTGGTTTTTGCAACTTCCTTTTACAAAGCAATTGCGTTGATGCACCAGGATGTCAACCAATTAACCAGACTGCCCATAATGTCCTATGAGAATTTCTACAGGGGTATGAAACGATGGTTGGAGCATGAAGGAAATGTCACAATGCCAGGGCCCTATTTTTACCGAGAGGAAGAGGGGGGAAACTGAAAAGGACATTTGCAATTTTGGTGCCTGACCACATTCTGCATTAATGGCCATGGAGCTGGTCTACGCTGCCCTCGGAGAGCTGATGACTCATTATTCACCCCATGTGCTTGCAGGCGAGTGTATAGCTGCTTATTAAAGAGTCTGGTTCTGCAAACACTTCTGCACTTGCTTGACTTTAAGTATGCAAGTAATCCTATTGGGGTGAACTGTCAGCAACTAACTCTGCAAGCAATGACATTGCCAACATCTCAAGACTAATATGAGACTAAGAATCAAAATCCTAATGCATTGAAGGCTGACAAAAACCAGTTTTCACTATGTTTTAATCTAGTTTGCTCTCAGAAGTTTTCTTTAACATGTAGATTTTTTTAATGTGGGGCTGTTTTTGCAGTAACAGTGGGGGAAACCCCACAAAAACATGAAAAAAACCCACAACAAAATGTGAAGATGTTCAACATGAATATTGCTCTTTAAAAAAAAAGAAATTATCCAGGATACAGAACAATCAAGGGCTTTTTCCTCAAGGACGGCACAAAAATTAAAAGAAAATAACAAAATTTATACTAAACATGTCAATTTTTATCTAAACCAGTAAAAAAAGTATATTTTCTTTTTAATAAGATCTCTTCTTCCTGACCTGAGTCGAAAAAATAATGCTTGCAAAGGCAAACAAATGTGCATAGTAAGAGTTAATCGGCCCTTTAAGTAACAGATACAGCTACTAAAAAATGCCACGGTGCTGTGTTGCAGCTATGTGCAGTGAGTTTCTATTTTTAGAGAAGTTACAGAATGATCAGGAACATATTCAATGGAGTTTTTCTAAAAAGATTTAAAGCATCATCCAGTTCTTTGCTCAAAGCACATTGGGGGAAGTTTGGGGTTTCTGCATGCCTGTTAGGAAGTGAGGAAACTTGCAGTAGGGAGAAGAGTGTGGACCCTCTCCCACACGCCAGAGGACGTGCTCCAAGGAAGCAGAGGAGTAAATCTGTGATTTACTCCACTGTGATTCAATGTCCATTCCACAGCTTCGGGGTAACTTCTCCACACAAAGGCCTGGTTTAGATTTTTATCAGTGCCCCACTACAGGAGAAAGGCACTCAAATTAATAATTATCGTAATTTAAAAATGTTAATCACCTGAGAGTTGTTTTCAGGGTATGTTGAATTAAAGTTTATTTAGAAATGTTTAAGCTGATAGATAGTGGATGCTAATTAGACAAAGGGTGATGAGCAGGTCAAGAAGAAGATGTACACAAGGTTACAATCAGTGTACTCTACATCTTTTTGAAATTTTCACCTAAAGCCTGACCACAGATGTTTTACAAGCAGCTTTTTTTTTTTTTTAAGATAAAATGCCATGTCAATTAAGTTTTGCACAAATGACAGAAAGTGATGGACTCATATCTCTGAGTAATCCCTTCTGTCCACCCCTCTGAGGGTGCAGAAGGCTCCATCTGCAATGGATGCAGGTGCTGAGACTCCACAGAAATGGCATATTTGGAGAACTGAGAGAAGCAGCATAGGGTGCTCAAGGGCAGGTGTGTTGTTCTTCCAGGGATTATGGGGGCAGCACCACACCATAAGATGGCAGGGCATATTATGTGACAAAAATGCATCTGGTCAACTGACTTCATATCTCACGCCAGTCCCAAAGGAGAAGCCATTATCTTTTTAGGGCCTTGGAGGAATAGGGAGAATTTTTGTGGCCAAAAATCTTACTTCTTTTCCCCCTAGGATAATCCACTTTCCTGGACTGTGCCATTTAATCAGGATCTGGCCCTTTAAATTTTAGGCACGACGTAAAATTCAGAAAGTGTATTACTGTTGCAATTGCAATTGTGTTTGCAGTTGCAATTACTCTTATGATTACAATTAAGATTACTATTACTGACCCATAAATTTCCAAAGCTTAAGGCTGGCAGGACACATCACATCACACCAGTCCGACCTTCTGAGCATCACAGGCCACTGCATTTCATCTGTTCTCTCCTGAGCTGAGCTCAAGGACCTTTGCTGTTTCACTAAACCATGACCTCTGTTTACCTAAAGCATGTCTTCCAAAAGATGCACATTCTTCATCTGAGACGGAAATCCTGTGGTCTTCCTCAGTAATTTCTCTGATGATTGATCAGCCTCCCTGGCAAAAGATTGTGTCTGATTTCTTATTTGAGTCTGCTTCAGTTTCCAGCCACTAGTCCTTCCTGTGTCTTTCTCCACTGGATTGAAGAGCCCTTTAGTGCCCAGCCTGCTTTCCCCATGAAGATACGTACACACTGTAATCAAGTTCCCTCTCAACCTGCCTTTTGCTAAACTGAATAAATGGAGTCTTTAAGCCTCTCACTGTAAAGCACTATATTCAGTACAAGAATAATCTTGAGGGGTCTCGTCTACTCCCTTTCTGACTTTGCAACTTCTTTTTCTGAAAGGCCCCCACAACTGAACTCAGTAAATCCCAGTTTTACCATTGCGGAGCGCACAGGCAAACCCTACATGATGCTATACCTGCATAGACAGCACCGCCCTTTGCCTGCCACAGCAAAGCTGAGTTTGGCCTGACAGCAAGATCTTTTTCTCGGCCGCGACTGATCAGGGTACAGTCCCATATTTTGCAGGCGCAACTTGCTTTATACATGCAACTTTCATACACCTGTATTAAAATGTCAGAACAGACTCCACTTACTAAGTGAAGCAGACCACTTTACTTGATTGTCAGCAGTGTTTATGACATCACCAGTGATTTTAGAGTTACAACCAAATCATTGATGAAAATGTTGACAAGCACTAACAGTGCTGCTCTTCCCTGCAGGTCCCAATAGAAAATCCCTATTTTCACATTCCTATTTTTAGAACCACCCATTAGCCAGTTCTGAACCCAGTTACCATTTATTTGTTCGGGGTCGGTGCGGGTGGGAATAGCTTTTGGTTTACATGGTGTAGTCATAGTAATTATATTCAGAAATAAGGTCTGCTTGACAAAATTAATTTCTCTTAATCACTTGTGAGTCGTCCTTTAATTCCATATCAGCTGATTCCCAAAGCAGTTTTTTTTCCTCACTGGCTCAAACTACTTGGGTAGCACCACTTGCCCTTTCTGAATATTGGCACAGCAATGTTCTCCCACTCTTCTGGCATTTCCCTGTTATTTCAAGGTTTATTAAAAATTAACATCAGTGAACGAGTGTTCTCCCCAGCCAAGTCTTTTAGGGCTCTTGGGTAAAAGTTATTCAGACCTACTGGCAGATGTTGTTTAATATCTATTAGTTGACTGGAAAGTACTTATTAACCTCATTAAAGTATATTCTTATATAATAAGAATGTCCTTATTGTTTCCAAATGGAGAACAGAAATAGTTTTGACTGTTTCTGCGTTGCCTGTCCAATAGGTTAATCTTTACTTATTTACTTACTATTTACTTATCGACTCCCAATATTTGTAGGATCTGTTTTGTTTCCAGTGTATTTTTTTTTTTTAATTCCTAGGTCTGACTCTGTCTTTTTCAAATCCTTGTATCTGTTTCTCTATGTCTGTAAAGATACCTTGAATCTTGGCATTGGGGTTGTTCAGGCTGGAGAAGAGAAGGCTGCGGGGAGACCTTATTATGGCCTTCCAGTGCTTAAAGGGGGGCTATAGCAAAGATGGGGGCAACCTCTTTAGCAAGGCCTGCTGTGACAGGACAAGGGGTGACAGTTTTAAACTAAAAGAGGGTAGATTTAGACTGGATAGAAGGAAAAAAATTTTTATGCTGAGGGTGGTGAGACCCTGGCCCAGGTTGCCCAGAGAGGTGGTTGATGCCCCATCCCTGGGAACATCCAGGCCAGGCTGGACGGGGCTCTGAGCAACCTGATCTAGTTGAAGATGTCCCTGCTCACTGCAGGGGGCTTGGACTAGATGGCCTCTAAAGGTCCCTTCCAACCCAAACCATTCTGTGATTCTGTGATTCTGTGAATCTCTTTTTGGTGTCTTAAAATTTTCTGTTTAATTCTCTTTCATACTTTTTGTAATGCATTTTCTTTACTACCCCACTGTATCTATTTTTTTAAATTTTTAAAAATTTCTGTATGCTGCCTTCACTTCTCTCCTCAGTGGCCAAAAAATAGTGTTGCCTATTTTTTCTTGTGTAATCATGATTTTTGGCTGCTTTATAAGTTCATCTAATAGAGCCCTTAATTTTCATTCACACCTTTATTTCTAAACGTTCCTCTCCAGCTTAACTTTACATTTTCTCTGCCCATGAGACTTTCAGTTTGAAAGCATGACTTATATGCCGTATTACTACTTGAACCTTTCCTCCTTTTACTTACACTGAATGCAATCAAGCCAGAATCACTGATTCCCTGGCAGCAACCAACTTGCAATGATTAAATCTTTCTTTTGTCCACCACAACGAGACCTAAAGTATGGATATTTATTATTAGATGCTTTATCCTTGGAGGCAGGGCATGATCATCTCTAATTTTTAGCACAACTGTTGGCGTGTTGCTGAGGCATCTACTTTGTGTGGCCCACGTCAAGATGTAAGGCATCTACATTTTTTTCACAGTCTGTTTTTCTACTTTTCGCTTTTACAAGTCAAGTTATAAGTGGATTTTTAAACTGTTGATGAAAGTTTTATTTTTATTAAGATGTAGGCATTAACAATAATACTTAGAGTAAAAGCAGTAGCTAGTGATAGAAGTGCCATGGATAATAAAGCGTTTCTGGAATTGGTCAGGAATCAGCTCTAATTGTTAGGCAATGATTAAATAAAGTAGAACACAAAAGGAAATGTTTTTAAAAGCATTACATTTTAGTTAAAACTTCTAATAGCTGTTATATAACACCATGGAATGCTATAAATTCAGTTTTTCCATTCAATTATGTAAGATTGAGTTAATAACGTCAATTTTTCTCAATTTTTTTCCCCTTGTAATTTCACGTTATCTATTTAAATACAATTACACCCCGTCCAGAGTTGTGAGCTTCCAGTTCTGGCCTTTCAAATTCCTACTTCATGCAATTAGCACCTTATCTGCAAATATGCAAGTCAGCAGTCTGAGTTTGCACTTTATTTGCAAATAGAGTAGTTAACCTCTGTCTCAAATCTTGTTTACCATTTAACATTCAAGCACCGTTTTTGTTTGCTGTTGGGACTGCCTTTTAAAAGTGATAGTTTAATATACTATCTTGAAGCTGAAACCATGAATACAAGGTTGCTTCGGGATCAATTCCATACATGTCAGCTCTGTGAGATACTTGATCTTCCATAATTTATTAATATATGAGAAAAACAGGCAAAGTGATCTGTGTTAATGTAGCAATACTCTGTGCTCAACAGCAATGGTTTCATTATAAGTAAGGTCTCAATTAAAAGCAAATAAGTTGAGAGCAAAATGTACTGAGAGGCTATTAATGGACTGCAGCCATCAGGCCTCTCTTCTTGCTTAAAAAAGAAAAAAAAAATGCACGTTCTGGATGTTAACTGCAAAACCTGAGAAACTTACAGCAAGTTAATTTGGGGGTAGAAGTTCCCAGTCACTGCAAAATACAAAAAATTAAAAAGACAGGAAAGAGAGGCACAGTTGTTGATGACCTTAGAGATCCATTCAGCTGAAAACAGGTTTTATAACTCAAACATCTCATGAAAAAAACCAACTTTTTCAGCTGACTTCAGACATAGTGGGAATGCCACATGTGACAGAAGAAATGAAGGAGAGGATGTTAGAGTGGGAAATGAGAAATACTGAACCTGCGGGTCTCCCCGGGAGAAATCACTCTCCTTGAAATGTGACCACTGTTGCCATCATCCCTACTGCCCTGTAATATCTAAAGATGCTACCTGAATGATAGCTAAGCCCTCTTAGATTACTTGTATTTGCCTTTAATTTTGTAAGCCAAGACCTTTGTTATCCTTTCAAAATAAAAATAAAACAAAAAAAAAAAAACCACAAAAAAGCCCCAACAATTTGTATTGAATTCATGAAGATCAAACATGAAAGCGCCAGGGTTGCGATTCTAGATTCCTAATATTACCTTTTCATTTGCTAAATTCCGCTTGTCAGTATTTCACTAACAGAATATAAAATCATCCGTGTAATGTTTATAAAGTACTGGCGAAACATGTAGCTCATTGTCTCCTAGTGAAAATACAAGCTTAAGTAAATTCCCTCCGTTTCTTCTGAGGAGTATTCACACAGTTTGACTTCAGGCATTTAATTTATATGCTTTAACTCAACCCCAGAGACATTTAACCATTTCCATTGACTACAGAACCAAGACCTTCTGGTGGTAGAAGTGTTGACACACATCTGAGCCTAATGCCCTATGCAACCTTTACTCCAGCATCCACCAACAATCAGCCCCAAAACCTTCGACTCTTTCTTCTTTTTTTCACAATACCTGCATTCCTCTTAGAGTCTTATTATTTGTGTGTGCATGTGTGTGCTGCTTGGTTTCAGTACACGTAACTCAGTTGTTATTATCAGCTCCTGATTCTATTGTAAATTTTGCGCTTTGGAGAGGTGGGGAAGGAGGAATTCTTCTTGTTCCAGAAAAACAAAATTGGATCTAGTCAGAATATTCTAATTGAGTTCAACACTCAGTGCCCAGAACCCAGAAGAAAAAGAACCAAGTTATGGGCATTTGCTTTTTTTTTTTAAAACATACTTAAATCCACAGCTCTTATTATAGTGTTGGGGGACTGGGTTTGTTGACTGTTTCCTTGGCTGTTGTCTGCACATTGAAGCGACCTACAGCAGCAACCAAATTCGTCACGTGCCATCTGCTTTCAGGTGAGCATGGTACCCAGGACATATGGAACCTGCCTGAGATACAGACTTCATTTGGGCTCAGGAGACTGACCCTAAGGGCTAGATCCAGCCCACCGCAGGAATTCAGGTCAATTTGAGACCAAAATCCCATGTCCCTGCCTTTTTACATAAGTGATCTTCTGACACTCAGCTCCAACGGAAGGGCTTGTAGTATGCAACGGCCACAGCCCACTGTGATGATGTTGCCTCCAAGGAAAGAGTTTGGTGGGACTCAAAATCCCCTTACAGACCTGGCATGGCCCAGAGGAAGAGGGCGGCAAAGGAAGATAATGAGAGCTTCATTTTCTTTTAGCACTCGCACTGCAGCTGCAGGAATAATGATAGTACAACTCAGCAAAGGCTGAGGCTGATTATCAGCTTCTGCTTGGCAACTGCTTGTACTATAAATAGTGATAAATTGCTTTTCAGCCATTAGAGTCTTGTTATTGGAGATGAGCTAATAAAAACGTATATGTAACATATTCATATGGGAAAGTTAAGGTTCCTTTTTATTTTAGTTACTATAGGTGAGATGAGCTTGTATTTTTGAGTGTGCTTAATCTAGTTCACTGTTTACTCTTGTAAAGTGCTTTACTGTGTTTCCATGAAGTCAGTTCTTTGTTTTTTCTCAAAAGGAAAAGCAACAGCCCCCTTGATTTTCAACTTTATCCTCCTTTGCTCAGCAGCTGTTACCACTATTGGAGCACACACGTGCCCTAGGAGGAGACTGTTACAGGTCATCCTCAAATAAATGCAACATGGGACCATGCAAGATGCATCTTACAACGGCAGATGTATCTGCCAGGTCGCTCTTCAGCGAAGTCCTTATTTATTTGTATTTAGTCAACACAGATGACATTATTGTACAAGATGTCGCGATACTTGCTATTTACAATATGAAAATCTTCTCTCAAACACATCTATGCTGTCACATCATCAAGTAACTCTCCCTGCAGCCAAAACCAATGATGATATTCCCGACTTCAATGTCAGTTAGCCACAGGTCTCATCCTGGGAGGAAACAGGCAGACACTACAATGTGTAATTATTACCATTGAGATTAAAAAGGCCATAATTAAGCAAGAAAGTCAGCATTCCATTAAAGTTACTTAGAACGTCACTGCTTTTATAGTGGTGTTGTGGCAATTTTGGTATAGAAAATGTATTTAACATAACATCGCTGTATCATTTTACATTGTAAAGACTGATTTTTGAGGTAGAAACCCAAAACTTTTCTTTCCCAAGTCTTCTCTTTCTGGACCTTAACTTTATGATATTTCCTGTATTCTAGTCATACCTGAATTTTATTTTTTCTCTTTAATAAGTAGTATGGATCCATTCCTCTGTGCTTGTTCATGGGTGGCAATGGAAAGGCAGAAGGGTGGAATATACGCCATTAATCCATTAAAATAGACATCTCTTTTTTTCAGTGCTTGCATGTGGAGTCTTTAGCAAACTGCAATGTGCACTGAACATCATGAGCCCTATCGTCCATGATAAAGGCACTGGGACACAGAAGGGTGGTTTAAATCTAGGCTAATCTAAGCTAAAACCTCCTTCATTTGGTCTCTACTGGCCTGGATGCCTACCAGCAGAGCCAACATATAACAAGCTGAAAAAACCACATGTTGTAAGAATGGTTAGTATAATGTAATCTCTGAGTGGGGCACCGTATCTGTGGGTATTAAAATACTTATAAAGTGGAGACCATTGTTTATCTATCAATAATTTTCTGATCTAAAAGGCTTCCAGACACTGGAGTGCTATGGAGCAAGGGAAAGGAAGGAAAGAAGGGAAAATATGTAATCTTGCTCTATTTGCCTTGGTCTGCTCTTAATTTTTCCATATGTATGTTTTTCTCACTATAGAACATAGAGCTCCGTTGCAAATTCTGTATGGAAAACTATTTCTTATTTATGTCCAACTGCATCTCTTAGTTCCCATATAATCACATATAATGAAACAGGTCTGGAGCTGAGACAAAAATGTCCAGGAAGTGTGGAGGGACCAGAAAGGTAGATGGAGAAAATCCTTTCGAGCAACAACTCCATGGCATGTCTTTCCCGCACTGTCCTCAATTTTCAGCCACTGAGAAAGGAGAACTATCGCTTACAGTTCAAGGAAATCACATCAGAAGCATGCAGGGAAAACAAAGAGGAGCTTCCCAGCACTTTCGCCCTTTTTACTTCCCACCTCTGTGATAAAGGACTCAGGAGAAACAAGCGAGAAGGAACGGCCAAAAGCAAAACAGGGAATTAAGACCTTTCAAAGAGAGTGTGTGTATCTTTTCAGTCTTAATTCTTCAGTATTTAAAACGTTGTCAGGAAGCCATATAATTTTAGTTCTTCTTGTATTTATAAAATTACATATTTTTCTTTGAAAAGGCCTTTTGAAATTGACTCTTCCTTTTCTACGGAAATCTCAGTTCTGCTGCTTGCTACCCAATAGTCATGATTAACACACAGAGGAATTATCTGGAAAAATTGAGGGGTTCTTTTCTTGTGCTGGCAACAGCTTCTAAAACTTGGGCACATGCTTGCTGTAGGCAATCTACATTTTGTTTTTCTGAAAAAAATAATACTTTTCTACCACAATCTAGATATGGAGCTGCTGACTCTACCCCAGCGATATGCCTGTATCATACAGGCATGGGTCACATTTGGTGTGCTAAATGTCTCTGCAGTTACATTTTATTTGCCTTTGAACACCTTTCCTTATGCAGCTGGTATATGTATGATATCAAATAAAGATAGCAAATTATCTTGCCTTCTCTTCTATTTAGTGTGTATTTAGGCCAAATAAGCCTGTCATCACAAGTCTAGCAAAAGACCTGTCCCTGAAAAAACTGTGTTTCTCCAGAAAGACCCTGTCGATCCCTGGCATTTTGTAGGGTTGTGTCACACCCTTTAGGTGGTATCACGGAAAATAATTAAAAATTAGGTTTTTTATATATTGGGGGAGGGAAAGAGATAATTGTTTTCTTCCAAGAAAATCCATAATTATTTCAAATTCCATTTGTTTCACAGTTCACTTTTCTCCCTCTTCTCTGGCCAAAATACCCCTCATCTCACTGGATTGTGTTTCAGAGATTTCTTTCCTTCCCTGTGTGTTGATATCACTTTGCTGCATGAGTTCAGTGGGAACGGAAAATCTGCTTCCTGAAGTGAGAGGAGAGATGCAGGGGCGCTGGGGATGGGGACGACATGCATTCCCCAGAACTTTTGGACTGCATCTGGAGCTAAATGGGCCTATTGTTTTCTTCAGCATGTCCAACTGATACCAAGAGCCTCCAGTAACGTGACACTACTGTAAGTGCAATCATCCCACCAGAGCAGGAGTTAGCCCTTGGTCTGTACACAGGCAGGGAAAGCAAAGCGATCTTTATGCAGCACTTGATCTGTGCTTTAACCAAAGGCTGTAACATGTAATCTGTCCATATTGATCACGTCCATATAGATTTTGACTAGCAGCCTAGTTTGTGATGTGGTAATGTGGCTTGCTCCCATGATTTGGCTGGTATTGAGCAATATTTCAGGGACTATTGAGAGAAGTGCATTCCTGGAAACCAAGTGATTATGTGGAAAAAATAAATTTGGGAACAACCAGAAAAGACATCCCTGTTTTTATCTTTTAAAAATGAGAGGTTTTAGTCTTCATGGCTGTAGACAAAAACTGGATAATGTGAGCTGGATACAATTTGATGACTTAAACTTTAGACAGAAAATAAATGAAATTACATATTTTATTCTAAAATAATCTTTAAAAAGAGATCTGATATCAGGAGATTCAGAGGGATTTGATTCATGGTTTTAAAGATATCTACTAGCATTTGACATATTGTCAACAAGATAGCATTGTTGACATATTTTCTCGTGTCCACAATTTCCCCAAGACTACAGGAGGATTTTCAGATTCTGCTCTAGATTTTAAAGAAAAACTTTCCCAGTTGGTGCAGAAAGATGATCCCATTGTTAAATATGTCCACGGTTTGAGGCATCTCCCGCCTCCTGGGGAAAAAAAGAAAAATCAAACAACCAGCCAAAATTGCCAGCCTGAAACCTTCATAGTAATTCCTTCAGAAACCCCTCAAAGATAAGGTTAGGGGAAAAGGAGGGGAAAAGCCCAACATTTCAAACTAGATTTCCTTGTTCTAAAGCACTTTCATACACACAATGCTACAGATAAACCATTAGAAGACAGAAATACCTTTATAGCCTCCGTGGACAAGATGGTACTGACTTTTCCTTAAGAATTAAACACAAAGAAAGACCCACAGGACCAGACTTCCTCTGCTTGGTGGCCCAGCCTGACCCAGAGACTTGCAGGAGGCTGGTCGTGGTAGTGCTGTTGGTGAGGAGAACTAGCCAGGACCAACCATGAGCAGTCACTGTGAACACCTTCTTCCACACAGAAAATTTGATCCAGGTTTCTCAGCCATCTGGGCAAAACTGGACTTCATCACCCAGTGACAGTACCAGATCAAAGGAGAGTGTCGTGGTCATGGCATAGCTCATCAGGGAGTCCTGAAGAACTGAGATTACTTTTCAGAGAAGTTAAGAGGGACTGTGATTTTTGTCTCCTCAGCCCCAGTACAAATGGTCCTCAAGGACCAGACCTTCTGTCACAGAAGCAGTGGACATCTTGGGTTTCCAGGATGTGGACACAATTTATTGTTGTTGTTTTCTTTTTTCAAAAAAAAGGTCCTATTTCTCCTGTAATTAAATCTGGTTGATCATATCCCTGTTGTCCTCAGAGATCTCCAGGAGACCTCCAGAAACTTCAGAGCAACAGTGTCCAGACAAACTTGAGTAGGTACCCCAAAACTTTTCAGGTTTTCATGTCCAGAAGCAACATGACCTTCAAGGAAAGAAGTAAGTCCTGCCCCCAGGCAGGATTCTGGGTGAGTATTGCGTAAGTATAAGCACTTTTATGAATATTTCCTTTCCAGTGCGGATGGTAGATCTTATCTGTAGGTTGAGATTGACAGTGTGTGGGTCAAAGGAGTCTGACCGTTCATTCTGCTGCCCTGCTGCATGATCTGTAAAGCTTATGCAAGCAGAACAGCAGAGCCTTTAAGCTGCCAAGCAGGAAAAAGAAAATCAAAAGAGAAAAACTAAATGTACTGTTGGTAAAGGAAGACATTGTGCTTATGATGGCCTAGACAGATTAACTACAGATGAGATCTGAAACCTAATGAAATCAGTGAAAATATTTTCATTTGTTTTGGTGGGATTTGGGTCATGGCCAAATGGTTTAAGGCAGGTTGAAGAGGAGACAGAATAATATCTGAGCTTATCACATACAACTATATTTAGTTGCAGCATGTAAGATACATACAATATAACATGTATACTTTGCAATTTTATCTGTATCAGGGAAAACAATTAGAATAACTAGTGACCTTATTTTGCTTGAAAAAATATGGAAGAAAAAAATCTCAATTAATTTCACCATGTTTATAACCCTCTGTGACAGAAATTGGGCATAAAAGCAAACACACAACAAAATGACCATTGTACCTCTAGAGCAGAAAGTAAACTAAGTTGTTGCTACACCATTAGTATAGTTTACCTTAAGATCTCCTGCTATAATACAACAAATGATGATTTCTCCAATTCCGCCTTGAGTGATACTATTCACACAAAGTGCCGTAGAGCCGGTTTGTACACATGTAAGCCTGTGTAATCAATGTTTAGGTCTTCATAAAATTCTGCCAGCTGACTATAGCAATACTGTACAAAGTAAAGGAGGGTAAGGGAATATATAAGGGCTTAGGACTGAACTGACTAGTGCAGTTACACCCTCACAAAACAAAATCCCTATTTGTGAGTTTGCATTGGATTTCAGAAGGTCCAACTTTCAGTGAAAGATATTAAACCTGAAACTATCTCCAGATTTAGCTTTATTCCTATGTGGGGAGTTAGATATCTCCAAAACACACACCCAGATTACTTCCTCAGTTCATAAAGCAAGGGAATGCCTTTCTTCTGACTTTGCCTTATCTGTGATTTAAAAAGGTGCTTTTGACTGAAACACAGGGGATCAAATATTTTAGGTAAGCATCTGGTTACATTTTTAACAATAAAGAGTATTGAAGCTAGTTCTCAACACAGACACAGTCTAATTGCCTTCCCCCTCCCCTTCCCTTTACAAAAATCTAAAGAACAGTAAACATTTGGAAAAATACAGGACAGCAGACAAACTAAGGAGGAGAGGAAGCAAAAACAAAAAGAAATATCTTTCATATAATTAACAAAGTTATCCTCCCAAGAGATTTTTAGCTAGCTAAAGATAAAGCTTTCCTCTGTGAAATGCCACTTTTATTTTTGACAGAATATAAATTCTTGTTCAGTTAAACAGAGAAATGGACCCAATCGCAATCATCTGATATTGCTATCTGACCAAAAAGATTAGAAAATAAGTTGCTTTTTGGTGTACATGATCACTCATAACACATTTAAACTAAATACTTTTTCAATTAATGTGAAATGTGACAAGCTGAAAAAACTTATAGAATATATAAGATTATAAGAATTGATAAGGTTAGCCTATTTACAAGAACTTTGTTTAAAATCTGTTTAGAATTTTAAAAAGTTGTAGTTTCTGTATATTCTACATAATAGAGAAATGCTATTATATCAAGAAGCAAAAGCTGCAATTCATACCCAATCAAGTCAACTTTATTTTTCAAAGTTTAATATTCCATCAAAAAGGAGATGAAATTTTAAATTTTTCAGCTAAAAACTTCACCTTGAAGCAATTCTACTAAAACAGGTACAGCGACCTCACTGTATGCACTGGCATGTATAGATTACCTTGCAGCACAACAACAAATTGAGTTGTCACCCATGTAGGTGATATTTCAGTTGCTTTCTTTTTGTTTTAACAACTGTTTGGAGGAAGAAGAAAGAAGAGAAGTTCAAAATACTCTGTTCTATATGGCTTGAAGAGTTATTGCAAGTTAAACATTATTTGAAGAAAGTATCTTATCAAAAGCATGAAAAAGATTTCAAGATTTTTCTTTTTTTGACTTTGGTATATTTCCATGGGGAAACATGAACCAATAGAGGAAATGTCAAAATGTAGGCAATTTTATGAGATTTAAGACTAGCATCAGGTCCAATTTTATTAAGTTCATTGGTGTAAGTTTACCAAGACTTCTCATGAAAGGTTGTCTTTTCAAAGATTCTTTGTTCAGAAAAAATAGTAGTGTCTTGGACATAATATGTTACAGCACCTTTGTAGATTGTAGCATTATTACCTACATATTGAAAGTTTTATTTCTTTTTGATAGCTTGACAGCGATGCTCCATTTTTATGTTATTCTTGGTGTTTCACAGAATTGACAATTTCACAGAGTTGACAAAAACCAAGCACCTAGAATCTGTGCATCAAAGCACAAGTTTTTCATACCAAGAAGCTAAGATGGCTCAGGCATGACTTCAAGATTTATTTTTCAGCTAAAAAAGGAGAAAATGCACACAAAACAAATACAGAAACTTTACAGGGAATATTTCACTTCCATAACCCTTTGGCCAATGCCATCCCGATTTAGACTGCTGCATGTCTCCAATCGCATCCATGAAAGAGCACTTAACAGTCTTGTGCAAGTCTTGTTTGTGATGCTTGGAAGTTTTTGCTCTGTTCTTCAGCAGGTTTGTTTTATCACTCTATCATGCATTCTGTGTATTTCAAGTTCATCGCTAGTTGATTGAGACAAATGGTAGAGGTCAGTCACGTGACGGCCATTGCACAGCAGTTCTCTTATGTCCCTCACTTTTTGAATCAGCCTGGCTCAAAAAGAAGCCCCCCTCAGCTTCTCTGAAAAAGAGAAGTTGTAGTTCATCTGAATTTTCTAATTTCTCACCATCCTTCCCACTTTTCGTTTTAGGCCATCTTAAAAAGGCACTTAAATTACGATTTCCACAAGAGAAGACAAAAATAATCACCTTCCCTCATGCCAAATTTATTCGCATTTTTATGCCATTTTCCATGTCAGTATGCTATAATTTTATTGTTATTGATACCAGTTAATAGAAAGGATTCTTTTCCATGCATTGTAGGTCAATAAGCGTGCTGTCAGTTCTAAGTAAGGAAACAAAAAATAAGTAAATGTAGAAAAATAGGTCTTCATGCATCTCCAGTCCCTAAATCAAATTACTTCTTGAAACAAAGCTATCCTCATCCATATGCCTGCTGGGCCTCTCCTGTACAGAGATATAGAGTATTCTTTATTTTCTTCAGTAGTGCATTCAGTTATGTTTTTTATTTGATGTGACCAAGGTTTCCTTAATCAGTTTTCCAGGGGCATTCCTTGTGATATTTCATCGCTGGATCACTGAAGACTTGTGCGTCAAGGGGTGGTCCTGTCCAACCTGCCCGCTGAAGTGATGTATTTTTCCCCAGCAACCTGGATAAATAAACAGTTTTTTCACCTACACTTTCCTCACTTTTCACAATTCCTTCTTCCCTTCTCAAAGAGAAAGATGCCTGATCAGCCAACATCTTTCATTCCTTCTCCTCTTCCTTGCATGAGGAAGCTATAATGCCCAGGTGATTCCTGAACTAGATCTATGACTTTTTGACAGATGCACTTTCTGTCCTCAGCAGTTGACAGAGTAGTCTGATGTGAAAAATCTGAGACTCATCTGGAAAATCTGAGTTACATGTGCACCTTTGTCCTGGAGGGATCCTGAAAGAATGAGGTCATGTTCTTAGTTGTATTTATCGCAATGTGCTCATAACCAAGAAAAAATACTAAATCTACGAGGCGTGTCCCACAAGCCTGGCTACAGTTTGCCATTTCTTGTTCGTAGGAGTGGTTGGCTGGGGAGGGATCATGACAAGGCAGGTAAGGCAGGACAAAATTTGTAATTATTGCCCTGATTTTTACCCAGTGTAGTTCTCCTTAGACACATAGTGGTCATTTTGATCATCATCAGGCTGACCTAATTTATATCAAAACCTATTTAAGCCACCAGACAGTTTGTAATATGAGGGTGTGGCAGGGTTGCCTCACCTCTTACTCTAAATTTGCATTTCCTGCAGTTATGGAGACCCAACTGTTTTGTCTGAAGAAAATGTAAAATAAGAAGTGCCATTCAAAAGCTCAGCCTTGAAAGGGGCACTGTGCTGGTGCTAAACCAGCGCTACTCAATGAAGTGGGAAAATGAGTTGGAGACATAAAGCCAGCTGCAGGAGAGGGAGAGGCCATCAGACATTTGGGTGTCTTTTAATTATTTCTTATTTTCTTTGTCAATTTTTCTTGAGTAAACAGCCACCCTGCCAAAGGAGCTTGTCCCAGAGACAGTCAATGCGATCAGATGTTGAAGTACTCTTTACCAAAGTGACAATCCTGTGTCCGGGAGAGGAGCATGAGAAGTTGCCATCAACAGCTCAGACAGTCCTCCTGAAGCACCGTTAATCTTCTCCAGCGACTGCTGCCCAGCCTCTTCTCCATCAAGAGCACATCATGTGTCTGAACATAAGAGCAGGATAAGGGCACCAAACCATCAGGTTTTGATAGAGTAAAGGTGTTAGGAAAGGAGATAAGAGCATAGAAATAGGGAAGAACATAATGGAGCATGGTGGCAAAGGAGGGGGAGAGAAGGACTTGGTAAGTCCTCTGGTAGAGGCAAGATGAGAGAGACATGAAGCTACAGAAAAGGCAGAAAAGACTGTAAAATCAACACTTGAACAGAGAATGGAAGGCCAGTTATTTCACAAATATAACAAATGCAGCACTTGAAAACATATGCAAAGGTAGGAAATCACTTGGCACCTGGCCCTCTTCATTCCATGGCAAAAAAGCATAAGAACATGAGACTTCAGAGATGGAAGATAAAGTAGTGTTTGTGGTCTTAAAAGAGGCAAATAATAATGATAGAAAGAAAGAGCAAGAGTTAACATTATAAAAAAAACATAGCTGTAGACAATAATCCCAGCAGAAGTAACACTGTCAGAAGTAAAGAGCAGAACACACTGCAGAAATGAGAGACACTGCCAGCTTGTGTGTCTTGGAAAGGGCACAAGCTAGGGGTGGAGGTCAGCAGAGAAAAGGGATTTGGTGTGAAAGATCATAGAGGAGGATCAGTTCCAAGTAGAGATGAGGTTGAACGCAGTAAGATGTGAGAACCGATGAACTATTTTAAGACAAATTATAAGATAAGGAATAGGAAATGAGAGGCAGCAAAATGGAAGTGCTAGGTGATTTGATGATTAAAACTAACAGAGGAAAGATTGGGGCACTTGAAATACAAATAAAGGGGGTGTAAGCAGTTAAAATCAAAGGGAAGATACCATAAAAGATGTGTAGTGACATCAGTCACAGTGGAATACAATTAAAACAATTAAAATTCATTTTTTACAAAATTATATTGTCTGATTGCTTTTGCAATAAACACTTTCATCAAAGCCACTTATTTACATTCACTGAAGCTCACAGTATCTTATTCTTGCTTGACAGATAGACAGCTGAGACAGATGAGTTGACAAAGCTACCTGCACGACAGAAAGATTTGAGGTGAGAGTGGAGAATGGCTGGCTGAAGAACTGAGCACATTGGCCTGGAACCCTTAATTGTTTTAGAAATGCCAAACAGCTTACCCTTGTTAAATGAATGTAATTTGAAAATGCAAGTTTTTATTTTGATATTTTAAATGTATGCTACTTTTTAACATAGCCTTTAAAAATAGCCTTACTCTAGGATTTTAACCCTGTGTTAAATTCAGTCCCATTATGAGTCTAGGCTGCATTCAAAGGAGTGTGGCCAGCAGGGCGAGGGAGGTTCTCCTGCCCCTCTACTCTGCCCCAGTGAGGCCACATTTGGAGTACTGCGTCCAGTTCTGGGCCCCCCCAGTTTAAGAAGGACAGGGAACTCCTGGAGCAAGTCCAGCAGAGAGCTATGAAGATGATCAGGGGCCTGGAGCATCTCCCTTGTGAGGAAAAGCTGAGAGACCTGGGCTTGTTCAGCCTGGAGAAGAGAAGGCTGAGGGGGGATCTCATCAATATCTGTAAATATCTGAAGGGCGGGTGTCAGGGGGATGGGCCCGGGCTCTTTTCAGTGGTGCCCAACGCCAGGCCAAGGGGCCACGGGCACAAGCTGGAACACGGGAAGTTCCCCCTGAACATGAGGACAAACCCCTTCCCTGTGCGGGTGCCAGAGCAGGGGCACAGGCTGCCCAGGGAGGCTGTGGGGTCCCTTCCCTGGAGACATTCACACCCCGCCTGGACACGGCCCTGTGCCCCTGCTCTGGGGGTGCCTGCTCACGCAGGGGGTGGGACGGGGTGAGCTCCAGAGGGCCCTTCCAGCCCCCGCCATGCTGGGATTCTGTGATTCTGTGAGTCACAGAATCACAGAGAAGTCTAGGCTGGAAGGGACTTCTAGAGATCGTCTGGTGCAACCTTCTGGGCTTCGATAGGTTATCCAGGGCCTTGTCAAGCCAAGACTTGAGTATTTCCGGTGAAATAGAGCCTACCACTTCCCTAGGCAAACTGTTCCAATATTTAAGAGTGCTGTTAGTGAAGTTTTTCTTATATCCAGGCAGCATTTTCCCTGAAGCACCTTGTGCCCTGTGCTTCTTGTCCTATCACCATGCATCGCTGTGAAGTGAGGACAGCTTCTACTCTGTAACAACCTTTTACGTACGCAATTACTTTGATCCCCTGAGCTTTATTGTCCCCAGGCTGAACAAACCCAATTCCTTCAACCTCTATCCATATGTCAAGTTCCCCAGCTCTCTGATCACCTTGTTGCCCCCAAATTGGACACTCTCCAATTTTCCATTGCCTCTCTTGAAACTTTTAAAAATCCTTTTGTAATGGGAAGATGTGAACAGATTGTCTCCTGTGAGTTGATGAAGGAAGGACACATTTATATGTTAACCCTGCCTATTCTTTTCAGTATCTCCAGAGGCCATCTACTTTATCTTCCTTCCTATCATCAGCTCTTATAATCTGCAGCTTCTCCATGTCCTTTCTGAGTCTATTCTCCTCCACTATCCCAATACATGCAGGTTTCCTGCCACAATACTTCCCCTTAGTGTTTACTCACATCATCCCCTCCCATTCTCTACTGAACTTTGTTTTGCGTGATGTTCAGGCAAGAGGCAACGTGCTGACTTTACCCATAGTGGACAACACGTTGGCTTCCTTATTTCCTAAATGGTACAAGGTGCTCCTTTTCTTTGCAGAGGACTGTCTGCTTCAAGAGTTTGGAGGAATAAGGTGTATTATACTTGGGAGGAGATTCCTTTCTGAGAAGGTCCTTTGCTGGACAAGCATACAAAGGGCAGTGATCCATGGGAGGCAGAAAGTAAAAAGTTAAAGATGAGAATGGGAGAAAACAGCAATAGTCAAATTCTAGACAGAAGTCACCTTCTGCCTTCAGAGTGATTAAAAGAAATTGTCAGCAATGGACTAAAAGAATAATTCAAGAAATATATTGTCATAGGATATCTGTGTCTGTGATATTAATAATACTTATAATATATTGCGCTTACTGTTGGCCTAAAGAATATGCAGTAACCAGGGCAAAAATGAAAATCAGAAAATGGCAGATGGGGGTTTATTCAAGGGTAACCTCTGGCAAGACTTTTTTATATTTCATGACTTTTAGAGCTGAGATTTAGAAGTAAAAAGCTGTTCTCTGGATACTTGGGTAGACTTTGAACTGAAATAGGATTTCTTCACAGCTTTTGGGCTTCTTTGTTCAACAGAGGCTGTTGCAGCTGAAACTAAGCACAAAATGTAATGCCAATACGTTCACAGTGAGGTTTCCCAAGACAATTAAACGTATTTGTTCACCAGCTTTGGCACAATTTTAATCCAGATATTTAATCTAGGTTCATCACAAGGTTGACAGCCCACAGAGGAAACAAGTAGCGATCTGGAACTGGGTAATAAAACAGAATAACTCAGAAATGTGCAACTATGTAGATCTGGAATGAGAAAATCTAATTTAAGATAGGAAGAGCTGAAGGACTGTACAGAGACCCTTCTTCCTTATAAATGTGAGCCCTTACAGGGAGAATTACACCACTTTAGTAGGCACATCAGGTCTGAGATCTTCAATGCAGAGTGTGGCACTGCTACACAATACTGTGACCTTAAAAAATGTGACTAAAAGTTGCTGAAAATGGAGGACATGCAAGCCCATACGCTATCACCAAACTCAGAAGGAGGCAATGAACTGGAAGGCTGCTCCAAAGCAAAAGAAGGACTGAGATATGGACCTCTGATTGCCTGGAACTCAGCAGAAGACAAGTTTCAAGGGGTGTGGAGTCCAGGTGGCTGCACAGGGAACAAGAATAAGGTTTGTCTGGATTCCAGGAAAAAACAAAACAGAGGAAAGAGAAGAATCATGTGAGAGAACAGATTCTGTGGGAGAGGAATAGGCAGGAGAAAAATTTAATGAGGCTGAAGGTAGAAAGTACTTAGTGCAGATGAGAGTGGAAAAGAAACAAAATGATCGCTTTTTGCCTCCCAAAACCACAAAGAAGTAGCTTCTGCCCCCATTCCTACTGAATGGTTACTTACAGCAGCAGCCTTTCCACTGAAGTATTAAGTTATGACTCAGCATTTTAAAAGATGGCAAATTTTAGACTTTTTTCCCACTAAAAGCAAGTATATGTACTTCAATCTTTTCCTAGATTTAACCTGCAGTTGCTGTACTGGTCGGGTATGTGTTGTTTGGGTATGAATAGGGTTCTGCTGGGGAAATCATAGAAGGATTTGGTCCATATCAAAATATCTCAGGATTGATGGTAGAAGGGGAGTAAACATTTTTCAAAGAGGGGGAAGATAGCTAAAGTCTGTGGCTTAGAAACTCACAGCATAGCAGAAGGTAGAAGGCAAGGTATGGTGGAGATACGAGCCTGAGATTCAGAGCTAGACTTCTGCAAGGATCAAGAATATTTGGCCATGCCCTTGAGTTGGATCTGTCTAATCCTTTCAGGAAATTATGTATTATGACCTAAACCCACAAATCACTAGAGACTGCTGGTGAAAGGAGTTTTCCCATATAACACTGCAGTTACATAAAGCTCAGCTCTGTGAAACCAGTACATACATAGTACTGAAAAGTGGAACAAATGTGCTTTTGCAAGCCTTCTAGCTGTAAAACCCTAGCCGTGCTGGGATTCTGCTGTCCTCCAAAAGGTACATTAGGATGCAGGAGCATGTTGACATGTTGAATGTGCTTGTGCTGACATCCTGAAAAGGGTATGTCATCTGAGATTTTAGCCCCTCATGCCCGTAATTTGCATACTGCTGTCTGAGGCTATCAGGAGTGTGTATGTATTGTACGTATTTGCTGAAATAAACAACATGGATAAGGCTTCTAGATGCATAGTCAATGGGGAGTTTGCTGACTGCACAAGATTTTATATATTTTGCAGCACATTCAGAGTCCTAAATATAAAACACCGCTCACAGGGACACTGGGTAGATTTGTGACTCAATCCAAGGAACCTGAGGTCCATAAACCAGTGAACAGATCACCCTCATTCATATGCAGGTTTAGGTTTCCACTCCTCCAGGAATATTTTTAATGAAAGTCCATCTTAAATAACGGCAATGCAAATTATACTGAATACAAGTCACTGATATATTAGAATTTGTATTATGAGAACTTGCATTATTTTTAACTCTTTCAATTAAATGTAAAACAATTTTAATTAATTGTCAAAAGAGAGATCACTTGTAGAAAGCAATGCAAGATTTTATCTGAATCCAATATATCTTCCAGTTATGTGGAAGAAACTCACACACTGGGACAGCAAAAGAACCCCAAATTTGTAATAAAACCTTTACTTCACTGAACATTAATATCACTTGACAAAAATCCTAAGAACCTGAATCAAGTCTTGGGTCATGTGTATTAAATCATATGTAATTCTCTTAAGTAACGTCAGGGTAAAAATCTCTGAAACGTACAAAAGGAGCAAAACTGCATGCAAAGTTCTGCAAAAGAAAAACGATGAGTAGAAATTTGATCTCTTGAGAGGTTTTGAAATGCAATGTTATTTCCTAAGCAATCTTGAGAAATTTTTGATGAAAATCATAAGCTCAATCTGCCATGCTGTTTATCTCACTAGAAGCTTTCATCCCTGAAACAAATGAACGGAACGAAAATTTTCCACAAATGGAAAACAATTGAAAATATTCACAGATATTTTATATTTTTTCAAAATAATATGTTGGGAGCAAAATTAAGATGAACATTTTTGCTTCTTCTAGAAAACAAACTTGCTGAATTTATGGATAACGCAATCATTGTGTTCTCTTAAAGTGCATGAAAAAGAAGATTGATGATGAATGTATTTACTTCCTCATCTCACATACTGTATGAACTGATTTCAGCAAACACTATTCCTAGACACTATGCTACTTTCAAAATCCATTCTTGTTTACATTATATCTAACATGCAGATGTCAAGGAAATACTTTCCTGGATTGGACAGACCAAATCTGATGTACGGCAGCTCATGAGAGGAACACCAATAACGTGCAAAGTCTACCAGTCAAACATTAACGGTGTATGTGATACATGTGTGGACCTATAGAATTGCAACCGATTTCCTCCATAGCGGGAGCAAAACAGACTGACATTCTTTGTAAATTTTAGCTTTCTGATTTTGCTTTGAAATTTCTTTTTCTCTTTAAAGGTGCTTTCCCAAACAGAAAATCAAAACTGTATCCTGCTGATCTGCCCTATGCTCATTGTGGTGTAAATCAGGTGTAGTTCCCTCCAAGGGCAGTTATATCCTACTGAAACTGATGAAAGAAAGACTGAATCAGTTCTAAAACTATTTTTTCTCTATCGCTGTGGAAAGGACATTAATGGAAAACCAATACATTCACATCAGTGAATAAACATTAAAATAAAATTAAAATATTTCTAGGTATTTCTAAATATTTCTGATAAAATATTTCTATTTGAAGTTATCTTATCTTTGAAATAATTCTGTATGGAAAAATGAATCCATTCCAGTTTCAGCTGTAAGTTTCTCATGGGAATGGGAATTGATACAATAAATAGAAGCAGCTTATTGTTGTTGCTCTCTGGTCTTTGACTTCTGTTACTAGAGCTGCTTCTCTGAGCTCATCCCTCAGTGCTCGTTGTTAACAATCTTTCAATGCAGAGAAAGTTAGGGCTTCTTTTTCAGTTTTGTGTTTCTTTTCAATGTGTATTATTAGCTCAACTAGCTGAGAAATGTCTTGAAATATATTTTGGAGAGGAAAACAAAGCAAAACAAGTTATTACTGAAATTATTTCCTCCCTCCCCCAGCAAAAAAGTAGTCTCAGGCTCAGTGAAAGACTGAAAAAAATGCACATGAATCAATTATGAAAAAGAGAAAGTTTCTTTGAATGAGGAAAAGCTGATTGGAATTAAGATAGGCTTTGTTCATATCTGTAACGTACAAGGAAAGGACTTTTCAGTGGAACAGAAAAGGGGGATTTGGGAGTGTTTGGCTGCTTAACGCTATAGTGCTTCAGAGCCCATGTGAAAATTTGCTGCTAGCTATTAATCATCATTGTGCCCCTGCAAAGGAGCTGTTACAATGATGACTATATGTCATTATATTCCCACTGTAAGTAACGAATCGGAGAGCTGGGAAAGTTGGATAAGAGCGCCTGGCAAACTTTTAAGCGGCGGAATCTATTTAAATAAATTTACATCACATTTACTACTTTCGCTGGTATGGGAATCATACTTTAAAATGAAACAATATGCTGTGTTCATGGGCCCTGGTCTTTTATTCTCCTGTCTCTGAGCCTACTTTCCAGGTCAGCCTTTGCCAGCACTGACAGCACGCTTTTCTCATAGCCTCTCCTTCTCATAGCCTTTGGTTGCTTTCAAGTTCAATTTAGCACAATGAAGTTGTTATGCATGACAGTTTGGAGAGCAGAATAGGTGGTGTCTGAGCCCGCTGTGTCGCTACAAAGTGGGTTCATTCTCCACAAGCCAGCTCAGTTACTGAAGCCTTGCTGGTGGGACACTGCAGTGGACTTCCAGACGTTCCCATCCTGACGAAAACAATTAGCTTCAAACTGCAAGAAGCCGCGGGGTCGCCCTTTCTTTCAGTGAGACCGCGCCATTTAATATGCTGCAGCGGATTTCAAATTCGTGTTGGTTTATCCTGTTGTACTCTTCCTTTATGGTCTTTATTTACAGATGTGTAAAGAAACAGGGAAAGTTTGAGTCCCACACGGTTCAAGAGCTTTATTAGAAATCTAAACCATTGTTTTATGTTTATTTTATAAAGAAATAGAGTTGAAACATGTCAGGCTTAATTCCATTAGGCCGAACTGCCTAAAAGAGAGCCCTGAGGTTCCTCGAACAGAACCTGAAAGTGTCTCTTCTACTAACCATCAGCAACAAGCCAAACCATAAACAACCCCAAAACATTCAAGATGCCAACGCGGTCATCTGCCACAATGCCAAAAGGAGCTAAAAAGTCATTTACAAATGGCAAATTACACAAATATTACGAACAAGTTCATTTGGAGCCTGTGTTGAGGTACCACAAGCCGCTTGTCTATGCCAAGCACAGCTCAGCATGTCTGGTTATGTTCATTGCTAATGACATCGTGGGCCACCGAATTCAATAGTACAACACAGTTACTACTCCTACAGGATAAATATGACTTTTTTTTTTTTTCCCGGTGAACGTAGCTATTAAAACAATGATAGCTTGCTTTTCCTTCTTATCAGGCAGTTCTAGCATTGCTATGGCAAAGCCAGTCAGTTGCATGTTACTTGACTGTATGCTGTTAACGGAGGCGCTCAGTTTCTTAAATTTCCCAGTAGAAAAGAATCAGTTGTCTTGATTATGGATCTTGCTAATTACTGGGTAAACCCATCAAATAATTCCAGATTAAAAATTAGCTCAAAGAGTATTTCAGCAACCCCTCCATGAAAGATCACACTATTAGAATAGTAAGCCCCTCCCACCCCCTTAGCCTCTTCCCCCGCATCCACTCCCCTCCTTTTTTTTTTTTTGTTGTATTTTTTTTTAATCTGCAAGAACAAAATGTTATCTAAATTGCTTCTTTTTAAACTGTTTAGTTTGGCTCCGTGCTGTTGAAAGGTAAAATGAAATTATACTGGCAAGTATTTTATGCCTTAAAAATTACTTCTTTTAATCAAAAGAACCAGATAATATCATTAAAATGTCTAGTTTTGAACAACACAAAATGCCTCTATTACAACAGCAAAAATGTAACAATCTAGTCTAATTGCAGTTTGAGTTTCAGAAGGTTGATCTCTACTACTGCTAATCAACCTTACTCCAACAATAGATGAGTATGACTTGGTGTAATTCAGTACTATATTTAAGGCCAGATGTAGACTTCTTGGTCAAAATAGGGAGAGGGAATTAGAATACTTCTTCTCTGATATAATTTATACAAGTGTGCCAGACCACCAGAGCTATTCTTAACTGTTAAATACAGAAATTTTCTCTGTTATTCATTCACAAAAGGCCAAACATTATTTTTGCAATCTTGCTGCAACTAAACACTTTCTTTATGGCTTCATGTGAAGAATGTGTGATACATTATGGTGTTTATTCCTTATTTAAGAAGTAGAAGAGTGTAAATGAGTTGTGTCAGTGAGGAACCAAGTTAAACTGTAAAAGAAAATTATGCATGAACCAGTCCTTAAAATCACAAGAAGAACCTTTGTTTAATATATTTTATCCAAACAATTTGGCTTTGTTGTACTTCTTCAGACATTAGTGATGTAGGTCTCACTGATTTTATCGGTAGCAGACCTAGGTGTACAAAATGGAAAAAAAAAAAAAAGCCATTTAAATAAAAGGTTTTTCAGGAAAAAATGGAATACCAGAAAAAAAAAGAAAATAGGAAGAACCAGAAGAGTAACATAGCCTTGAAACCAGCTTTATCCCAATACATAATCACTATAAATCAGGAATGCCCTGAGCAAGAATGTACATGGTCATGTCAATCAAAGAATGGAGCCTAATTTTAGGCCTATAAAAATAAAATGTTTATATTCTCTAAGTCAAGTTTATACTGATTTTGTTGCAGTCCTGATGGCCTCAGTGCAAGAGGCAAAGTTTACCGGAAGACTTAATATCTCTTATGAGGCTTGGATGTTAGGAAGTGTTCACAACCCTGAAAGCTTCCCTGTATCTTTCAACATGTCAGTTGGGTTAACAGAATATTTTACTTCTCCTATAAACCTGTTTAGGGGTTTTGGAAAATTCTACTCCTAAGTAACCTGATTTTCAATAATTTATTATTGCAGCCCTGTTGATGCTAATAGGAATTTCTGATTTTACAATACATACAAAACAGGCAAAATTGGACTCGGAAGCCTACTTTTAGGCTTTTGTTCTTCACTAACATGGCCTTGTAATTCATCCAGGGGAAAAAACCCACACATACGCTAGTTAAGTGATGTTGTGATGTTGGTAGTATATTTGTATTTGTACATACATGAATACACAGTGGTGGAAAATTTATTATGCAGCTAACCTTGCTGTACTATACTGAAGCGCTTTACTGTTGTGTTGTTGTTCTATTATTTCACAGTAATTTAGCTCTGCTTTCCCTTTTCTGAATTCTCCCAACAAACATAGAACAAAGAGTAGTCAGAGCAGATTTATCTCTCTGCAGAGTATCTTGGACCAGAGTCATGGTGCTGCCTAAATCACCTGCAAGCAGAGCCACATACACAACATAGCTGGTGTTTCCATCTCCTTGGGACCCAGAGTGGTGTTCCTTGTGACAAAATTGAAATTTTTTTCTGTTGCCTGTTTCAGAGTGGGTTTGGGGGTGGATGAAGCATGAAACGTCACTTTGGCGATGTATTAATATCCTTAAAAGAATATGCTATTTATGCCCGGACTTTTAAGGATCCAGGTTGCACTGCAACCCATAAAACTGGAAACTACCCAGCAACACACATCACTAAGGTTAAACCAAAACATCTGCCATGGCTGAGTTGCAGAATTCAACTAACTCATTCTGGAGCGATGGGAACTCAGTCAAAGCCTAAAATCAGACATTGGCTTTCTTGCAAGGTGCAGGACTTCCTTGGCTTCATGTATACACCAAGGTGCATTGTACTAAAGCAAACTGGAAAAAGTGGAGAAAAGGCTCAGTTAAACCTTTTCAGTTGCGCTGGTGTACTGTCGAGTGAAGTCAAGGCTTATGTACCTGTAAGCGTGTGCTAACGAACTCGGGACCCTTTGGATGCATGATCATGGCTGAATACAGGACCTGTTTCACTGTCTTGGATGTACAAGGGGAGGATTACACAGACTAAGTGGGATTAAAGAGCCTCCATTTTTTTTTTTATAAGCACTGCAATGGAACCATTTACTACCAGATACTGTATCTCTAAGGAACAGCTGTTTTAGCTTTCAACTGCACTGGTTATTGACAAGCTAAAGCTGGATCTCTATCTGAGCCATAACACTTACAGGAGTTAGGCCTCCAGCTACCAGGTCTGTCCTGTGATGGCTGTGAAGGAGGAAAAAAGCCTGTCAGCCAGAGCCAGATCTTTCTGGCCACCCATCAGGAAAATCTCTCCTGACCTCCTGCTAAGGCAGGTTACTCGGCTGGTAACCTTAAAACCTGCTAATTGACCCAGTGATGATGGAGAGGTTGAGACTGCAGATTTCCACTGGAGATCCAGATTAAATGAAAAAGCCCTGAGTGAGATCTGGCTGGTAAATTATAAAGCCAGCGGGAGGTAGGTGGGACTCCCCGTAGAGGGTCTATCAGTGGTACCTCACCTGGAGACCACCATTGCCCTCCAGGGCCCTCTCACACCATCACTGAACATCACTGTTACCTACGTGACAATATATGTTTTCATGGGCCAAAGACAGTGCTTCACCATTGCCAGTGATGCGTGGCCTTCTGCTTGTACAGCCTAATGCGTGCCCTTATCAGACCAGCTCAGATAGCCAGAGTGTAACCAGAGACAGTTTTCAGCTGGTGCCTGTTCACTGGTTTCCGTCAAATTAGTTTGGCGGTCTCAGGCTGGTTCCCAACGGACAGGTGTCCATATCAGAGAACGATGGCAACAATTGACACTAATTGGCACCCCCGTTGGCTGTCTTGGCGGCTTGGCAGCCTCTGGAGGTGGTCCCTCCCCATCAGGCAAGGCACGCTGGTGGGAGGTTTGCTCTGCTGCAGCCTCTGCTGCACCAGCACTGTGACAAAGGAGCTTGAGCAGTACACGGGAAAACAGACAGGAAAAAATCCATAAGGAATTCGCCTTGTACAGTAAACCCTGTACTTTTGAGTAGGGCATTTATCAACAAATAACTTTTGATATGCAACTAGTGCACTGGTGAAGTTTACTGTGGTGGCAAGGTCTGGCTGCACACGTTTCAAGTCCTTGATCAAGCATCAAGACAAACACCAAAATAAATGACTCCTAAGCAAGATCAAAGAAAACAAACTTTCCTCTGGCCTCATTGTGAAAACAGCAGTAAAAGGAGTCTTAAAGTTTCCTGTAGCACAGAGTGCCAGGCCACGCTTACTTTATATTTTATCCTCTGTACGTTGGTCTCGCAAAATCAAAGTTTTCAATTAAAGAACTGCGCTTACAGGTAAGAGCACATTTTTGGAATAAACAATAGTCAGCAGTCTTTGTAGGGCTTGTGGAGGAAATCAGTTATTAAAGAAGCACAGTTGCTGTTTTCTGTATCAGCATACTTTGCTACCACATCTCAGATAAGCATCACAACTTAAGATGTCTTCCAAAGTTTGGCAACCTTCAATAGATTCATTAGTGGGTTTTTCTTCAGGACCAACGAAGCTCAAAGAGCCCCTAACAATGGAGCTAATCACTGTCTCTTCCCTGACCCAAGCTTATCCTTTCCCTTTTTCACAGACTCTAATTCCGAGCAATTGGATTTCAGAACAAATAAATATCTTCCTTTTTTCCCTCGCTTACATCTTTTGTGTATATTTTTTTCTTTGCAGCTACTGTATTTAAACCAGCACGGTAAATGGCAGGGTTCTTCAGGTAATCTTTCATTGGACACAAATAGCCTAGCATTAAAATGCAGATAATGTTACCTCAATTAGAGAACATCGTGCAAAACATTAAAAAGACATAGCTAAATGTTTGGACTAAACAACCAAGCCCACGTCGTTAGGAGCAGCGCTGTTAGGAGCTGCAATTTCAATGGCTCTACTAATGAATAAACGTGAGACTGTATCAACAGTCCCGAACAAGCACCCAGTTTGTGTGTGCGGGGAGTGCAATGGTATCAATTGACTGGCTCTTTGTGGCGGCTATAAAGTACCCTTGAATGTGTCAATGGAGGGAAGGCGTACGGACAATGAAGCCATGACAGCTGAATGTCAGCAGCGACCTTGAACCTCAACCAGTCCCACCGTCCTGGTGGCTCCAGCTGCATCACGGACATGCGCGGACGGACAGACAGACCTCCGGCACCGCCTGTCACTTCCCCTGCTCCAGCTCCCTGTGCTGAAATGACAAATTCACCACACGGTGAGACCCTGCTAATAAGCGCCGGGGAGCGTTCACTTATTAGCGATGTGGCTAACGATATGTTCAGAATCCTAATCAGGCCCTGGCTGGCATTTGCACAACAGAAAACAGAAAGTAAAACCAAGGCCAGTCGCTGCTGATCAAATGTCTCCTATCAGCATCTGCGGCCGAAGGAGGCACACGATGCTTCGCTGCAAAGCAAGGGTTTTCTTCTTGAGTGTTGCATTTTGGAGACCACTGCTTTTTTTGATGTTAATAGCACATCATTGGTTAAAAGACTGCAAGGAAGGAGCGGTTAGCATCTGGCCTGCAGTATTTTCCAATGGAAAACAACAGAATTTTCCTAAAGATCAGCCTTGTGGATTCCACATTGATAATATGCCATTAGACAAACACAGGCAGACGTGCACAGTATGCAGCAGAGACCTGCAAAGCACTTTGTGGCAAAGCATGTCAGTATAGACCAGCAAAGGCATCCCTTTGCTGTAGGTAAACTAGTTGGCATCCTCTATGGAGGATATGCTTTGGCCCCTGCTGTGTTCCCCTCCCTTCCAGGAGGGATGGCAAGACAAACATCCACGCTGAGGAAGGCAGAGTCCTCCCCCAGCTCCTCATTCCCATCTCACGTAGGTGTGCTGACAACATGGCAAATTACTGTTTGGGTTGGGAGGGGATAATACACAAACAGCAGGGCTCTTCTGTTTGCACTGAATATTAGCTTATCAATAAACTGGTACCAGGAAGGCATTTTCATGGCATAGAACAAAGGCATTTCTCCTTTCACCAGCGTCTGGCCCATCACGCCAAGTCCACTGAGCCATCACACAACATGTCTGTAAGCTTATAAGTAATGACTACATTAAAACCAAGTCTGGCTTTGGCTTACCGTGGCGATGCTGTCTTGTTTTGGCCTCATACTTTACATACAGCTGACAGCAATGGAGAGATGGTATGAACAAACACAACTCAAAGTGAATCGCAGGCCATGAGCAATTTCTGGCTGGGACCAGGTCTTCCATGAAGTAGGAACTAATGGTGGAATTTTTGCTGACTCTTATGGGGAGTAATCCAATCTCTTCTTTGGTTCTGGACATGGAGAAAAAATAATGAGGAACTATACTACCGAAAAAATTCAGACCTGTTTGAAAAAAAGCCTCTTCAGCATTTGTACACTTTTTCCTTATTTGCCCGTGCGATTTCTTTCATTTTTTTCAGTGAAGCACCGAAGTCAAAATCAAACCACATTTTCTGTTTAATTGGGCTTTTTTTCCTGGCTACCATTTTTGCATTAAAAATGGAAAAGGCTGACTCAGTTAATAAACACTGTTGGTCTTCATTGTCAGTGAGACATTCTGCGAAAATGGATTAATGCTTTTCTAAAAATTTTTAAAATATTTTTAGTGTTTGAAAAAAGTATTTTAACATAATATTATAATAAATCATATTATTACTTGTGATTTGACAGAAATATTTCATTTATATGGTGGAATAAGTACCTTAAATTCTGATATTTCCTGACCATAAGCAACACAAGCTGGCTTGCTATTTGCTAGCTCTACAGCAGTACAGCTGCTAAGGAAAAGACTATTTGTTAAACAAGGATGTTGTGGACAGATAATCGGAGCCGGTACGTCAAGGAAAAGGATTAAAAAATATTGCAGAATAAGCAAATTGTGTAAAAACTTCACACTATGACCAGGACAAACATTTACTCATAATGAAATCAAAGTATGATGAGACATTGCTTTTCTAAGTGCATGAAGTAACAAGTCAGCCTGGTGCTTTTCCCCCTTACATAAACACCAGAAAGTAGTGGATGGCAGCAAGTATGACCAGAAGAATTCCCCTAGAAGCCGTAGGAGCAGCCTCCATAAAATGGAGACAAGGAAGGGTCAAGGCTGGGAAGTCATAGGAGCCTCCACAGCACACTTTCCTTGAGGTTTTCCAGAGAATTCTGCAAACAGTTGCCAGTGGATCAGCATTAGCTTCCATCCTCAGCTTCCACGCTGCTTTCCAAACGGCCCTCGAGCTGTTCGTCACGACGCCAGCAGAAGCTTTGCCCTCCTGACTTCCAAGCCAGTTGTCACTGGGCGCCCACAGGACTCTGCAGCCAGAGCACTTTTTACCATGGGTTTGAAGGATCTGCTGGATCCATAGCCCTGATCCCATTCCCTCTGCACGGGCTAGTTTGTTCCCTTAGAGAAGAAAATGGAGAACCTTATGGCACTCTCAAAGGTTTTTCTCCTTCTTAAGTAAATCCCTTTGTGAAGAGAATACCATAGTTTTATACTTTTACCTAATAATAATTGCACGTGCAGTGTTGGCACAAAAGTGAGGTGAGTGAAGCAAAATCTGCAAATTGTTTTATCATCTACTGAGAAAGATTTCCATTGGCTTTATCAACTAACAGAAAATCTGGAAAATACTCGTAAAGGTGTGCTGTGGCTTACTGCATATGGGTAAGAGCAGTTCTCAGCTCCTGCTGCGCTCATCTTGCACCTCTTCAGCAGGTACAGTGTGAGCTGAGCGCAGGGGAAGGACTGCATCCCCAGCTTTCCAGAAGGCACAGGGGTGCATGGAGTGAGGGGTAATTTACTACTGGAAGAGGTCACCTACCGATTACTGTTCTCTGGAGCAAGAGGTGAGCAAAATAAAGAGCAGTGACTTCCTAGAAGTCTCTGCGACAGGAATCAGTGCACACTACTCACTGCTTAGGGATGGCTGTGGGAGCAGTCAAGCCCTAAAAGAAGAGGATTCCACTAATGGAAACACACATGTGTGTTCCCTTATAACATGAGTAACTCAGTGAGCTAGTCAGTGGCTTTTCCTGCACTGATAGCTTAGCAGGATCTTTATTCTTTTTAAGGGGCGCTAGTGCTTTTCATAAAAGAGAGATGACATTATTAGAACACAATAAAGCAAACACTTAGGAATATAGGCAATTTTCATCACATAAGTGGTCCCACGGAAGTCAACAAAGCTTTCTGTGCTTCATTGTTTGCAATTCCAAGCACTTGGTGCTATCTCTTTTTATTTTGAATCATTGAGGTTTATGTGAATTATGTTCACTCCAAAAATATATTATCTAAAGAATTTTTATATTGATATTGACACAATATAGAGTTACAGTATAAATTTTATTAATGCCAGAGAGTAAAGTACCTCTTCCAAATATACTGACATTCATCATGAACTGACATCTCTGCAAACTGCTTCTGTTTCTCTCATGTTCACATTTATTGTATCTGGGCTTAGTTCTGCAATTACTTACCTCACTAACTTCACCCACGGAAGGATTCTCACGGTGGTCTGAGGGCCCATCCATGCCAAAACTTGTATGTGTGAGCACTCTTCTTACAGAAGAGAGCTTTCTGGGTAATAATTTCCACTTAAGGGACTTTCACATTACCCTTAAAACTAGCAATAGACTCCTTCATTAAAATGTGTCATTTAATCTTCCATCAGGAAGATAGTTGAGGAAACAGACAGATAAATAAAATAAGAATTAATTGGCAGAACATGCAGGCAGCTAAATTAAATTTTAGATACAGGAATATTTAGGAATGAAATTCAGGCTAGCAGGTCACTGCAACACCTACAGCCAGAGCATTCATTTTTGTTAGCCCACATACAGACACACTTGGCAGATTTAATTTAACAGAAATGTATGTCGTCATGTCTGAAAATACACCAGCCTTCATGAAAGAGTAAAGAAGCATTTTTCATGCACTAGTCTGGCAGGTTACCTAGAAAAACCTTATAAGGCTGCAAAATATTTCACTGAGATTAAGAACACTTAGCAGGGCAAAGTAGATGATCGTGCAGAAGCATCTGAGGATGAGACTCACCCCTTCCCACACACAGGGTAAACAAGGTTTGCATCAACAGCTTTAGCTTAGGTGCAAGCGCCCAGGCGCGCGGCGTATGTGGGGCATTCTGGCCACTGCATCCATACCGATAGGAACAAAACAACCCATCCCAATTAATTCTCATTGCTCTGTGGTTTTATGTGAAAAGCACTGCGAAGAACACAAACCGGCATCCGGGTGTGCAGCGGCCTTTGTCTCATGGCTGTTTTGTGCACTCAAGAGGGCAGGCAGTTTTCTATACGAGCACAGGAACCCTTGTGGAGGACTTTCACAGAACGTGACTTGCCGGATTTAATAACAGTACATGGTGCAGGTCAGCCCAGGATTTGGGCCATGTCATGCTTCTAACAGAGAGATACTGCACAACTGTATTTTTATAAATCACAAGTATTGAAATAAGAGAGTCAGAAGAGTTGAAAGCAGGAAAAATACTGTTACGGTACACACATTGCTCAGAATATTAAACAATGTTTGTATAATTAGGTTTACCATAAATATTTTAAAGGTATGGGTGATAATTTTAAATCCATTTTAAACGCACTTTTTGGCAAAGCTGGACTGGGCAATTTGATGGTGGGTAGCCTGCAGGACTGGTATCTTCTGTCCACGCTCATGCAGTTGCAGTGCATAATGCATGAAGACAGTGCTCTTGTAAGGCAGCTGTAATTCAACAGTCTTGGACTACCTAAAGGAAGGGTGGCCTACGCTTTCCTGATAAAGAGAGTTTTCTTTGGCCCTCTTGTATCCAAAAGAGCAGCCACATGCATCTATGGCACTTCTCCAGAAAGAAAGAGTGCCTCCCAATTAGACTTCAAAGTCCACAGACTTGCACCACCCAACTGAGTGCCTTATTGTGTCCTGTGCCGCTGAAGCAAAGCCTGGCAGCGCACAAGTGAGCAAGCAGAGTGAATACCAGGGACCCGATGAGAGCACTGGTGGCTGCGGAGGCAGAACAGCTGAGCACGGCTGTGTGAGCAGGGAAAACTGGAAGACAACCACACAGCATGAAAGTCAGGAGGATGGAGGGAGACCTAGACCGTAGGGATGCAGGAGAAAATGCAATGGGAGGAGGAGAAGAGGGGAGGGGAGACAAAATGAAGGAAACAAAAGGCAGAGAATGAGGGGAACGCCTCGGAAGGTAAAGTGTATACAAGGCTGACAAAAAAACAGCAATGGAGAGCAAAAGGAAAAAACAAAGTCATGGGAAATAAAAATTGCGTCTGTGAAAATTAATAGAAACTTAATAGAAAGCTGAATGATACAGACCAAGCTGTGGGGAGGGACAGGTCTGGGGCAGAGCTCAGTGTTTAGCGCTAACCTTTTTGTGAGAAAGCTGAACGACAATATTGAAGTCACTGCTGGAAAACATAAGGTCTAGAGACAGATCACACTGCTATTTAGATTTCTGTATCAGTGCCAAATTTGAAGGGGGGCGGAAAGTAAAGGTATTGTGGCCTCCAGTATTTTATGTCCCTCTCTGTAAATTTCTAAACCAACCCTGACAAGGTTGACTTTTATTCTTAGCTCATAAAGACTGATTGTTTTGCCTGAGGAATACACTAAAAAGCAGGTATTTCCAAAATATCCCCCCACAGGCAGAAACACTGAGTTTCTTCAATGAACTGCAAAACCCTTCTACTTTGGACATCAGTTAATATAGTCTTTGCTCTGTAAAACACATAACTGATGCTTTTGGAGTTTGCCACCTCATCATGCTTTGCATTGGCTTGAGCGGAGCTCATCGGGCGTGGAGCGACACAAGTCAAACCCGCCCCATGCCTGTTTCCCCTCCTCTATCTAGTGCTTCATCTGCCCTGTGCAGTAGGTTGGACTGGTGAACAGGCCTCCTCTGGATAATGTCAGTATTATCCTGTTCGGAGCCCGCCCTGGACATCCTCCCAGCCATCGCCTGGTGTTCGCCAGCTCGATGCCCTCGGGTATGGTCATCCCACCCCATCTCACAGCACAACCAAGTGTTTTAGTTGTTACTTACATGAGAACCTTTAACGTAACGCACAAGCATTATAAAATTAAACACGCCAACAGTCTTGCAAGGCAATAAATGTTACCATTTACCTTTATTTCAGTGGGCATGAATCTGATTAATCAGATTTAATTTGGCCTCATATGGCAGACCTTCTTCACAAAAAAAGCCTCTGGTAGGGCTGAGAACAAAACCCAGGTCCTACATCTTTGTAAAATTATTTTCCATATTCTAAGGGGGAAAAAAAATTACATGGCGTGTATTTGGGAGAACATTGTTACAATAAACATTGCACATTTCAGAAAACCCATTCTCAACACTTGCAGCATAATATTGCTCAAAAACCCGCAAGAACTTTCTGTTCATTTTCTCTTCCACTCAGCAAAGCACTTAAACCTGTGTATGTCTTTAACTTTGAGAACACACTTTAAGTTTATCCTGCTCGTGAGTTCATGTCAGATTAGCTGCAAGTACTCAGTATCTTGCAGGATTGCTCCAGTGATTTTGTTAGGATTTTTAATATTCTTTTCAGAGTCTAATTCTGCAATGTTCACTCACCTTACATGTCATTGACTAAATAAGTAGTGCTGGTGAAGACTATTCACAGGACTACTACAGAAGTAAGTAAAAAATGGCATATTCAAAACCTTATTAAAAGATTCATTGTAACCAACACAGTAATATTTTATCTTAGTGCCCTTTTATTCTGCTTTATTTATTATCTTTCCTAGTAAAGACAGAGACATGAAAACACAAACTTTAAAAATTGTTGCAGAGGGTGTTTTTGCTTAAGCTTGGTAAGAATGAGTCTGTTGGTTTGGATTATGCTTGATATTTTCCTGATATTATTCATTTTTTATAGTAGCAGTGTAGTAATACATGCAAAACATAAAATGTTACTTATAAATACAAAATTTTTTAGGAAACTGCATACATTTATATGCATATTTATACATAATTTAGTAAGTGTATATATAGAGAGGTATCTATATATGTGTGTGTATATTTATATGTGTACTTGGATACTGCATACCTATATACGTATATATGACTACATAGTGTGGCAAGCGTGTGTGTATATGTAGGTATGTAAATATGTGTTTGTATATATATGTATATTTTCTGATTTTTTAAAAACACTTTGGGACAGATCTTTTTACCATCAAATACAATAGAGCTAGAAGGGAGACATTATCATGATATTTATTTTGAAAATATTTCAATAATCTCCTCAAAGGACTCAAATATGCAATCTAATTTTTCTCAAAAGCTACTTAAAGCATAAAATATGCAGTAATTTGGGCTTATTCTCCCTGGAATTTGAAGGCTGCAGTACTGCTGACTGGCCAGCAACAGAGTTTTCAAAGAGTGGTTATCTTAATATTCTCTCTATAGGTCCAGCACCAGCAATCACATATCTAAACTCATGAAATACATAGATGATAGCACTATATAGAGGTACCACAAAGGATATTTAATTTCTGTATGACTGTAATGTATGTTGCGACCTCATGACATACCTGTAATAGTTAGCATCTGCTAAACAGCATTTTCAGGTGTTGTTTTATTGATCTTATAATTGTATAATATAACCAGAAACTCTTCAAGGGACAAATAAGCACCTATGAAATAGTGCAGCTGTACTTTGCATAATTCTCACGCATACATGATTGCATTAGCTATAGTTCTAACCATATATTTAACTGTATTGTAATTGATAACAAATTTAGATTCTGTTATTACAAAGCTCACTTATTTGTGTAAAGAAAAATATGACCTTATATTTGCAAACTGCACTAATATTTGCCTTATGCTATTGTACAGCAGTACTGGCTTTTAATGACATCATTTAACTCTTTTGCCCTTCCTTGAAAATAACTGAAGGATTGCTGCTTAATTCAACAGCAACAACAAAATAATATATTTTTGGTACTGAATGAACAGCTTCGCGAAAATAGCACAAAATCACAACAGTGGCATCTGACTAGTCAACACAGTACCAAATAATACAATGAGGATTATCACTGAAAGTAGGCTTTTTTGCCTCTAGTCTCTCTGAATCTGCAGAAGCATTTCTCAAATAAAGACATTTCATTTCAATAGGTCTTAAATCATAAAAACCTGACAAAACACTAGGCCATTATGTGTTGAAAAGGTAATGCTAATCCTCATAATAGAAAGGTACATTTTAATTTTTCTGAAATAAAATAAAAATAATAATGTGTGATAATGATACTAAAAACTGGAAAAATTAAATAAGGCGAACATTCACCGAGATCCCAGGAGGAGGGGTCCTTGTGAAATAGGCCTTGCTTTTGCAATTCAAATGCATCATAAGCCCATCATCTTCTTGCCACCTAGGCAGGAGCAAGCCAGTATGTGGAAACAAATATACTGAAACCAAAGTTTTGGTAAATTGTAACATAAAAACAGTGTTTTAGCCTGTTAGGGACTTGGTGTTACATGCCAGCATTTGTAAAACTGTGTGTTGTTGTACACTCTAGATATTTATGCAGTTTGTTTCTATAGCAGAGATACCTGGAAAGAAGCTGAACTTTGCAAACAATTCTCAAGTCATCCTTGCACAAAATTTGACTGTCAAAAAAATTGGTTTTTCTTTTGCAAAATTCCTGTTTAAAAATCAGATACTCCTTTGTACACAATATCATGTACACCCTTCTGCATCATTGTCTTCTAGCCATAGGCTACCTTCATCAAACATGCACCTGAGGTTTCAAAGATAGGGATTTGTTATGGATCTTGTACAGGTTCTACACACGGCTTGCAGCTCCGCAAACAGATCATTCAATTAAGGTCCTCTTGTTTTCTTTAGAGTATTAACATTTAAAATACAGTCTACCAGCATCCTGTGGTTGGCAGCTAAATGCAGCCTAAACAAAGAGAAGCTTGGCATTGGGTCTGTGCACGGCACACCCTTCTGCAGACGACTGATTACTTACAACAATGAAAATAACTGTAGCGTCATGCCTGTCAAACTTCCCAACCACTTTCAGGTGCACATGTACACGTGTCTGTGCAGGAAACACCTGAGAACTCTTTCCAGTGTTCAACTTCTTTTCACTTTTACTCAGCTATGGAAACATGAAATCACTGTCACCAAAATAGAAAAATTTCTGTGTACACAAATATCTACCTATATCTTCATGCAGGTATGCACATACCTCATGAGTGTAAATATTTAAATAGCTTCCTTCAAATTATCTATCTACATACATTTAGCAAAAAGTTTTATGTGTATTTTCCCCCAATTCATTGTTCTGGTGATACACATTCAAGCACACAAGCTTGCACAGGTTTAAGCCTGTCTTTACACGGAAGCGTGCCTAATGCAGGGCCAAATCCTGAGTCCTTGCTGAGGATGTAATGCTACAAGCTACTTTACACAGATTTCCATTGTTTAATGCTAATCTCCCCCTGCAGACAGTGTAGTTCACAGGCTTGCAGACTCAGGCCTTAATTCTTCTAACTGCAATCACAAAATTCCCATTGGCTCCCAGAAATGGGACATGCAAAAGGTTTTTGGGCTAGGACCCTCAGGCCACCTTGGTCTGAATGCAGAAGGATGAAGCAGGACTGGAGGACCAGCCTGTGAGCCCTGCGTTCACAGCGAGCAGCCCTTGGCTCCACATGAAGCACCACTGGATCAGTGGAGATGCTCACGGAGAGCATCATCCGAGGAGAAGAGCTTGTAGCTTGGTCTTAGGAGCAACTCAGGGCCATAGTGTGCTGGCGTTGGTCCTGAAGAGTAGATATTGCATTTAATGACACACAAAGACCCATGTGATTATTCATCCAAAAGCATGCAGTCGTATTGGTAGAGTGTGTAAGTAAACACTTCGGACGGGAGCAGTGTAATATTGTTAATATCAATGTTTTTGAAGAACGTGTTTGTGGGCTCTGACAGTGGCTGTTGACATCGCTGTTGCAAATGCAACTTTTGACAACCATGACTTGCTGGGTTATGGCTACGCGGTCATGGCAAGATGTCCAAAAAAACCACAGAAAACACCACCCCGCCCACATCACTCTCTCCCCCTTGAAAAAAATATTAAACAAATGCAGCGGTCCCTCCGTGGTCGGGGGGGGGGGGGGGGGCCAAACAAAGGCACGTGTTAACGAGGCCTAATCTTCCCTTTTGTGCTTGTTTCTTCGTTAGGCTCTAACAGCACTTCTGGCCCCGCGCTCGAGGTTTGATGAGAAGACGGTATGACAGGCTTGGCTTCTCCCCATGCAGCTGGCACCGCCGATGCCAAAAGCCAGAGCCTGCTGCAGCGGGATCAGGAGAGGCTCCTCCGGAGCACGGCCTGACTGTCAGTTTCCCACCCGCCTCCCAGAGCCTGGCTCCCTCCCGAAGCCCCTTAATGAGAAGCGGAGGACAATGCCAGTATTGTTGTTTCTGTTCAGGATCTGGTGGAAAGAACAATCTCTGTTTACCCAAGCATCCGCGCTCCAAACCCTGCCGATAATTACTTCTAGAGCCTCTGATTAACTCTGGTCCCTGCTTTCGGCACACAAAGCTATTGAGCCAGGGGCAGGACAACCTTTCTGTCTCTCCTGGTCTTTTAACAGTTTGCTCGAATACTGCCTGGGCCTCATTTTGGGTGCAGAAGTGAGGATGCACCTGAATCCTCGTCAGGCTTACCTGCGTTAGGTGAGCAGGTGAGGAACCTGCACCGCAGTATGGTCCTGGAAATGAAATCCCCCCCCAAAAAAGGTGATTTTGAAAAAGCACTTCTCTGATTTCTTATTCCTGGTTTCTTTACAGCTATCAGTAATTTTAAAAGACCATTCTAATTAGCATGGTCTTCTCTCAGCAACCTACCCTCACTAAATTTTTTGCGGCTAAACATGCAGCAAAAAACTGCCAGCACATCGTAAGCATCACGAGAGCAGTGCCAGGGACTTTGTTTTGGTTTTGTAAACCATGCAAAATGGAACTGTTGCTGAGTCTGTTTCTAGGATGCTGGTAATAATTTTAGTCTGTCAAACCATTCGGTCTTTCCTCGCCCGCCTCCCTCCATAGCCCCCCTCGCAGTCTGCTGCAAGCGCTATGCAAAACACCATCATGAATATGCGTAATTATGGAGATTCATGGTAATTTTTCAGGGTTATCTGATGTGACGTTTATAGGACAGCAGCATACATCAATTTAAACGAGAGTGACAAATATCTGATCCTTTTTATTTCTATAGTATTTTTAATATTTCCTTGGTCTCTCCTGGGAGCAGTGTGAACTGGTAGGAATTTGAACAAAATATTTTAAAAATCAAATACGTTACTAGCATGTTACTTTTTAAAGCTTCAGGTTTTTAATGTATGTGTGGTATGTGTGCATGCATGTAAGATTGTCTTACCTTGATGCCTATTATTTATGTGAAATGAAAAAAGTCTTTCTGTAGATATTTACATGTTATTATTCCATTAGCTACAGATAACAATGGAGAGTAAAATGTCTCTTGTATTGGGCTGCTTTCTGAAAATTAGTTTGATCTAATTACTTCAGTAATCTGATTACCCACCTGATAGAGAGATTTAGCAAGCTTTTCTTGTAATTTTTATTTTAAGCACAGACTTTTAAAACAATGACATTAAATTATTTGCTGTTAACTATGGCAAACTGCAATTTTTGTTCCAGATCTGTTGTACCTCCCAGAGGTTTTGATACGTTGGTTATCAGAGAAATTAATTGGGATCTAGTCTAAAACTGTAATGTTTGTAATGGTTACTAACTATAGGCATTTTTCTTCTTCATATTTTGAGCGGCTAGCACATCTGCTAGACCTTCAAATTCGTGACATGATTTCATTTAAGGCTGGTAAAGTTACTTGTAGATGAAGGTGCAATGGACTGTGAGGCCTCAAAATATCAGTGCATAATCACCACACATTAGTACGAAAAGGTAAGATCTAGCTTTTTACAAAAAAGTAGTAAAATTGCCTGCTACACTGCAAATTACAGTATTACTGGATATTGTTACAGAGTTCATTAATTTGAAAAAAAAAAGTGTTATTTACACTGCCACATGCCTCAAAATAGTCACAAAACAAAACATCATTGCTGTATGAATCCGTCAGTTTTAACTGAAAGTATTCTATGATTATATACCTAAAGAGAAAAAATGTTGCAGGCCACATTAAAGAGGAAGCACAACCCTCCAGTTTTAATTGTATATGTTCTTAGTAGAACTTACATGCTCTTCATAAAATTTAAGAATACATTTCACTATCTCTCTTAAATACATAAATACACCACTGCATTTGCACTTGGGAAAATAGATGCATTTTTTTGTTTATGAATCAAATTTTTAAAGCTATTTTTTACGGCATTTTTAATGGACATAAGCTCCATCCTGTCCTCCATGTGTAGCAATGTAGTGGAAGAGGAACTCACTCAAAGTTCTGCCTTTCATTATTGTGTGGGATCTCAGATTTAACTGGGGAAATTAGCCAGAAGGTAATGAAACGGTGTGGGAAGCCTTTGCTTTGTACGACACAGGGGTACCAAATCTGGCGTTTTACATTTATTTGTTTCAAGTGACTGTATATTCACACAGTATAAACCTGACTGTGACACGTTGCAGGAACGACTTACGGCTGTGTTACTGCATATGAGAGGAGTGCAAAATGCTGCACCCAAACACCCAGGTGCATGGGTGTGCACGCGTGCCGGGACGCACGCGCGGGTGCACGTGCATCCCATCTGCACAAAACAACACGGCCCCCAGGCACTACATTTTTTTAAAAACGGCTAAAATTTATAATCTGTCAGAGCATCCATGAGGATCAAATGAATGCCTTCAAATGCTTTTTTCCAGAAAACGTGGCTATGAACAGACAAAAGTGGTTTCTCTGTTTGCTTTGAGTACGTATTTTGCATTTAGCAGCCACAGAAGGAGCAACTCAGGTTTACCCCCACCCGCCTCGTTCTAAGAGGGTCTGCGCCTGGAGACTCCCACACACCCACTGAGAGATGTCCCCCCAAAGGTGCTCAGTGCCTTGCATAAAATAAACATCAGGGCATGGTTTCTATTTAATCTAAATCATCACAAGCTCATTGAATTAAATATTGTAGGAAAATACTAGGGCTTCGTCCTTATGTGCTCTCAGTGCATATTTTTAATGTTGGCATACCCTAACTCTCATAGGATCAGCCTTGAGACTGAGCTTGCATTTGTGCTCTGTTCTCACTACTCAGACAAAGCTAGGTTTCAAAAGCTGTTCAGTGAAGACTAGAGATTTGGGAGCCACGTTTAAGTGGATATGCCTGCTAAGGCCCTGATCCTGCAGCCACTAAGCAGCTCACAGAAGGCACCAACACCCTGCGTCAGAATTACTGGGAGAGATGTCTGGGGAGGAGCACCTTGAGAAAATTGTGACGTGTTCCTTTAAATTAGTGACAAATCAAAGCATTGTATGAGCTCTCGTTACAAGCGAAGGCTGGGATTATTTAAAATTTTATTAAAATATTGGGTTATGGGGTTTTATCACTACCAGCTATTAAGACTGGAGTGCTAAGCATCACCAAAATACTTTATGAAGCTATTAGGTGATAAAAGTGAGCTAGTGCTATGTTATAAATTTACTATATACATGCTCAAATGTAAGAGTTGCTTGCATTTTTCATGCTGCTTGAAAAATACTAATTGATGTATACAGCAGGTAGAAAATTGCATCTCCCTGCACGAAGACAGAAAGGTGTAAAATCTTTCTTACATAGCCTTTCAAGTATTGTTTTAATTTGTCTTTAAAACCGTGATGTATAATTTTATTTATGGGAAGTAAACTTATGGAATTAAATGGACACATTTTCCAATCACCACGCAGTGGATGTGATAGATATTTTCTTTTGAATTACTAAGGAGAAAAATACAATAATTTGGTGGCAAGCATCTGTCTGGTAATCACGTAAGACAAATTCACAAGGAATACAGGAAAGATATTTATTTACTGTTGCTGCTAAGCCAGTCTTTATTTATCTGAGGAGATTTCTCATCAATGAGTGGAAAACAAACTTTCCTTCAAGAGGTCTGTGAACGGAATAATAAACATCAGGTCTAAATCCCATATGGAAATCAGTTGGGTTTAATCCTGGATATTCTTCAGGATGCAAATGAGGACAGGAGGTTCCCCCTGTCCTGCTGTCATACGGGCAGCCAATTTACAGGCGCGGGCGCAGGCTGTATGTGCTGCGGGCTCTCCTGCACCTCCCCCTCGCCCCAAGACTTGGTCTCAGCTGCCTGCTTTTCACGGAAAACCACAGACCAAGGAAACATATCAGTAATAGCGCCCTGTAAATTAACTTGACATTTGATGCAGGGTTGGGGAAAAAAAAAAAAAACAAACAAAAAAATGAAAACCAAACTCTAAAATGTTACAAAAGACATTGAAAACAAAAGCCACTCAGGATCCGCTCAACATACAGACTGGATTTAAGAGATCTGGAAGGTGGGTATTCTCTTGCAAGCAACATACTCAGCCCTCCTCGTCTTTGTTAAGACAACTCAGTCACTCTTTGTTAAAGCCACAGCATCCAACAAATAAACAAAAAAATACCCTATACTTCCACAAAACGGCCACCACGGAGCAAAATAATGTCAAGGAAGTGCATTGCTTGCTGTGATCCTGGCTTTGTCTTATGCCCCTAAAACTGTAATTCTTAAAAATATGCTGATGTTAAAAGATAAATTGGAACTATTAATATTAATTTACTGCTAATAAGGTGTGCTACATAACTAAGATATAAATAATTTAATGCTGGTATTTTATGATTGGCAAGCAGCCCATTAAACATGTGAGGCATGCAAACACTGCTGTATCTTGAAAATATCATTAAAGTAAACATTTCATTTTTCCCTGTACTTGACGCTACAAATCTTTTTTCTTCTTTTTTTTTTTTTTTTTATTTGCCAAAAAGTACTTGAATCAAAGACAAACTATTGATGGAATATTAACTGCTTCTCTGGCTCTGCTTGCAATATCAATAGCAATAGGATACAGAGAGACGGAGCATATTTAAGCTATTAGACATGCAGGAATGTTATTATGCTTTATTGTGTCTGCCTGTCCCCACCTCCCTCCTGTCCCCCCACCTCTCCCTTCCTCCTCCCTCCCTCCTGTCTTACACAGACACACACACACGCCGCACCCCCTCTGCAGAGCTGCCAATGCTGCATCTCACAAATGTCTGGCCTTTCGGTTTACAAGCAAAGGAGTGTACTGGTAAAATGCATAATCTTTGCATCCCTGCCTCTTCGTATTCATGGATTGATTTAGAAGTCCCTGTGTTCTACTTTTTTTCCTGTTTCTATGGTTTATACCACTGGCATGCCCATATTCTTGTGGGAATTTCAAATAAGAGCCAAGGTATAACTGGCAAATACTCCGTAATGCAGTCTGCATTTCCATAATTTAGCTGTTTGGCTTTTTTTTAAAGAGACAATTTTAAGAGGTTTATAGACTTACAGATATATGAAGAGTATTTTGATTGGCTTTTTTAGTACTTCAACTACTTAAGGTTCTGTTTGTGTAAAATGGCTGTAATAAAATGAATTTATGTACACATATATTCTTGTGTATATGTAAATGCGTTTGGAATGAAAAAGTTTGTAAATCCTTGTCAATTGTGCTGATTAAGCCCCACACTCTGACATTGGCAGTGTTAAGATTTTTCACAAAAGAGCTAAAATGCTAAAGAAAGAGTTATTCATTTTAGTTTTTCTTTTGGTAGCAAGTAAAGAAATGATTTAACTAGTTCAAAGGAAGTCATTCATACTTAGCTAATTTTCACTTCTTCAGGAAAGTCTTTCATTAGCACATTTGTCAATTGCCAGATGAACATTTCTGTCTTGTAAACGGAAGGATATAGTGCATTTCATCAATGATTTATTTTCCAAAGATTACAGACAAGGGCTTGATTCTGCAAGTTCTTGCACACAAGTAACTACACTTACCTGAGTAAACCTCTTACTATCAATGGATTACTCATAAGAGAAGTTTCTTACAGAGCCTGAATCAGGCTCTAAAATTAAAAGACAATTTTAATATACATTCCCTTTACTATTTTGGTGTATTTTCCCCCCTCTTTTTTCCCTTGAGATCCACCTGTGAACAAATAATTGGCAATCGATACTTTTCCAAAAGCTGATATAAATTACTTTAACTGGGTTACAACAACAAAAATAACACAACATATACTTATCACGTGTAGTACCTACATTTCCCTCCCCTTTTTATTTGAAGCAGCAATATATTCCTCATAAATTTACCGTAAGTAAAATACTATTGGTCTTAATGTGGGCATGCACTCCACATTATTAGATGAGAATAGTATCTTTAAAAAAGATGGTTAATTTGCAGTCAGATGCAAAACAATTCACATTAACATTATTCTGCCTGGGGTTTGAGGTTTTGATTTCTTCTGTAAGTGTCTGTAGTGTTTTTGCAAGACGTTGCCTCAGTAGTAAAGCAATTTAGAGTGGAGGATATTTTTAGACTACATTCATTTAGAGGAGGGGGAGGGAAAGGCCGTGCAGTAAGATATACATGTATTTGTAATTCATATTGTTGCTGTGTTTCTATTGTACTCGAGCTTCCATCATGGCTGAGATGGGGAGCTGGCATCCAGACAGTGCAGCAGGGCAAGAAAAAAAACCCTCACTGAAAATACAAATAACAGGGTTTCTCCCACTCCTCCATTATCCCCACTAATTATTACCGTGCTGCTTCTGTTTAAAAAAAAAAAATAAAAGAAAACAGCTGTAGGCTAGGAAGGTATATCTGGACAGTCTGTTAAATAAGGTTTTTAATCCTTTTCGTCCAAAACAGAGATCTTTTCATTCTGGTCTTTCAGGAGCCTCAGTCTACACATTCAAAAACATGACAGAAAAATGAACTGGAATGTGCAAGCATTAAACATTAAAATTCTCTACTCCTTGGTCATTATACTGATGGCCATATCTTACATCTTCCCCTCCCCCAGAATACTTTTGCTGATTTCACCTCATTTGCATGGCCTTATTATGCATATAGCCTTTGTTCTTCTGATATAGAGTACAGCACAGTGACAAAGCAAAACCTATACACAGAGATAACCTTTTCTCTTCTTTAAAATTTTTCCAGCCATCCGATATTATCTTTTGACTTATCAGTATAATTCAACGTTAAATCAGATGTATGTTCTTGCTTATAAAATACTAACAGATTTACTATTGTTCAAGAAAATGAAAAGTCAATGTCTAAACTGCCTCCAAAAATCTTTTGCTTTAATAATACATTCAAGTTTTCTGTTGACAACAGTTTAAGCAAACACACTAGCAGTAGGTAACAATTAAGGAGTGCCTGTTAAGTGAGATACCTGCTATATGTCTAACTATATGGATCTTAATACGGTGATATTATAAAAATATCAAATTTGACAGCTAAGGCTCAACATGGACAGCCAGCCTTCTATTCCAAGGGTTCCTGCTTGCCTCACATCTTAAAACAAAGAGACTGGATCGCCTAACTGTGTTATTACTTTCTGATTTTTCTTATAGTGTACCAAGTGTATTTTGATATTATGGAAATTTGAGGCTGATTCATCCAGCTTTACCCACTGATTTCAGCGGATCTGCCAACCAGAGGGAAGGTTTCAGAATCAATTCTTTGGTTTCTGTCCAAAAGTAGGTGATAGAGGGTTTAAAGTTGTCCCCTTGAAAGGGAAAGGTAAACTCCCACTGGCTGCAATAGGAACACAACAGGGCCCACCTTGAAAGAAACAGGAATTCATTAAAAAAAAAAAAAAGGGAAAAAAATAGTCTTTGCCTTCAGTAGAATTTTGGGATGTAAAAGGAAGGAATAATTTGACTGCTTGAGCTTTATCTTGCATGATACCAAGTACCTTCCCTTCTGTGAGATTCCTACACAGGAGAACAACCATTTCTTTAATTTCTAAGATCCTGTGGAAATAATGGAATTTTAAAAATACAACATCATCAAACTTCTTTCAAAACAAGAATGATTCTAGTAGTATTAAATTGTTATAATACCACCATCATCACCTTCCTGCTAGAAACTAAAAGCCAAAAAAGTATTTTCTTTCTCAAAGGAGGGTGGTCTCATGCTACCCTTAAAGAACACAACGCTGTCCTCATCACCTTGTCTCAGAGCACCTCCCAGCAGAAGAACTGGTTACACCTCATCAATATGATGTGGCATAAATAAAATAGATCTACAATTCAAGGGAGGAAACATCCTTAGCGTTACCTGTAAGAATTTGTCTGAGCCGTCCTGGGAGCTGCCACAATTACTCGATTCAGACAGCTACATTCAGTGCATGCTTTTGAACAAAATAATGAGCCGTGTGGTGCTTTTAATTGTTACTTCCACTTTGTCCCAAATATTTCTTGTACTGATTAATCAGGACATCTTTCATACTTGGGAAGCAGCGGTTGTTTCCATTCTTATGGCATTTAATTTGTATGGGGCAAGGTCCATAAAAACTGGAAGATACAGTCTAGGAATACGCACGTGGGGGCTCAGAGCTGTCAAAGCATCACAAAAAACACCAAACCCTCAGTGAGCTCTGCACAACTCTGTGCCAATGCCCCATGTGTTGCCTCTCCCAAATCAAAACCCTGTTCTCCGTGCAATAGTTTTCATGGAGGTTATAAATGATCTTTAGAAAATCCAGGCATAAAGGCTTTGTTTTGGCATGCATATTATTACACTAGTTGTCTGCCTCACTGTGTGTGCAGTTGGCGGAGTGGCTGTGCACAGAAAACAGCACCCCGAACAGGCGGCCGACAGACCGTCCTCGACAGTAGCCAGGAGCTCCTTCCTGTTGGCTTCCCCATATAAGCCCTCACCAAGAACCAAGAGGTGACCCACAACATGACCTGCTTCGCTCTAGTGTCTCCTTGGGAAGTCTAGGCATGTTCATCATCCTAGCATAAAACATAATTTTTACAGACCATTAGTCTGAGGTGCCTCAGAATCCCTCTAGATCTCACCCCAGACATTCTTCGTATGTAGGACAGCTTGCAGCCGTAGGTTTCCAACTGAATATAATAAGCAGATTGGTGAATATGTAAATAACCAGAGAAGAAACCAGCCTACAGTAATGTAAATATTGTGATACTTGCTCATCTTTATCCAGTGAGGGATACATGGACCTTATCCTCAACTGACTTCTTATGGAAAACCCTTGCTACAAAACAAAAACACATTATAGCCACGAGGTGCCTTGGCATTGCCCTTGGGGGTTGAGGATCCCAGTCCATCACATGAGCTTTCCAGCAGTGAACATCCCACTCCTAGATGTTGAAAGACAGGTGCTCCAGAGTTTCAAAGGTCAACCCGTACTCCGTATTGAAATGTTTAACTTATGCAGCCTTTTGCAATGGTGCTGTTTCACACAAATGCACTGTCCAGGATGGCATGTCTGCAAGTTTAGGAGCACCACACTCCTGGGAACGATGTCCACAGGGTGCTTTCCCTCCATAGACACTTATGAAGCTGACAGAAATCAGTCAGCTGAGGAAGATTTTTAAAGAAAACATGGCTATGAGTCATCACACTCTTCCAGGCTGACAATTTTGAAAATAAACCAGAGATGAGGAAAACAGGCCTAGAGGTAACTCATTCATACAACTTGCCCTCCCATCCCCACCACCACTCCAACCTTATGAGACAAGGAAAGCAGCTGCCCCTGCCAGTAGGCATGCAACCTTTTTTATGAAGAGTTTTCTAGAAGACTGTCAAGTGTGGGAATATAGAAACAGAGGAAAATACATAATCTAGAAAAATACATCTGCTTAGGGCTTCACCTATTTGGGGAATATTACGTGGGTGTACAATGCTTAACAAATTGGGTAGTGCCATTACCAAACAAACAGCAAGTTACAGGGGTAATAGAAAAAGGGTTGTGCCCAAGGTGGTGTCATGTCTCCCTGCAGGGATGTGAAGGGGACTAGAGAAGTTAGTGGAGTTTATACAGCCCAGAGCGCAGGGGTGTGGAGTAGAGCAGAGTATAAAAAAGAGATAGTAAAATTACATATATAGATATATATACATGTTATATCTAATATAAATATATATATCTGCAAATTGTCTTTGATATACCGGTTATTTAGTTACAATAACAATAACAAAAAAACCTGTAATAATTAATTAGAAAATAATTATTTTGAAATCAATAGTCTTATTTGCTATGTAAGTAACAAGATGTTTCTTGTCTTTGACTGGGCTGATGCTACTTTTGCAATGACGTTTTTAACACTCTTGACTATGAATGGAAAGTTTTCATATCATGAGTGTTTGGTAATATTTGTTTAAAATTTTCTGTTACAGTGACTGTTTCCTCTAGTAAACTACTTTCTCAGAATATTGATACACAGAAGAGTGGAGCCAATTTCCGTGAATTGCTCAAAAATATGAACAAACATTTCTTGACAAGGATTCCCCTGGCTCTAATGCAGAAGGGATGTAACAGCTGTAGGCACTGGAAGTCATCTATGAAGCTTTCAGCAGCTTACAAACAGGGAGATAAATCTTTTTGGGTTGGTTTTGGTTTATTCGTTGGGTAGAGTCTCTGCTTGGACTGACTGACCTGCTCTGGGATTGTTGCTGTTAGTTTGGTGAGGCTCAGCCTTGCAGTCGCTTTCATCCTAAGTTATGTTGTTGGTGATAGTGGGTGGAAGCAATGTTTAAGTTTTAGCTGTCAAAATCTGATCTTTATTTGTATTTGTACAAATATTCATCCAGATGCAAACATTTTCATGTTACTTTTATAAACAAATAAATACATTTTCTCTATTTCTGAAATTGGCAAAATAATACATTTGTACTGCGCAATGTATTAGAAAAAACATTGTATAAAAGCAAATTATATTGTTTTCGTACAAGTAGATGCTAACATTTTTCTAAATGCAGAAGTAGGTATTTTTATTCACAAAATGTTGCTGTTTCCCTACAGTGATGCATAAACAGTAGCCTGGTATTAGCCAGGATTCAAACTGGGCCTTTAACACTTCCACTCTCATTTTTCAGAAGTTCAAATTGATGGTGGCTGAGCTACCAACAAAAACCATGGTGCCACAATACTCGGGACACTAAACGGATTTGGAATTAGTAAACAGCTCTCAGTGACTTTCCTACTGCTTTGGCTTTACACCGTATCCTGAACAGGATATTTAAGCAACACACAATTTTTAACTCTTTGATAAAAAGATTTTCATGTAGAGAATGAGCTAATACTGAAAGCAGCATCTCTGAAAATAATAACCAGTCTTGCAGTCTTCAACCAGAGCTCTCCAAGCGTGTTCTTGCTGACCCATGCTTTAAAATGCACCATATTCTGTTGCCTCCTAGTTCTATTTCCATACATACATATATGTATTTGTAGCACTCCCACTGTGGCAAAGGGAGTTATATATAGCATCTAAGGGAAAAAAAACCAACACAAGCTTTAAAAAGTTGATTTATGAAAAGAAAGCATGCTTTGGTGTGATTCAGGAAACAAAAGGTCCGTTCTCACTTCCTTTTCACTGTGCTCAGAAGAATTCCGCTCAGTTTATAGCCCTTATTTCTCAGTATGATACTCCCTTCACAGATAGCCAACAAATACCCACTTTGCAGATAAAATTCCCATAGGGTTACAATTCTTGTAGGGCTCCAGGTCTACCAAGACCACCCCAACCCCAGGAACAGAGCCCAGCATCCTCCCTACCCTGTATTTTGCTGCTGTCTCTGCTGCATAACTTGGCGACAAAGTATGTGTCGCCTCTCCCTCCGAGAGCTGCCCATGTACAGGAAAGTGTCTGACCTTGGTTGTTGGTTACTCCATTGGCTCAAATGAAAGAAACCTGCACTACAGCTTTGAAGGTCTTATCTTCAAACTCCTCTGACTGAAAAAGTGAGAAAAACAGTATGTGACAGTATCAGAATGGCTTCAAAGGAGGCTTTAATTCTTACACTTCCAAGCTTTCAAAAGCTTGACTGCACAATTCTCTTCTAATGAAACTTTTGGTACATTGACTTACAACAGAACTCCCAAACTCAAAACTTTCCAAGATTTTCAGGCAAGAAGGGCTTGCTTTTTTATCTTTCCCATACATACTCCAATCCACGAGACCTTTTTTTCTGTAAAATGCTGACTAAAGGAGTGTCTGTTCAAGTAACATGTAGACCCTGGAAGAACTGTAACACCATTTTTAACTGATTGTACTGTTCAGTTAATTAAAACTGAACAGTGTTTCTGACATGAAACAGTAAGTAGAGAAGTGGCTTGGGGTTGCTGCTGATAGGCATTTTACCATTTGCTTTCATCCTAGTTATGATCCTTTCAGCCCTGTAGAGGCCATTTCATGACAGGGACATTTTGTTTCATAAAGAAGCACAAAAGCAGCAAGTGTTAGGTTGTAGCAGCAGTAGTGGCAGGAGAGTGAAAGATGCTGTTGACAGAGCTTTGCACAGGTCCCTTACTTTTCAAATAAAAAAAAAGTAGCATTATCTGGGACACGTTCATGACTCCTTACATGTGCCTACCACAAACTCACCACCAGACCCTGACCTATTTTGGTAGAGCCAGAAGAGGTGTCAGAACGAATGAGTTACATAGATTAAGCTGGCCTGGATCCAAACAGCCTAAATTCCACCTAAATCCTTGTGCCTGTCCTTATTATTGGCTGCAGAGAAAGCCAGAACTAGCCCCCACCACCAGGAACGGGTGGTTCCTGTATGTGGGCACTCACTCCTCACTCCTGCTCAACTTGCCAAGAAATACTCAAGATTTATTAGGCCAGAGAGAAAATATTTTATATTATTTTTAAAAAGTAAAAAAAACCCCACCTGTTGGTATTACATAAAAAAATATCTATTCTTCAGAAGGTGAACAGGTACCACATCAACTCCAGCCACCTTACTGATCCAAGGTAGCACAGCTGAACGTAAAATTGGTCCTATCCAAACTCTTTTGCAGGGGAAAGGCAACCGAGATGCTGTTGGTTAGCCTGCTGATTCTTGCTGTATCTTCAACAGTTAAGATGGGACCACATTGGCATTTAGATGAAACTTCATCAGATCTTTCCTGGTGAACAGCTGCATAGCACTGCAAGGCAATTCGCATTCCTGTGGGCACCCTGCTCTTAAATTAAGGTATTCGCTACTTTCCAAGAGGCTAAATTTTTATAGGAGACTGTCTTTTACCATGTTCTAGATATGCTACTGTTTCCATTGTTTTTAGCTTGTACCAGAAAAGACCAGCACTTGAGTTACAGATATATCTAATAAAAGACCGAGGTGAGTAACAACATCAAAATCAGTCTGAGATCTCATTAATGCTTTCACCGAGTGGTGCCACAATTAAAAATGCTAAAGAGATTAAGCATTTTGTTGCATTTTAAATTAATTAAATGTTGTTTAAGTTAAGTAAGAAGCCAACAGGGCATTCATGTTACAGACTAATGTACACTTTAAGAAAGCATCTCAAAACAACATAAGCATTTCATTCACTTCTAGAATTAGAAACCACCAGAATTTGAGGTGGATGTGGATACATATGTATATAAATGCATACAAAGTTATGTGCAAAATTCCTCTTAATGAGAACTGTGCATATGTATTGTGACATATTTTGACTTGGCAGCAAGTATGCAATTGAGACGATTATTAGGAAATGAGGCAGCATTTGGCTTTAAGAGATGTTAAGACACCTACAAATCCCGCAAGGGTGTTCTAGTACATAAGTCATTTATTAACTTTATATTAACTTGTATATACATGAGTTTTGATAACTGAAAGAAATAACCAACAAACTTGCAAAAAACATCTTTGTTCAAGCTTTTTCTTAAAATGTGTTTGATTTCTGCCATCTGTATTTTTGGAGTCATGACTTCTTTATGATTAAAAACCTAGATTTTCAACCCCCTGTTTACAAAGCTCCCACTGAAATCAGGTCAGACCTTTGAAGTAAATGGGGTTTCTGAACAGGAAGGATTTGTGCATTGCTTACAATGTGTTTAGGGATATTTTAATCTGTTATCTGACAATAATTTGAGTGCCCTGATGCAGGTTTTTCAGGTTGCATAAATAGCAGAAATATTTGAAGGTTATTCCTCCTCCCAAAATAAAGGTAGCAGAAGCATAATGTACCTACAATATCATTAAAATCATACTGACTTTGTCTTGCTGAAATTACTAGCAGAAGCAGTGCGTATTTCACTTTGTACTACAGACATCTTAACAACCATTCATTATCCTTTACTATTGTCAACACAACCAATTTCTTAAATACTCTAAAGAGAGAAAGAATTAGTGAAAGTTATTACATAATAATTAATATCTTTCTGAGACTAGACTGTTAGCCAAAGTGAAGAGGGCATACATAATTTATGTAACCTCAAGGAAGCAGAATAAGACAGATATACCTCAGACCTGGGCATATTTTCTGCTGCTTTTTAGCTACGACTGTTTAAAGAAAACATTTCAAAAGATCTTTCCACAGCAAGAAAATTAGTTTTCATGCATATTGCTCAGCGAATCATACTTGCCTTACTTTTGTGTGTACATCCCAGTAGGGCTGATTCTGCCCTTATTTTATGTCAGGCTCACCCTGATACAAAATGATTGCAATGATTCTGGTGTGCACCGTGTTAAAGGAAAGCAGATTTTGAGTGTTTTTTTCAAGCAGGAGGCTTAGGCCTGAGCGGTATCAACCCATATAACATTAACCATCTACATTCTCATTTTAAACTGTCTCCAAGGTGGTTTCTGAGATTGTAAAGGCTCTACAAAATAACCAAAAATGACAACGCTCTTGTGTTTGCCACTGTGCTGTGTATTATTAGGTAAATAACTAGTTAGTTAATTGTCAAGCAGGTGCTTCCTCATGGCAAAAGTCTGAGCTATCACTGTTAATAAAACCTGCCTATCACATGGAGAAGCTTTGACTCCAGCACCTAAACAACCCTTGAAAAGCACTTAATGTTTACCATGTCTCATAGAGCCATGATGTCCTCAGGTTTACCCATTCTCCCGGCATTTTTTTTTTGCTCCAGGCATGTGGAACTTTTGCCAGGGTTGACACTGTCAGCATACAGTCAGCTGGACATACATCACTTGGATTTCTTGCCTTTCAGCAGTATTACCTCAGGTTGGTAGAGAAGACCTCATGCTGGTCTAATTCCAGGAATAATTCCAAACAGACATTGCAGCCATTCTCCTCAGGAAGGCACATCACTAGCCATACACTGCTCTGAAACACAGAATTAATAAGTGCATTAGAAAAATATGTTACCTGTAAAGCATGCTCATTTTTCTAGTTTAAATAAAACTTTAAAGGACAAAACCTCCTCTCTCTGATTCTGTGTGCAACACAGTGATGCAGATGTGCACTCCTCTACCAAGAGAAGATGAATCGTTCATTTTATAGGTAGCATGACACAGAAATAATAACACAATAATGTTTTGGATATTTTGCTCTTTAATGCTCGTGTCACAACAAATTAATTTATATTAGACTAAAAGGACAAATGAAGTAGCAGTATCAAGCACCCTAAGTATACAAACAGCACTGGAAAACCCCTAGCTTTAACTGTACTTCACCTCTAGTAAACTCTCTACCTCTGTGTATACCTCTATGCCTGTGAAAAGGGAATAAAAAGATCATTTACTCTTTGCCACAGTGACTGATTGTGAGGCTTATTACCTCAAAGTGGGTATACTGTTTTAAGTCATTATGTAATAGGTATTGCTATTAGTGGAGGTTCATGCAAGAAATCTCTTTTAGAAATACGTTTGCTGGGCATAAAATCAGCTTAGAGCATGAGCAATTTATAAGATTTGAAGGACTGAGCAGCATCTCTTTAGCTCAGAGGTTTTTTGTACAGGGCTTGGTACTATATTACCAGCCGAAGCCCCAGACTCCCTGTATTTAACCAAATAGAAGAGAATAAACTTATTTTTGAGTGCACAGATACAAGCAATCTAGATATTCTGGGCTACACTGTCCCATTGTGTCTTGAGTTCATATTTGAGCTCGGACTTCCTTGATCATTTCCATGGCCTAGGCAATAGTTTGCAGCCTGATTTTGTTCTGAAATAGTTGCATTGCTCCATCACCAGACAGCATCACACATAGGATGGTGGCTGACTCGCGCCTTCAGGCAGCCAGGGAAGGGCAGAGCAAGCCACTGGCACGATATTTAGTTCCACTCTCAGTAGGATAATTATCCAAAGTCCCACACAAGGTTTGTCTGCCTTTAGCACTAGACCTAAAATATCGGTAGTCCTGCAGGCGGTCCCTGCAGAGCTGGGAAAAAGGAATGGAGGCTTTGGTTCAGGCATGTGGGCATGTGGGCACCCAGCTTCCAGTAGCCTGTCCATCTGATGGCAGCAAAACTCCTTTCCAAATCTGACTGTGTCCACCCCACACACACAAAGAGGAATCACATCAGGACATACTCCAAAGCACACCAGGTAAATAAAAGAAGGAAGCAGGCTACTGAAATGCACCTGCAAACTAGCTTTGGTGTTTCAGTGCAGAACATTCGGGTATGATGCAAGTCTTTATACAGGGAGGCGTGAAGTCCCATAGATATACTCCTAGACAAAGTTTTGGGTAGAAAAATCACATGCTTCAATTTCCTCATCTGGAAAGCATGAATGATACCTTCCTCTGGAAAGAAGTTTGCGAAGCAATCTGAAAAGCTGACACAGGAAAGCTGAGACTAATATCTATACTTCTGGTGCACTGGACACAGATTTGTATGTGAGTAGCAACTTTATACAGGAAAGCACTTGACGCTTTTGGTCCATTGTAGCATTTTTAACACAGGAAAGCATAGAATCACATATCCATTTCCCTGCTTTGTGGATGCAACAGTGTCCTTTTTCCTTCCATAGTTTTGATTTTCGCCTTTTTGAGGTCATTTCGTTACAACAGCGCAAGTTAGGGTAGCTTCATTTACATATACTGGATCAGCCCAAGCAGAATCAAAAATATTACTGTTAATCATGGCCCAGTGTTAAGCATTAGAAAGACATACTACAGAGATGTAAATATGCAGGAAAACTTAGGGTTGAGAAATATTCCTTTTAGAGTTTGGATTAATCTAAGTATGTGAGAGAGTACATCTTTTCTAGCATTCATTAGATAAAATTATCGGGACACATCACATTGCATGAGAATATTGCCTTAATATAATAATTATATTCTTTGTATGACTAGGTAAAAAAATACAGCACTGATACAAGCAGTGCTCAATTACTTTATGACTGTGGTTAGCACAAGTTGCCATTCTGAAGTTATGACAAAGTTCAGACTGTCTAAAGAAAAGAGAGCTGGAAAGGCATTTATCATTTATAACTTCAAGACAGTACCATTCATAACCTCAAGACATTCAGTGAGGCTAGGTAAAATATCTTTTTTCAAATTTCAAAGATAGGTAAGTGTAATATAGGCAAAGACATCCACTGTCTGTATCCTCAAGGTATTGCCATTCTCTGAAGCTAAGTAAATTTGTTTTGCATTTTAAAAGTATGTAAGTATATAAAGTACAAAAGCATATTTTTGTATAAAACATTTCTCAGAAGTGCTTTGCTAATCATTTTAAAAGCATACACGTTGCTTGCTTTGTTTTTCTTAAAAACTGCATTACGCATTTAGGAGCTGCTAATCCTTCGCCGTACCAATTTGTCTCCACATTAGATTAAAGTTTCTTTCCCTTTGGCTCTGCCTTTCAGGTGGTGTCAGGTTGCAATGCAAGACAAGTTTGCTGCCTGCGTTTGCAGAACTGCCTTAAGAATAATGTGTTGTACATCCCTGCTGCAGCTATTTCATAAGGCCACCTTCCCCATTCGAGTGCAATGGCATGACTAATGCACGTGAAGTTAAGCACGTGCGTTAGGCCCTGAGCCAGCAAACATTAGTGCAGGGCAGGGAAGTGAATCTGCGCAGAACCCAGCTCGTTTCAGTACAGCAACAGGGAAACCTGCCACTGTCGGAGCCAAAGTGTTTATAGGACAGGGACCTCTGAAAGCAATTAAAACACAAAACATTGCTGCTCTGCTTGTATCACAATCCATTAAACAAACAAACAAAAGCTGTTTTCTGCATTTAACTTGATTTCCCAGTACTGTCATTGCAAATAATAACAAAACAATAGGATTGCTTTCTCTGTCATCTGCCAGTCAAGATGGGAAACAGCCATCTATACTTTATATTGAAAAACAAAGGACCATTCAACAGGAGCATCCCAAACTAACTGACTCTTTGGAAAACAGGTTGGAAATAGAAGTTAAATCACAAACATGGTATTTTGTTATGTTATGTTTATCCTTCCTAGATAATCCTTATCAATATACCAGTCCACACAGAGCACTTTCTGACTGCAGTCCTCACAAACATGCTCCAGTATCCTACTCCTGAAAATTAATTATTATCTCATTGGAGTAAATGCTTCTTCAGGCTGAGCTGTGATGGGGTTACAACTGTGCAAGGGCTATCCGTAGTGACACACAGATGTGACTAAAAGGCCTTGTAAGGGAAATGCATAAACAAGACCTCGGTGCTGCAATATCGGTGTTTAATGTTATGCAAGCGAGTCATCTAACTACTCTGAAGGGGATTCTTCCATGCATAAGTACTTGCAAAATGGGAAAATTACATATTTTTGATGCACAAGAAGGAACAGAATTGAGTTTACATCTCAATCTCTTATAGGTCTTTGGGGTTTTTTTCCCACTAATTCACGTTATTCCTAGTCTTTAGTCTCATGACTTAAACTATATAAACAACGCAGTAGGGCTGATTTGGGTTCATTCTCTTTACCAAAAATGAGAGATGGGGGGGACCGGGACCATTCAGTAGATCAGCAGATACATATGGTTAAGAAATTTCAAAGCTGACCTTTTATATGTTTATATACATAAGTGTAATGTGTATATGTACACAGGTTCATATATGTACAGAGTAGCTGGGTATATGCTAGGTTCCAAAATACTACAGTTCCTCTCTATGTAAAGGAGAGAACAATAAATACAAAAAGACTTACTCCAGTTACTGGCAGCATATATGGGATTGCTAACTTTTTATAACATGCTTATACGATTCTCCTGCTATGTACCAAGTGAAGAAAATTAAGTTTCTAATAATTTTTCTTTAGAGTATGAAAATCAGTTTCTTGAAAAGTTAAATTCTTATTACAACTTCCAACTTCTGAAATACAGTGCAGTCAAAAATCAATATTTTCCCACAGATTGCCAGGCTTTTTAAACTAGATGTTTATAAAGCTCCTTGACTAAATAAGAAAACAATTTTTAAAACTTGAATTAAGGTCACCCAAAAAGACTATCTTTTATTAACAATTTTAGCTGCAAGTGTCATGTAACAGATCCTAGCAAGACAGAAGTAAATAAGATGGAACTACAACTATTAGAAATGCAAGCTTGTAATTTTTAAGGCCAATCTTAAAAAAAAAAAAATTTTCCATATCAAAGGAAACAACTTCCCTATTTCAATGAAGACATTAAAACAGCCTTGCCCAGGCTGCTTAGCAAGAGGCACTCCAACATCAGCAGGTTCAGGAGAGAGTTATATGACTCATCTCTCCATCCCCAGGGCAAAGGCCCCCTCAGCACCCTCCTGTACATCAACACCCTGCTGCTGCTGCTGCTGCTGCTGCAGACACTGAGCCTCCTCTGGAGCTCGCTCCTGCTCTGACAGCAGCCTCAGGCCCTCGCTGAGCTCCACAACTCCAGTTCACATTTCCACCGCCTTGCAACAGCCCAGCTCCCAGCGAGCCCTGTTACCCGGGAGATCCGGCCGTCACGCACCGTGCATCCTCTTCCACCACGCCCGCTCGAAACGGTCCCCCTCCTACTCTCTGGCTCGGTGCATCCTTGATTCGCCCTCCCTCTGCGCAGGCCCCCTGTGCATAGGCACGACCGGCTGATGAATGACCCTCAGGACATGATGCAAGGCACGCCCCTGAACTCACCCTTCCCAGGTGATGCTCACGGGTGTTAGTGATGTGACAATTATTCCACCGCCGCTGCCACGGTGTGCTGTGGGCAACAGCTGTGTGATTAGATGCCTTCCTGGCCCAGAAGTGACACAACAGCACTGCTTTTATTAGCAACACAACCCCCTCCAGCACTGGGTCGTTTTAAATATTTTTGTTCCTCCTCCCAAATTCTGTGTCAGAACATCCCTCCTTTTCATTCCAACTTTCCAAAATGCATTTGCAAGATGGGACTGCAAATACTCCTGCAAATAATCCCCTCAAGCACCTGCGCCACTTTCTGCAACCTCGTTTGTCTACTTATTCTGAAAATGCAAGAAAAGCAATCTTAAAATCCCTGAAAATAAAGCCTCAACTCCTAGTGATTTGACCAATCTTATTTTTTTACTATTATTCCTACAGTGATATCAACAGCAAATTAATATGAAGCATAGATAATTGCTGCAAGGAAAAACCAAACATTAATATATGAACGTTTGAACATCTTGTTTCTAGAAGTTCTGTGTGCTTCCATTTATTTCAGCAACAAGAATGAATGCTTATCATTTCTGAAAATATGGATGACAGCGGTAAAGAAGTTTGAAGTAAAATTTTCAATGCAATTTGGCAGGGGAAAAAAAAAACCCAACTGTGCTATCTTTGGCTTCCCACAGAATGTCATCAAATCACAGGCTTGAGAAGTACTATATCTTTCCTGTGTAGGATGGAAGATACTGAAAATCTCATCAATTGTGTGTTTTCTACCACAAAACTTCAGCAGCAAAATATTGCCAAGTTGCAAATAACATTAAAATAAAGGACTGCATTGGAAAAGTTTATAATGTACTAAGTAACCCCCCTAAAAGCACAGATTGTACCAAGGAAACCAGAATAAAATTTTAAAAGTTGTAACCACCAGGCTAGGAAAAGAGCTGTTCAGTGATACAAGGATGTGTACTTATCTGTACTCAAACAGAACGCTCATATTTCACAAACTAAGTAAAGTTGGGCCATGTCAGTGACTGAGATAAGGGATAGGTGATACCAGAGGTTGCTTTTATGCATCAGCAGCTGGCATGCTTCTGCATAAGTAAGCATTAAATTAAACATTCAAGAGAGCAGTCAGTTGCACTACTTAGCCAGAAATATGTCTTTGCTGAGAGCAAAATCCAGGTCCTATCACCCTGTTGGTTAAAAAAAGGTAATAATGAATTGGATGAAAGTCACCATCCAGTATGAATATACATAGTACTCTGAATTTTTCCTATTCATCCAGTACTCGCATGAACCATAGGCTTAAAATTAATATTTTTATTTCATGAGAATGCATTTTAAGTGACACAAATTTTCCCATCACAGAGTCCTTTGCAAATGTTGACTCAGATTTTGCAGCTGCTCACAGGATCCCACAGCTGACAAATCGGTCCCTATTCTGATCCGCTCACTAGACTCAAACATCTTTGGGGAGGGTAAAAAACAATCAATGTTTAATCAGAACAAGTAAAAAACTGGCCATTTCTGCAGTCTGGAGAACAACTCTTCAGTGGTTGATGATGAACTCCTGTGTGAAAGGTCTGAATGCTGGATAGACCCATTCCCCTAAGAAGGTGGTAATTGCGTGTAGCTGAGCAGTAGGACCTTGTAGGTGAAGAAACACAACCAAGAATGTGTGTGAAGAAAATAAAAAGATGTGGTTGTTATCTGGCAACGTAACTGGGAACAGAGAGTGTGTGCGCATGGGATTTTCTCTTTGTGGCTATGCTCCTCGTTTTTCAAAGAAATAATACCAATCTGTTTTAAAATAAGTACAAGCTGTTTGGGATAAATGGAGGAATACAATCTCACCTCCTCAATTAAGAGTTTGTAGAAAAGCATTAAGGTAGCTAGGAACTGTGGCAAGAGAGGTTTCTCTATTCCACGTACAAGGATATCATCATGCCTGAAACTAAGTTTATAGAGGAAAGTTTTAATATAAATTTTCTGTAGCCTCAAAGAAGAGATAAAGAGAAGTAACAAAGGGGTTAGGGTGCACTATTTTACCAAATCCACCTTCAAGTAATTGTGATTTTGTTGGAGGCTGATTTATGAGTGGATGAATTTGGCAAAAATGTCACAGCACAAGATCTTAAAAATAATTAATCAAAACAACAACACAATTTTTTTCATTAACCAAATAAATTATAAAATTGTATATTTTGTTAACGTTTATTTCATAGTCTAAGGACACAGAAGAATTCTCATATACAAATAACTGTAAAACAAATTGGTTTCCCTTCTAATAACAGAGGACTTTTTGGCCAAATTGTTAAGTGATGATAATTTAAAGATGTTGCTCACAGGATAGGGGAGCCATAAGAGTGCGTAGGCCTCCGTCCAGGCATAATACAACACATGCTTGAGGCAAATAGCAGAAGAAAATTTAGATATCAGTGAAACAAATAAATGCCTTCCTGTAAAACTGAGAGATACTTATGTCAGGTCAAATGAAAAATAAAACCAAGACAGTTCCAAAAGGAGCTGCGGAAGGTAATAAAAGATAGCGACTGAACTAGGGCTAAAACCAGGAGGTGTTCTTCCCAGATTTGTTTCCCTGCAAAATCAGAAAGAACATGGAAAATAGGTGGATGTTTTGGTGATCAGTCAAATGAAAATGGCTCTCGACTGAACTTCCCCTCTTGTCATTCATCCAACCCAGGATCACCGGCTGCACCACCAATACTTCTACCTTCCTCAAATAACCTTTCACAGCAAAGCAGCCTCACCTTCAGATTCAATATGCACATCAGCCTGAAAACTCTGAGGATATTTTCAACAGAGAGCAATAGATACAGATATATACCTATCTAGCAAGCAGCTTTGACAGAGCTTATAAGAAGGCACCCATAACACCTGAGCAAATAACTGTTAATTTGCAGACACAGTTCAAAACCCAGCCCAGACTGATCGCAAATACTTCTGTAGTGCATGTCAAACAGGTTAGTCACCCTAGGCTTCAGCATCCTAAATCATTCTCTGTGCCTATTTTTTCAACTGAGCAGCATTTGCACCTACAGGAGAGTTCCTGCTGTTTCCTCCACTCAAAACGAAGTTTGAGCTCTACTCAAAAATGCAGTTCTCCTCTAATTAGTTTTTTTATTAATTTACTTGAAGACGAGGCTACATTTGATGTTGAAGTACAAATATTATTGAAAATTGCAGGGGTTTTGCCCTGTTGGAATTTCAGGATAAAACTAATACTACTGCTTTTTTCTAACAAGAGTGCATAATTTCTTTTTTCAGTTAGGCATCACACTTTCAAAGTAAACATCTTCTTTTCCCAGAGAGGTTTACTTTTACTGTTACCTCAACACAAGTTTGAGAACAGGATAAAATGAGAGGAGAGACGCAAACCTCTTAGCAAAAATTAAGTAACAGCAGTTATTTAGCAAAAGCAAGTTTACCTTAGGGTTGATTATTTCAATGTTTATAACTTTCAAAATAAATATACTTCCAAAAACTCAAAAAGATCACCCACACTGCTTCAATTTTAATGCCAAAAAATGGGGTTTAGCCAGAGCTCCTGCTAAGGAGAAGGTGGGTGTTTCATAACTCAGTTCACTGAGGATGCTCTATGCAAATGGAAAGGAGGAGACAAAAACAACACAGATGAGGAGGGGAGCAGACAGCCAGGGCGCCAATGGTAACATCATTAGTAGAAAAGAGAGGGCAGAAGCAGGTCAAATGTCTAGGTCAAATAAGGTAGGACAATGTTTTGAAGAGGTTTGAGTATGAAGGGAAAAATCTTGCATTTGACTGGAAGGAGCTGAATTTGAGAGACGTGCCACACTTCGCAGGATGTGCCCAGCACCTTGCAGAATTGTATTTGAAGACTAAATTTTCACCACTGGTAGGACACTGTGCATTAGTAATGACTGCAGAATTAGGTGCCGAGTGTTTGGGAATGTATCTGGAAAGATGGTACAGTATGATTGTCAGATTATTATCATTAAATAGAAGTATCTGAATGAAATGAAGAAAAGGAAAATGTAAGCTGAACAAAAGGAAAATGTTCCTAATGGTGAATTCTATCAGACTGCTGAAAAATTTCCCAGGGGAAATAGTGGACTCCTGTTCTTTGCAAGACAAAACACTGAAGAATATACTTTCAGGAGCAATCCTACAGTGGCATAGAAAAGCATTAGATAACCTATTAGGTCTTCACCACCTTTAGTTTCTGTGGAACTGAATAGAGCCAGAGCAATAGAGCAGCAGTAAGAAACCATAAATATTATTTTAGGAAAAAACCTTACTCCATTAATGTTGGTGTGACCTCTGAGAACGTAGGTAGGTAAGTCTTTGTTACCTTGGCAGAAGTGGAAGTACCATAAATGCTAATATTGATTCTTTTGCAAATATATATTCATGCAGGTGTCCTAGTCCAGAGCAAACTACACACCTGTTTTGAAAACTCCTGGTCTTGGGAAATAAGAAACAATAGGTCATAATACAGGTAACATAACAAGACAGCAAGATAATACCGCATGCCATGTAACACAAGTATTGAGTCAGAATAAAAGGCATTTGCATGAAAGTACAATCAAACGCCTGACAGTAATCCACTGCATTATCTTCCTCTGTGCAAAACACTGTCTTACATTGAGAGCGACTCTGAAGAAAAAGCCTGAATAAAAACCATATCTGTTCATTACGGAATAATTATTTTTCTTGAGAACTTTCTGTGCAATTTTGAAAATGAGTTTCTCACAGAATACAATGAGAAATTATTTTTACAATATTTCTGTGCTAATTAGTATCAATTAAAATAGTCAGTCATGTGATACAACATGAAGTAATAGAGAAGTCTTCGTGCAAAGTCCAGTAACTAGAATAATGTTATTCCTGGATCTGCAGGTTCACAACCAGAAGCCCCAAAGAGAAGAGTAAAAAGCGTAAAAAGCAGCACCAATAAGCTGCATTTCATCACTGTCACTGTCCTGATCTATGAAAGGGAAGTTGCACTCTACCCTCCATCCTCCAGAAATAAAATCCTACAGTATCGTAGGGAGTGAAGAAGTGGCTACACAGAACTATTATCACCCTGTTCTTCAGTGTCAGGTTTTTATTTTGGTAAGTCTCTTCCTGAGAATAGTGCAGGGAAGGTGAAGTAAAACTCATTCGGTCCCATGCCTGCTCTCAAAACAACAAGGGTACAAGCAGGGAAGGGTTATGATCAATAGCCAGGACTAAAAATGTCACACAAACAGTGCAAGGGCCCGATTTCTATTACAGCTGGAAACCTTCACAATGGCACCGTATGTGCCATTCATCCCATGCCGGCCTTTTGTAATAACGCTTACATGTGTATTTCCAAGAGTACCGCAAAGAAAATTTCAGGGATCTTCCCTGAAAGGGGGTGCAGCTGCCTTCACCGTGTGGCATGGCTCTGTGGAGTGCATCTGGAAACTGTAGCTGACAGTCTGTATTTAATGGGAAAAGTTCATCTCTCTTCGATAGTCATTGACCTTCTTTTTCAACTCCTTCTTTTAATTAAGTTTGCAGATAGCACTGCACTCCTGATTTGCTGTATTAGATTTCGCAATTGTTTTTTTTCCCTTCACTGATGTTATGTTTATATTCTGCATAGTGCCATAGAGGCAGGGGAGAAAAGCACTTAAAAGAGAGGCCAGACTGAATGTTTTCAACACACTGATTTTCCTATTGCTGTTATCTTCATTGAAGGTATTATTCATGATCTCAGTATAGTCCTATAATAATGATCTGTTGGGCAAAATCATTGCAGAAACACGCTGTCAGTTTTAGGTTCTGAATTCCTTTGTTGTTGGAATCTTATCTTTTCATTTCAAAATATATATCTATGTGTTAAAATGTATTTTTGCTTTTAAGAAGAAATGTTTAATCCCCATTCATACAGTAAAACTAAAGGGCAGAAACTGAGCCAGAGCAGTCAAAAGAAGGTAAATGTCGTATTATAGTACAACACCTGTTATTGTCTCCCTCCATCTCCCACCATGTAAGTGATAGTGCTTCAGAAGAGCATCTTGCATTCAAGAAAAATTATATAGCAACCTCAAAGGCCCTTGGCTTATACTGAGGCTGACTTGGCCTCTGTGGCTAAACATGTTTATGAAACTCTTCTTCCACCCTTTTGATGCTGAGCAAACGTTGTCTCTCAACATTCAAATCAAAACAAAATTAACTATTTTGGTCAAGAAAGGATAGTGAACGCAGGTAATACAGGGTTAACAATTTTTTTTTAATGTTAAAGACATTTTACTTCACTTTTTTCTATTACATGACAGGGGAAAATGCAAAAAAAAAAATCTATTATAACACCCCAACAAAACACTGGTGCAATACCAAACCCAAGCAGGGCTTTGGGACTCTTAAGAAAAGATTTTGTTCAAATAATGGTTGTGATTTCTGTGTGTGCACACTGTATGTATTTGACTGTCTGCTGGGTCAGAGGCCTGAGATCCTCAGCAGACACATTTAGAGAGAGGCACTCCCTGTGTTGTCACAGGAAACTTAAAGGTCTTAATTCCTTTTTTTAATTTAGAGTATGATGCTGAAAACCCAGACGGAAAAGAAGGGTGTTTACTTCTTAATGAATGGGAACCTTATAGTAACAAAAATAATGTTTCTTGGGTCTTCAAATGAGCCCAGTTTATTCTGAGACATGACTTTGGAATTTAAATCTAATTAAGAAAGAGCAAGAAATTACATCCTAAAACTAGCGATGCGAGGGCAATAATGTCCTATTAGTATGCATATTTGTGCATAGACAGGCATGATTAGTAAAACTTGGGCTTATATATCTTTTTATTGGAACTGAGTTTTTACAGATTCCAGGGAACTGTAACAGAACTTTAAGAAAAAGCTTTTATGACATTGCCACTAATTCATTACATCATTTTGATAACAAAAGAGCTGAAATGATTTAGCCCACCTTTAAAATCTCCATATTCTGTAGTTTCAGAATGCATATGCACTTGTTGAGGTGATCTTGAGATGTTTTATACTACACAGGGCTGTAAATTTGTCTCACCTTTTACTGCTTTGATGATGGTTAAGCATGCATAAAATGCACTGTAGTTTTGGTCTTGTGATTCTTGTCACAATTGGAAAAGTCTTTAAATAATTATTCCAGCAATATACAGGTTTTCCTAGTCACATAAAGAAGGGCATGATTTTCACATATTTATGCCAGGCTGTTTATTAAAGGTGCTAAACCAATTTGGAATAGCTGGCTGCTGTGACATATCACCATATAACCTTACGGCACGAGCAATCTAGACTCAGAGATACTTCACTAACTTAAGAGAAAGATCATCCGCGAGTACTTGAATGAGAAGAGTCGGAAAGTCAAAAGGTGTGCAGAAGAAAGAGGCAGAAGAGCTTCACTGACACTCAGGGAGAGAGCAAAATATGTATTGGAAGACAAAAAGAAAAGAGCTATGTGAAAATCAGACCAAAAAAAAACCCCAAAACAGTAAAAGAAGATACATGCAAAAGGCTTCCAGGAGTCTTCCTCTGTCTCAGAAAAGCGTGGATTAAATTTTACAGAAAAGGACTATAGATGCACAGCTTACATCAGATTTTATAGAATAAGGGTCTTTATGCTTTTACAGTGCTCTTAGAGATAAAAAGAAAGCTTCATTTAAAAATTTCAGTGGAATATTTGATCTACCAAATAGTCATATTAAAGAAACGTGTCTTGAAAGTAGCCTAAAGAAACCTTGTTTCAATCACATTTACTGAGGTTTAAAACACTGTAGCCCTAAAATTATAACATTATTGGTGTCCTATGAAATACTTAAGATCTCTTCAATTTTTACAACTGAAGGACCACGTTGGTTTGTGTACTTTATATCAATATAATGTCTCTTCTGGTTTGGGTTTCTTTTCATACAAAACCTGTAATCACAATCCTAATGAATTTTTAACGATTGCTGTCCCAGATGCATTTTCCATTAGTTCTGTGGGAATTATGTATCCAACAGAAAAAAGAATGGGAATTGATATCCTGGATCAGATCATCCTGACTCTGTGGCTGGCCAGCATTATTTACACAGAAGAAAAATAATTTGCACACAAGAATGGCCCATCATGAAGTTACCAGCCTGGGGGAAAGGTTTTTTTCTTCGACTTGTTGATTAGTTACACCACATAACTGTGGCCACTCAGGATGTCCGTAGCATACCTAATACTTTGGTGGAGTATCATACTGGTTGTTGCTTATGAAAGTGAGTTTCACACATCAGTTATGAAGATTAACTAAAGAAATACCATTTCCTCTCCTCTGGTATAAAATATTCCCTTCAGTTTTGACCAATATGTCATTCATTAAGTGTAGATTGCCTTACTTTCTATGGCAGAAGTTCCTAAATAAGGCCTATGGCTTAGTGTGTTATTATGTTTAGACTGTAAATACTACATGTACTTTGAAAGAATGCCAATTGCTACTGGATGCATCCTATGATTTAAATAGAAGGTGAAACCTGTTCCTGAAACTTGCTATTTGCAACTTCATGGGACATATCATTTCACTCTAGCAACCATACACAAGTATTTTGAACTAGGTTATTTAATGGAGCAGTTAAAACCCCAGTAGTAGAGAAATGGGATACATCAGCATTGCTTTGGAGTTTGCATATCAGTAGGTCACCTTACGACAACATTAATGGATAGGCAAAATTGACAGTTTTTACGTGTAAGTCAAGGGAATATAATCACAAAACCAGAAAAGTAACTGTTAAAATTCTGAGTTATAGGGAGTATGAATTACAGCTCATTCCAAAACAATTAATTGGTATCTTAAGGTACGGTAAAATTTGGATATCAGAAAAATACAAAAGTATTGCAAATTGTAACTGACAGTGATGATTTAAAAAAATAAGTTCTCCTTATTATGTAAATAATACAAAATCAGGGCAAAATATATCTTCATAGCTTACAAACAAAGGCTTGGGTGCTTGTTTCAGAAACATGTTAAACTGGCTGTATGCATTTCAGTAAGCACCACGTATTTGAGTCCTCAGCAGGCCCATATTCGATAAATATGTTGTGTTTTCCTCAGTTTCTCTGCTCAAAATCATTCACTCCAAAATACAGAATCCTAAAAACTATGCTTTGAAAAAAACCTCTCTGAATGGCTCAACATTCTGTTGGCTCAACAACAGAGCTCAGAGGGTCACGATCAAAGGAGCAGAGTCTGGCTGGAGGCCCGCAACTAGCGATGTTCCCCAGGGCCTGTGCTGGGCCCAGTCCTGTTCAACGTATTCATCACTGACCTGGACGAAGGGACAGAGCGTCCCCTCAGCCAGTTCGCTGACGATCCCAAGCTGGGAGGGGCGGCTGATGCACCAGAGGCTGTGCTGGCACCCAGCGAGGGCTGGGCAGGCTGGAGAGCTGGGCCCGGGGGAGCCTCAGGGAATTCAACCAGAGCAAGTGCAGGGTCCTGCCTTGCAGGAACAGCCCCCCGCACCAGCACAGGCTGGGGGCTGAACTACTGGAAAGTGGCTCTGCTGAGAGGCCCTGGGGGTGCTGGGGGGCAGCGAGGTGACCCTGAGCCAGCACCGGGCCCTTGGGGCCAAGATGGCCAACAATATAAAAAATAAGTTGGGTTGCATTCAAAGGAGTGTGGCCAGCAGATTGAGAGAGGTTCTCCTCCCCCTCTACTCTGCCCCAGTGAGGCCACATTTGGAGTACTGCGTCCAGTTCTGGGTTCCCCAGTTTAAGAAGGACAGGGAACTCCTGGAGCAAGTCCAGCAGAGAGCTACGGAGATGATCAGGGGCCTGGAGCATCTCCCTTGTGAGGAAAGGCTGAGAGACCTGGGTCTGTTCAGCCTGGAGAGGAGAAGGCTGAGGGGGGATCTCATCAATATCTGTAAATATCTGAAGGGCGGGTGTCAGGGGGATGGGCCGGGCTCTTTTCAGCGGTGCCCAACACCAGGCCAAGGGGCCACGGGCACAAGCTGGAACACGGGAAGTTCCCCCTGAACATGAGGACAAACCCCTTCCCTGTGCGGGTGCCAGAGCAGGGGCACAGGCTGCCCAGAGAGGCTGTGGGGTCCCTTGCCTGGAGACATTCACCCCCCGCCTGGACGCGGCCCTGTGCCCCTGCTCTGGGGGTGCCTGCTCACGCAGGGGGTGGGACGGGATGAGCTCCAGAGGGCCCTTCCAACCCCTGCCATTCTGTGTTTCTGTGATTCTGTGAATTTCAGCTATGTTTACATTATCATTCTGTAACCCCAGTTAGTTGCCAATTGGGTTAGTTGCCATTTTTACCTACAAGAGCATTTTCTGGGCACTCCCCTCATGGTTGCAATGTAAACCCACTGTAAGCCAAACACACACCAGTGACACTATCCCCTACGGGAGATTTTTGTTATCTCAAAATCTAGACTACACTTCTATTTCGGATTTTACATCTCACTTCTCATTTTTATCTGGACTGCTGTATCTATCAAATAATTTTGCCTCCTGTGTTCAAAACGGTTGCTTCTGTACCCTAGTTCCAGCCTCCCACTTACATCTTCTGGCATAAGCCTTTTATCAACATCTATTGCATCTTTGAAAAATCTTGCAGGTTCTTTTCATAGTTCAGTCACTAGCCCATGATGTCTTACATGCTTGGAAGTCTACTTCAGCCGGCCACAGATATCTGAACATTTATTGTCTTCAATAGTATGTATCAATGCCAAGAAAAAACACTTAGCACAATAATAATTTACCATGGAAAAAATAACATTTTTCCATCCAGGACAAGCGTCGGATAGATGACAGTTGCCTACCAGAATTTGCTTGTGCTGAGAAGCTCCATTCTATGAAACTTAGGCCAGCGGAGATTGATAAGATAAGAAGATAAGAAGATAAGGGTAGATAAGAAAAACTAGAGTTGGGCTAGTGAATTCTGTTTACAAAGCTGCCATTTCAAAAGCATCTAGGATTACAATGACAGTCTTAAAGAGGTACTCCTTTATTCCCTCTGTAGATGGAAAATATATTTTAAAAAAATATTCCCAGTTAATCTAACTGAAACATATTGGGCTCAGGACGGAACAGAACTTGCTTATGTCCCTATGCCACTGTGTTCATATCTTGTCTTCTGTATTTTACTCTGCATATTTTCGTTATGGAAACAGTCATGGCTGTGTAGACTGCTGCGTCTTGTTCTCTGACACAATTTTGTTCACTGGTATATACTGTATATATATATTTTTTTACCCAAAGCCAAAGCTATACTAAGCAGAAAATACATCATGTCAAATCACCAATTTACTGATGAATTAGTTAAGGCTTGTGAAATGCTGCGAGTTGACCATGCTGTAAATACGCTAAGTATTATTTTTTGGCCATTCCTGTAACTCTAAGCAACAATATTTTGGTTTCTTGTGGAGGCTGCATGTACTCCTACAAAGTCAGTGTGATTCCATCACTTTATTTTGAGAAAACCAGAAAAATGCATCCTCTGTGTTTCAGGCTTTCATACATTATGCCCATGAATGTCACAGCCTCTGCATGCCTAAGGCCACATCTGTCAACAGCAGACCCACTTTTAGCAGAGCACGCTAGCATATATACTACAGGAATAAGTCTATATGAGATCTCCGTGAGAAGACATGGCCTGCCATTCCTGAGCTGAAAAAAGAGTTAATGTTTTTATTTTCCCCCCTAATACTTCCTCAAATTCAAGGACAGATTATTTTAGAGAGTTTACATTTACATACTAATTATAAACCACTAACTTATAAGAAATACGTAAATTAAGTAGGCATACAAAACAGGACATGAATGTTGGAATTTGTATCTTTAAGAGGAAACCTAGGTGCCCAAGCATGTAACCTTTACAAGCATAAATAAATCTTATGTGAATATACCCTATAAGCTTTTACTTACACTGCTGTAAATCTAAAGTAACTCCTCTGACCTTAATAGCTTTACTCAAGATGTACCCCTTGTACAGATGAGATTAGAAATTGGCCTTTTAACCTCAATGAGACTCCGCGCACAACTAATGTCATACCATGAAAGTCGGGATGGCTGAATCAGGTCCTCCACATAAAACACCATTGCCAGGGAAATGTTTAGACAGTGATTTTTAAAGGAATGTTTAGATCTATAATGGGGCTTAGTTAAGTCAGTAGCAGTCTTAATTATTTACCAGCAGTGTCCCTGGACAGAATACTGAATTTAGAGTAACTCTGGGGGTAGACTTCTCAGAGTCTGTTTAGTTAAGAAAAATAATGGCAGTTTTCTTCTAATCTACCCTATCATTCTTGCCCCAACAACATTCTTCTGGTCTTTAAAATACATGCTGAAATGCAGAGCAAGATTAAAGGCAATGGTCTGTCTTTGAGGCCTTCCTCAGGCTGAAGAAGAAAAAGAAAAATGTTAGTTTTCAGCTTATGGGCTGAAGAAGACCCAATAGCCAAAACATCACCTTTACCTCGTCTTCTATTTTTAAGTATCATTTGCTATCAACTCTTCTTTCATTTTCCAGCTTTCATACCGCTGCCACACTATCAGTACTTCCACTTATCCTATTTTTATGAGGCGCCAGGTTCTTTCTTTCAGAGGAATCTCACAGTGATCCTGACCAGGCAATTGATTTTTTAACAGAACCTCCTATTAGAGTCAGTGTGGTATTCTAGTTAAAAATCAATGGCACAAGCTGACCCAAAATGAGTGAATAAGTATTTGAGAAAAGCAAAAAATGAATGACACCTTAATGAAAAATTGGACGTTTTGAGTGAGCCCCTAGAAGTGGAGCACAAAAGTATATGCATTGTCTTTATTTTTTGACTACTTTCGAGTTACACAGGGAAAAAGAATCAGATTTTAAGTGGATTGAGAAACACACAGAAAAACAAAGGCATATCATTTATCCATTATGAGATTTTAGCTATATTCCTTCCCATAAGCTTCTTCTTGCTTGGTGAAAAAATGCAATTATCAAGAAATATTCCTTTTTTATTGCTGTTATTATTTTAGAGGTATAATTTACATGTCTAAATGTTCACAAAACATACTTCTCATTTCAAACAGCTCTTATACCACTGGCACACTAACAATACCACATTTACTGGCATTTATATTCCTGTTGTATGCTGCAGTATTTTTCTATTTACTACCATAAAAATACTGCCTTCTTTGAAGAACTATTTTGATTTTGGTTTAAAATTTGTAAATTAGATTTATACATTGATTTTGGTATATTGTGGATTCATTTTTAAGGTAATTTTTCAAATTGTAACACCTGTTGAAACTTGTGAAAGTTACAAAACTCACAATAATGTAACTATGAACTTTTTATTTTCCACATTATTAGATCAAATACAGTGAAAGAACCATCAGAATACCTAAATCACTGCTTTAAAAGATGAATTTGGAAATTCAGCTTTGATACAAAATGTATCCGGAGGCAATACATTTTAAAAATATATGTTTACCTTCTAAAATGGACCGTCTATAATTTAAAATTACCTTTATGCCTGACACTGAAAAAGAAACTTCAGAAAATGTTGTGATACTCCTGGAAAAATAATTCCCTTCCTTAATTTAGGCTAGTATACTCTAGTCTTAGATGAACATGTTTCTGACAATATTTTTTTACTTTATTAAGTTAAGTGATCAAGCAAATAAGTAGGATTTGTTTGGTTGATTTGGTTTGCGGGGTTTTGGTGGTTTGGTTTGGTTTTGGTTGGTTGGTTGGTTTGTAATTTATGTTCAGAAGAAGTTTTTTTATGAGTAAAAATGGCCACATTTAATAGCCGCAGCAATTTCAGACTGTAATTAAAAAACCTAGGGACTCTGCTATTTGTGCCACAGTCCAGTGCAGGGAAACCCAAAAGTTCTCAATGGAGGGATGCAAACTTAAAATTAATTCAGAAATTGAGGTGTGCACCACTATCTGTATCAAGTGATAGGTGGGGTTTTGGAAGTGCAGGCTTGAGTTCAATTTCTGCTCATATAGATTACCAGAAACCACTGCTAAAATTGATGGTGATAATTGTGACTAAAATAACTTTTTAAAATAAACAGAGACATGATCTTGGCTGTTCATTTGTCTAGGCTGAGAACCTGCCAACTTTCTGAGCAGGGGAATCAATAGGATTGCTTAAATCACTCATTGTCATAGTAGAAAGAATCTTGCTCTTCATTACTCAGCCACATTTTATCTACACTAGTCACTGATCTTTATTTCATTTCTATTGTCCAAGCTGATAAAAGTGATGTTTGAAGTGGATACGTAAGTTGGAGAAATGAAAACCAGTGGAAAAATGGTTCTTAGCATTTTGCTTAAACCTAGGCAAGAACACATCCGAACAAAGAAATTAAGACTGAAGTCACATTTCATAGATTATCTCTGGATGAAAATAATGTTTTATTGGGTTTCGCAGTTATGATATTATAACTTAGGTTAAGCTAGTCATGTTAGCTAGCATGCTCAATATCATATAAATTTTTGTAATTTTCAACTCCTGTTGATTTTTTTCTTGCATATAAATCCATTCCTGAATCTTTTCTGTGAGAAATAAGGGTAGCTTCTGTTCTCTAGAACACAAATGAGACTGTAAATTCATTCAAAAATTATTGAACATTTTAATATAATTCAAAAATTTAATACAAAAAGTCAGTTTCCCATGATTTCTTATTTTGGCCTTTTAAAATCTAATTGCAGCATCAGGTATTCCCATATGTAAATCTTGCATCTTCCTTAAAAAGTCTTGTAATTCTGTTGGGTTTTTTTTCCTTTATGCACCAGGTTTGTTTTTTTGTGTGCAGGCACCTGCATCTATGCAACTCCAATGATGCGTCTAGAACTTGGCTGGACAGGAGACTAAATTGCACTGTTCATATATATGAAAAGGGATCTCGTCTTCAACACCCACGAAGCAATATTAGGACACAGAAAGATATAATTCAGTAACAATAAATGCAAATATTTTTTTTCCAGAAGAAAATCAAAACATTTCAGCAAACATGAGAGTCTTCAACAGTAATTTTTTTTCCCCATCCACTTTGCTCTCAAACACTTCCACTCCTATGTTCTTCTCTTTTGGCCTGATTCAACAAAGACACAGTACATGCCCTCACTGAAAGCAAGAATCCCTCGATAATCACAGAATCACAGATGAACCTCAGGGACCATCTAGTCCAACCTTTCTGGGCAGAGCACAGCCCAGACAAGACGGCCCAGCACCCTGTCCAGACGGCTCTTGAAGGTGTCCAACGAGGCCGAGTCAACCCCTTCCCTGGGGAGATTATCCCAATGGTGACTGTCCTCACTGTGAAAAATTTCCCTCTCGTGTCCAATCGGAATCTCCCCAAGAGACACTTGTGTCCATTCCCCCTTGTCCTCTCCATGGGACTCCGTGTGAAAAGGGAGTCTCCATCTTCTTTGTAGCTGCCCCTTAAGTACTGGTACATGGTGGTGAGATCCCCTCTGAGCCTCCTTTTCTCAAGGCTGAACAAACCCAGCTCTCCCAGCCCATCCTCGTATGGCAGCTTCCCAGTCCTTTGGTCATCTTGGTGGCCCTTCTCTGGACCCCTTCCAACCTGGCCACATCCTTTTTGTACAGCGGGGACCAGAACTGTACACAGGACTCCAGTTGTGGCCTGACAAGTGCTGAGTAGTGCAGGATGATGGCTTCTTTATCTCTGCTGGCGATGCCCTTGTTGATGCAACCCAGCATCATGTTGGCCTTCTTGGCTGCAGCAGCCACTGTTCGCTCATGTTGAGCTTCCTGCCCACCAGGACCCCCAGGTCCCTTGCCACAGAGCTGCTCTCCAGCCGGGTGGATCCCAGTCTGTGCTGCACTCCCAGATTATGTTTTCCCAGGTGCATGACCTTACACTTGTCCTTGTTGAACTTCATAAGGTTCTTGCTGGCCCACTCTTCCAGCCTATCCAGATCTCCCTGCAGAGCAGCTCTCCCTTCTGGAGTGTCTGCTTCCCCACTCAACTTGGTGTCATCAGCAAACTTCATCAGGCTACACTGGATGCCATTATCCAGATCACTTACAAAGATGTTGAATAACATTGGGCCCCATATCAATCCTTGGGGGACCCCACTTGTGACAGGTTGCCAGTTTGAGAAAGAGCTATTTGCCACCACCCTTTGGGTGTGGCCTGTCAGCCAGTTCCCCACCCACTGCACAGACCACTTCTCTAGGCCATAACGCATCAATTTACCCAGGAGGAGACTGTGAGGGACTGTATCAAAGGCCTTGGAGAAGTCCAGGTAGACAATGTCCACTGACTGCCCCATGTCAAGCAGGCAAGACCCTTTGTCATAGAAGGCCACCAGATTTGTCAAGCACGATCTGCCTTTAGTGAAGCCGTGTTGGCTTTTCCCATCACATCCTTCAAGGTTGAAACCGCACACAGCAAATATCCAGTGTATCTGTACTGACACCTTGCAGGTCAGAATTTAGGCTCTGTGTCTCGTTGTTTTTTCATCAGTGTTGCAAGAGTTTAGATATCCATACAGCACATTTCATTCTTAGGAGAAAGAAAAGCCACCACAATGCTCACTAGTAAGCGTCTAAAAACTAATATTTACAAGAAGCAAATCAGAATCAAACCGTGTCATTTAAAAAATGTCCTGGACCAGTTTACTTACATACAGAACTCAAGCGTATAACAACAATCATAAATACAAAGTAGAATTGTTTGGGTATTTTCATTTATGTCTAATAAATTAAAGCTTAAGAGTATTTCATTCTTACTCTTGCAAGGGTTTACTCTACTGTGCAATAATTTTTATCTCCCTGCTGTGTTTAGGATAACGGGTTCAGGAACAGGAATTATAAATTCAACTCAGTTGTATGACACCACCGTGCTCTGCCTCCGTGGTGAGTGCACCAGCTAAGGTCTCTTGGATTGATGAGAGTTCTGACCAGCCAGTAACACAGCTGACTGATTGGCCACCCTTTACATATTTGCTCATATTCATATAAATCTCTTCAAGGTACCCTCATCAGAAGACCCAGATTTTCTGACAGGAAGTGGAAGCCTATCCCAACTCTGCTGGCAGTCAACTGCAAACCTCCCACCCATCTATTTTCCAGATCTTCTCCACCAGTTTTCTGGTTGCCTTTTGTGTCAGTATTAAAGCTCAGAAGGGAATAGTCAGGTTTCAGATGCAGATTGTTCTGTCATAAAATCCTGATGTCCGTCCTACACTACATTTCATTGACCGATAGGTTTGGGTCAGAAAAGAAATTTCCTTGAAGGAACATTGACTCTGTCTTGAGATTTTACTTTATTGTTCCTCCCCCTCCCTTTGAGAAGGAAATTGAAGACCTTTGAGCTGCTGAGTGTCTACTATGAGGTGCTGAACAGTCTCAGCTTCCATTAAAATGAAAATGGCCATATCACAGAAGGTGCTTAGCTTTTTGCTGGATGGTATCTTTGCTGGGTCCTGCAGAGAAAAAAAAAAATCATCCAGCCAAAGCATGAAAGCTTCAAGAACTTCAATATCTACCCAACCTATGTACACCATGTTGGTTGGGTTCTTTTACCCTCATTACAGACTTTTCTTTTATTTTTTTAGAAAAAAAAAAAAAGAGACTGAGAGAGAAGGAACCCTTATAATGATGTATAAATTATTTGTTATTACTTAATTTAAGAATTTGCTTATGAAGATGTAAAATCCTCAGCTGAGTCGGGGAAGATTAAACTAAACCACATCAAAATGGGACTGGCATTAAACTGTCAAATTTAGGAATAAGGTAGTCTCATGCATCATGAGACTGATTCTTTCCTTAAGAAAAGTTCTTTCTTGTTTCTTGTTTTTGAAGGTGAATCTCCTGGATAAACTTGTCATAAGAGTTATGCCTACATAGGCTTTGTATGAAGGTCTGCTGAATGCTGTGCTTGACCCCAGTGGCAGGGAGATTCAGCACTTATTTGCTTTGATATTTATCTTACCGATAAAGTTGTCACCCTTATCCTGAAAACCAGTTTCAGTTGTGATCCTTACAGAAAGGATGATCACACAAGTCTATATGTCTGAAAACCACCGCTGTATGTCTAAACTACAAAACCCTTTTCCCAGATGCCTGGAAGTGAGGTACACTTTACAACAACCTTCGGGTTAAGAGTTCTCCTTGTCTGCTCCAATAAATTTGCTGAAATTCTCCAGAAAAATTATCCTCTGTAGATTTATTTTATTTATTTATCATGTTTTTCTAAAATAAGTGATATCAGGGCTTTCCAAAAGTTGATGGCCTTTCCAAGAATTACTGCAGATAAATATTTGAATTTAATTTTACCTTTAACTAAACCAATATCTAGAGGACAGTACATTGCCTTCTAAATGGACATTCATCTAATACTTCTTCATGTTATTGAGCAGATCCCCAGGCTTAAAAGATCCTGCTCTGGAATGAATCTCAGGACAAGATGCTTTGAGGAATTTTAAAAATATTTTTGATCAGACAAGCCACTGACACAAAAGTTTGGCTTCCATAAGCTTTAGTTTATTTGAAACTTACTGCAGATTATCTATTTAGTTAGAAGACAATAACCAATGCAAATCAGGAGTTTTGCTTTCTGTGCATACTTATGTAATAAGCAGCCCTTGAACTGAAGAACACTGACCCTGCGGCTTCCCCATTTTACATGAAGTTGGACAACTGTCTCTCCTATGCCAAAATATCAGGACCATGAGGATGACTATTTAGTTCTCTATAGTTCTGTTATAGAATCTCTTTTGCATTTGTCAACTCTTAAATCAAAAGTCAAAGAGGCTTCTTCTTAAAATGTGCCTTAATTATTGAAATCAGCGGACTTCTCAAAATATGTAAAATATGCATATAATTATTAAAATTTATTTTCCTTTCCCAGTTGCCCTGCTTTCAGCTCCCTCACTCTTCTAATGTCATCATGCTACTAGCTGTCACATTGCTCTAGGACTCTCTTCACTGAAGATAAGCCAGTTGCCACCTGAACGTGCAGCTAAGTAGAAAAAAAAATTTAATTGCCAATACTCAGAATAATACCACACGTCCTGTCAGAGCAAGGTCCAAGCAGGATCCTAAGGAGTGATGAGTATGCTCTTGCTCCATCTACACTTTGAGGTCATATCTAAACAGAAGACTTATTTTGGCAAAATAATTATACCAGACGTTCACTGGTTAAAGCAAAATAAACACCTTAATTCATAAATGATATTGAACATTAGCTCTTTCCTTACCTATCCCTGTGTAAATAAGCTCAGAGTCAGATATCTGAGTACCAGCTCAGCTGTGCCCATTATTGACTCAAGCTGATTGCAACAGATAACTTTCCCATTGAAAAAATGAGCATTTAGATTCTTAATGGAAAGCAGAATTTCTAATTTAAAAATTTTAAAAAATATTTTTAAAGAACAACCATTCTCTCAGGCCTTCTTAAAATGTAGGAAAAGAAGCTTCTTAAAAAAATTATATATATCATTCTGGTGTGTAGCTGTATGCTTCTACAGGAGAACTTATCTTGGGCCGCATACCTCCGGGACACAGGGCTCTACCCACCCTGGGGACAGTGATGCACAGACACCAATATGATGGATGCAAAATGTCCGTCTATTTAGCCGCGTCACACGCTTATATAGCTCTTGCGCTTCCTGTTCCTGCCACTCCTATGGGGAGGAGTCTATCTTTCCGTCACATCCCGTGATCTTCCGGTCGCCGATCCCTGTCTATTCCCCTACACTGGTGAAGCAAGGTCGTCTCTCAAGTTCTTGTGAAAGACAGTATTCACACTGTTGAGATTTTCCTGCTTTAAAAAGAATACATCCAAGCAGTCAACCTTACAACCAAAGGTACCTTATTTCAAGATTAATTAATAAACATTTACGAAAGATCTGATGTGTGAAGCACCCTCTCTCCATATACCTAAACCTAGACATTGTATACCTAAACATACACACATACACATACTCAAATTTGCATGCCACATATTATGATAAGGATGCTGTATTACTTGCAATGTCTTTGGAAATAAATACAGGAAAATTGTTTTATCTTCATCCTGATTTATAAGTCAAGATCAACAGATTGGAATATTTCTATTTTTTTCTATTTTAGAATACTCCATAATTTTAAATTTTACTCATTTACTACTCGAAATTTACATTTTATGGAACATCTTAAATCATAAACAACGTACACAGATGAGATCAGAATTCTTCCCACATCTTAACTGGCTAAGGTAGAATTGAAGTCATTTACTTCAATAGGTTTTTTGGTTTTGTGAAAAAAACCTTACTTGTTTTGTGAAACATTGATTAAACTGTAGCTGATCCTTCAACAATCTGCCCCAAACTTATTGCACAGAAATTTTCATTATTAACTTATGCACATATTTTATATCTAACTTAAAGGGACACAATGTGGCAAAACCAGAAGTCATGTAATTTTGTTAAATTTATTCAAAACAAGGGAAAAGATATCTCTTTACTTACTAATTAAGTTTCAGCCCTTAGCATTTTAGAGCAGCAGTTTGAGAACTCTACAAGCTGTGTTGCAATAGTCCATTTCTAGCCACTTTCACATATATTAAATACAATTTCATCTGGAATTTTAACTATATGAAAAATAAGTTTCACAAATACAAAGCAGAATGATTTTTCAGAGCAAAATTGTAATAAAATTTATTTTTTATTGTAAATTACTGTGCAGATATGCTCAATTACTGTATAAAGTTTATTCTTAGCTTTGCAGTGCTTTACATTCTGATTGGCTGAAGAGTTTCTGATTTTCTTAATCACCGCACAGTTACTCCTCTTTAGGTTTATACCCTACAAATCCATTCCTGCTGTTTGGCAGAGAGTTAACCAACTGGAGAAGTGGGATGCAAGTAACAGCTATGTGGTTATGGCTCGATAACCGTACCTCTACCATCACCTGCCAAGCTGCTTCTTAGCTTGGGTCCCAAATACAAACTTTTCAACCTGTCAGCTTCAGCTTAACAGTTATTTAAATACTGCAAAAATGCATGAAGGAGGAATCCTTCTGTTTTTATTGCAACGACGAGGAAAAAAAGGCAAAAGAGGGCTGGCAAAACTAGGGGTGGAGTGGGGGGGAAGCGCTTGACTCTGATCTCATTTTAAATCATGGCAAATCCGGATTGATTCTATTAGCCACCACTGGAGACAACCAAACTCAAAAGGTCAGAACATGCCCTGGTTTGTAAAGGTTGAATGCTAGCACTCACGTCCTCACTGCAGCATGCTCTTCTCCTACACTTAGCCACCCTCAAGGACAGCAAAGCTCTCAACCCAGGAGCAGCAGCTATGTATTCACTGTCTGTGTTCACTTCCAACAGCAGAATCCTCCTCTGCCCTCGTAAGGAGGAAAAGAAGACAGCAAGCATGGCAAAAGGTGTAAGGTGGCAGAAACAAGAAGAGGAGCGGGGAGGCGCTAAGAGGCATACATCCTAAAAAGAAGGCTATACCCACACCTGCACCAACCTTCTGTGGCTTCTAATCCAAACCAACGTCCATCTGGGGACATGGAACTAAGCACCGCAGTATTAGAGCGTACAAGGCCATATGGGAAAACACAGGCACAGCCCCCAGACCCAGGACTAGGCCCAGGACTCCCCAGTGCATGTCCAGACCCTTAAACCAAAGAGCCACACTCCTCCATCCTCCCTCCTCCTCTGCGCCGCTGAGCTTTCAGTTATCTCGCCACGCAGTGGCACAACTTCACCCCACGTGTAGCCGGTACCTCTGACTGCACACACTCCTGAACCTCCCCTTTACACAGGCTAGAAGATGGAGCTTTTAAAAATAAACAAACTTCCCTCAATAGCTTCCCATGACACAACAAATACTTTCCAAAGGTCCTCTAAATGTTTTTCATTATTTTGTTGTCCATGACTTATTTTCCCTTTTTTCCTCTAATTGTCCTCATCTTACAAACAGAAAATTTAGAACACTAATAAAATAATAATGCACCAAACTGCTTCTACGTATTTACTCTCAACATGGATTTAAGGCTAATGCATATTATTGAATGTTGGTCTTATCAGGAAGAGGTGATCCACTGACTTTGGCATGCCTAGTCATGAATGGAAATTGTCAGGGAAAAAAGCTAAAATGGAGTTAGGGCTGAGAGGGTTTTTTTTTCCTTTTCTTTCATATTTCAAGTTTTTATTATTTTTAATTTTTTTCTCTCTAATTTAGCAAACAGACAGCATTAAATTCTACAATGGGGTAAACGCTATATATTTTGTTTATATAACATAAAATATATGTAGTTTACATATATACACATATTTCTGTAGACATACACATGTATTACTATAAACAGCGTACAGCAGGGATGCATCACTATAAGGCACCCAAAACAACTCAGAGACACCAAATCAGCTCTCGGGCCATGCAGTAAAAGTGCTTGAATTTAGCAGGCTGGACTATATTCTTTTTGAACAAGGTGGCTGAACACTCATGCCATGTTCAAACTGAAACTTAAGGATGGAATCAGGACAGGTGCCTCTATAATTAACTTGGCCTGGTATTCTGCCAGTGTCTGCTCAGAGACAATGATTTATAAATTATTAGAGAGAGAATAATTTTAACTTCCTACTGGCATTCACAAAGAGACCTTGGTCTTGCTCAATGACTTCAATGGAAAGATGCAATGACAGTGCAAATTCTTTAGGACGCGGACATTAAAAGACACATGGTTTTGACCATTGTATTTATAAACATGTGATATGTTGCTATAGACCACAATATAGTGATATGTAATATGATATATTTGTACCTCACCTGTTCACAGAAAAGAATAATTCAGATACTGTCTTATGGGAAACGGTGAAAAAGGCAAAGGCAGTACATATCTATGTCAAATAAATGGAAGGAATGTGCCTATATCTAATATAATTATACCTCTGGGATCTTCAGCATAAGGCTACGCATTTTAAACCAACCATTTTCATTTCTGATTTTTAAATTTATATTTCAAGCCAATGTTTGTATTCCTATTGCTCCCATGATGGTAGCCAGGCAGCAAACACTATCACGATAGGTCTCTGTCACATGTGATTCTCAAAACAAGCATGCAAATGAACTATCCAGATTTATCTTTAGAAAACAGTTTATTTGAAGATTTAACTCTAGGCAAAATAATCACCTGGAATCAAATTACTATAAATCATAAAAATTTAGAGATTAAAAAAGATCTAAGGGCTGATCTAGTCCATCCTGTTAAGTACGCCGGACTGTAACCTGCAATGGATTCTCTGGAGTATTCTCCACTCCAGGTTTAAACGACTCTGGCAATGGAGTCACCATTATTTCCCTTGGATCCATCCCACCACCCACCTGCTTCCTAGGAATTTTTCCAGATATTCTTCAGACAGCAAGCTCCTGTGCTCAGTTCCTTCTCATTTACCTTTCCTAGGTACACAGACCATCATCTCGGCACTGGTCTAATATTGCATTCCCTTTTGGGTTATATTGGTCAGATTTTGGTCGATGTTAGAGAAAACTCTGGATGCATTCAAAGAATGACCAGCTGATGCCATGCAAGCCCTTGGTAGCTGGGATTACTCCTCAGCCCAGCACCCACACACTTTTGCTTTTGGTTATCAGTTAGCTCAGTCACTTCCCTCAGGCTTTCCTCCTGAATCAGGACCTCCACTCTGTCACTTCAACAGTTTTCCCCGTTTTTTCTCTGAATCTCACCAGTTTGGCCCATTTCAGGTTTTTTTTGTAACGGCATGCTCTGTTCTAGGTAGTGCAAATTATGGATTCCCGACATCATGCTTTTAAACATATGGCATAAAAGGCACTGTGGCTACTTCTTTTTTAATCATATTTTAACTTTGTAACTAATTTGTTGTCCACTTTCACTCTTAGGTCTCTTCCTTTTACATTGTATCTCTTTCCACTGAATATTTATTTGTGTTTCAGGGGTTTTTTTCTCCCGCATATTCACTACCTTCTTTTTCCTTTTCATGTTAAAGCTTACATTCTGATTTCCAGACAATATTGCCAACCTGCCTTGATTAGTCTTGTTCTTTCACTTTTCCCACAAGTGTTTATAGCATCTCCAAACACAGTAACTTGAGTTGTTTCATTTGCACTCTCCAAATTTTTGGTACATTTTTGGTACATTCAGATTATAAAGTCAGTATTCATAAAACTAGATAACAAACTTCTTTAAAATCACTGAAGTGTGTGCAATTATTTAAGCATTTGGGGGGGTGGAATTCATTTTTATAATTAACAGAACATTAAAATTGCATATTTCCTTATTCTTTTTTAGGTGAACTCATCATATTACACCTGAGCTTTCAAATATCCTGTGGTCTTTAACACTCTGTAACTGATGGCTAGTTAACAGCAGGACAGGGGTTCAGCTGAGGGAGCAAAACCACAGGGATGAAAACAGAAAGAACAGGTCAAAATACAGTTTAAAACTCAAAATACAGAAAAAAGTACCCAATAATGAGGAATGTTAATTTTATGTTTGATAGGCCCAACCTAATGCCTCTGTTTGCTTTAGCAGCTCTTATTTATAGAAGCTGCCTCCTTTAAGAGACACCATAATGAAAAACAGGGAGCTCATAGGATTGGGCTCAACACATGGCTAATAGTTTGTACAATATACTCTGATTTGACAGGTATTTTGGCCTACATTCCTACAGATACTTGAATATATGCTGCTTGTGAAAACACTCAATAAATACACTGATATTTGTGTTTTCTTAGATAAGGGTGGAATAATAACTAAATGAAGAAATTAAGTATGTGTGTTAAATATAGTATCTTATGTTTATTGTATGTAGAGCAAGGGAACGTGTCTGCACACTGTATGTTATTAGCAATATGTGCTCAAACAGCTGACTTTCATTCACATTAACTGGCATATCTTTTTTCCTTCAGTGATATTCTATTTGTTTCGCAGATATTGAGAGGCATGAAAAAAACCTCATGAATATTTCTAAGCAAAATGCTTCAAAATTGTATCCTTTCGAAGTGACAGAAATATTTAATTCCACGAATGTATCCCATTTATGTTCAAAATGTCCCTCTCACTGGGAGAATTTACATGTTTCAGCGTCATCTATCAACAGCGCTTAGAATAGGAGAGGTATCTTTCAAATGCAACATTTACAAGTTGCATTTGAACCTCTTGAACTGTATGTTCAAGAGGTTTGTAATAATAGCCTTTAATTAAACTGGAGACTGTTAGAGGGTTTCTGTTGCCCTTTGAAGTTCTTAATTATTAGTTGTATCCAGCCTTTTATGGCACACTTAAGGTTAAATTAAATAATTAAAATATACCTCCAAGAGAAATATAGAGACTGAACATTTTAATTAAATTTCTGAATTTCAAGGTTTTTAAAATAATAACATATGTTTTGATTTTCTCGCGTTGGCATAGTAGAATGCTACATATATTAAACAAAAAATCGGTAGCTTTTTATGGGAATAATCGCTAAGTATGACGCATGTAAATGAGCTATTTTCTATGCATGGCTGGCAAAAGTGCTAATTAAATAGTTGGTATTCAAGGCTATGCTCGTTCATTGTTTAGTGACATACAAATCCAGCGATGTGTGCCAGCAGACATTTTAAGTTGAATGTTTTCTCCTCTACGCTCTTTGTCATGAAATGGTGGCACCATGATGAGAACACTAGTGTAAGCAAAACACTGAAATATGCTTTAATAATGTTTTAACCATGTAGCGACACTAGTCTAGTTTTCTAATGAATTTTTTATTTCTTTCTTCTTATAAGGTTGTTACGAGTTATCGCTGATGCATATTAAATCATATACATGAGTCATTTTCTCACTAAATTTGCATAAAATGGCTAAATGCTAATGCACCAAATGGGGCTTACTATATATGGTACAGTAAATATGCCCTTGCAGGTTTTCTGCAATCAATCTCCTGTATTTCATTAGCAGCTAAATAAAGGTCCGTTCTGAAAAGGGAAAAGAAAAACTATTGTGTACATTGCGAACTTATGATGCCTATGATGATTTCTACGTGATGATTAGAACCCAGTCTAGAATTAGGGTTTGCACAAGACTGAAAATAAAGTTCCTTGACAAACGCAGCTGGATGGTCCCCCTGAAAGCAGCCTAGTGCTGCTAATAACCGCCAGGCAGTTCACTGAGACTTTCCACATCTGGCACTGAACGCTGGGTTTAAAATCCACGTACCCCATGATTTTAATTTCACAATGCTTATATATCCCTAACACTCCCTGCTAGATCTACAGCCACCAAAACCTTGCCAGCTCCTCGCTACACCTCACTGCAAGTTAAAATGCTATTCTTCTCTTATTGTTACATACACTCACCTTCCACCTGCATTAACTGTTCCCTTCTTGTCTTCCTGCTAATAGAAATTATATATATTGGCCAACATATATTTGAATGGATAGCATGATCACAGTTAGCATGGCATCGCTGTTGCAATATTATCAATCCAAACAAAAACCTTACATTTAATGATGGAAACTTTGTTCTCTCTCCCTTTTCTCTTTTTGACATCTGGAACATTTTTGTACCTGGTGCAAAGAAAGTGCTATTTAAAGATAAATGTATGCTTTGCCCTACAGTTATTTTGAATTAGTCTTGATAAATAATTAAGTAATGCATAATATATTATTTAGATGCAATGGTCTTAAGAATTTGAGTGGTATTTCAACCACAATTATAGTAATTTATTTATCAGTCAAAAATTTACATAATCACACTTCAAAATCCAGTGGACTGGAGAGATATCAGAAGGACGCCCAGGAATGTGCATAATGACTCTGGACATTAGATTAACTTAATAATGTAGTGATGTGCAAGATATTATAACATCTTACATAGTTATATTTGATGAATAGTTTTTAAATGGTGAAAGCTAAACATTGTTTTATCTTTTCAGTTTTATTTTCAGAAAAGGACAAATTTTAAACACAGGATAGGAATTAGACCATTCTATAGGAAGTACCGTTCCTACTAGAATGGAAGAAAATTTAAATATCATTTACAGTAAAATCCTGCAGTGTCTCTCCTTCAACTACCAGAGGAAACATTGATTTTATTACAATGTCATTAAATGGTCGCTTGATTTTGTGTAGTTATTTTTAGGTGATCCCCTTGGTCATCAGTGGTAAAGGACAACGCAGGGAAGAAATGGAAGTTTTCTGTCCTGTCAGTGTAGACAGACTGGTGACAGAAGTAACTCCCGGAAACTCTGTCATACTGTGGATCTTCCCTCAGCCCAGGAAGTCTTTCTGAGGAAAATGAGGTAAAGCTCATAGCTATGATGGAGCGTAGTGAACTCATCTCATGACAATGCACGTGCAGATACAGATCACACTTTTTCCAGATTCAAACTTACACATGGAGACACATAAGCACCTGCAAGTTTGCACTTGCCAATTCTGTCCATATGCTTCTAAAATAAAAAAGAGGGCCTATGTACCTGTCATACAAATCCAGTTTATGCCATTTGAGAATTACGGGAACTTAGAGGAAGACATAAAATTAATATTCATATATTTCCCAACAATATATTTATGCCCACTGATAAAATATTGGTACCACATAAAATCCTCAGCACTCAGCTGAACAGTGACCTGTATAATGTACGCCAGTTACAACCCTAGAGAAGGAGGTTTTAATGGTCTGTTTTGAAGCAATCTTTTAATATAGAAAAATAAGGGAAGAATTACCTCTGCCTCTGTTTCAGCCTGTACCACCACCAGCCTATACTTTCCTATGCACCTACAGCAAATTCTGAGATTCCAAAACAGCAATTGCTTTCTGTGACAGAGAACAACTAAAGACAATAAGTCATACTTTATAGAAGAGAGTGGTAATTTCACATTTTCTGAGGTACCACAACTGCTGCTCAGTTAGACAGGTGAAAAGAAATTGTATATGTGTGATCCCATCCTCGCTGTGCAGGTTTTCTGTTACTGACTCCAGCTTTCTCGTACAAGGTTATTGTGTGTTAGATTCCAATTAGATTAAACTATTACCATTATTCTCATGATAATGATATTGTTTTATAACACCCCAAACTCTTCTTTCCTAAAGATAACATTCTACAAGACAGTAAGAGTGGAGTATTTTTATGTTAATGTCCATTTCAGAGAACCGACATCATTAACAGAATAAACATAACTTACTTGAAAACACATCTCTTAAAAAAAAATCAGATTTTAAAATACCAATTATATGCCCCTTTTCTTTGGCACAGAGCTTATTCTGGAAATAAAATGGTCCCACTCAGGCCATACATGTCCTTTTACAAAGGGGGAAACGCTGGCCCAATTCAAATCCAAAGATAGACTGGCCAAAGTACAGGACATGCATTTTTCCCAACAAACTCTTCTTAGACTCCAAAGAAGACAAATTACTGACTGCTTCCCCTAGGCATTTATTTATGAAGTTTGCTTTGACCTAGCTTCTACTTTCTCCATGCTGATGTACAAACTGGAGGTCAAAAAGCTAAGCAGAAGGTGGCACAGCCTCCTATGCATTGGCACTTTCCTTACTTTCTTTATCACATGGGTCTGCTGACCCTGCTCACTGCTGCAACCTTACTCACATGCCACGTGGCTCTCAACACCATCAAAGCTGTACCAGCCTACAAATTATTGAGCAAATGAAGAAAATCTGTGTTCTTATCACAGACTGCCCTTCAGCACAGGTATTTGAACCATTGGTGTTTAGGAAAAATGCATGTATATTTAGGAAAATACCTGTTGACCACTGCCATGCAACGTGACATGCCTCAGATTTGGTAAGAGCTGAAGGAACTAAAAAGATGGCAACAAACGTGGAATTTCGCCTGAACTCTGTGCATCCTGTGGTTGTTCCTACATTAAGTATGTGTGTATTTACCACCCTCCTATAAACCACTTTAGAGATATGTCCTTATGGTGTAGCCCAGGCACAAAAATTTCAAAGACAGGTGGTTACAGATATAAAAATGAACAGCATCCCAAAGGGCTGGGATACCAAAGAGTCCTTTCCGAAACATTATTCCTTTAGTCAGACGGTGCTGGAAAAATCCACAGTTGTAAGCGAGGCACTCAAAACTCATAACAGGGTCCAAAAACGGGACTATCTTTACAGCACCAACACGGGGATGCTGTCACATCTCACCTGGAAATTCGCTAATGCAAACACCGGTCCAGCATGGAGTAAAAAAGGAAAAAGGAAAAGCTACGAGGTGACATCTGGGCCCTCCAAAGGGCTTTTCCATGGCCCAGGCGTGGCGGCCGCTGGCCGTACCGCAACGCCGCGGTGTCGCAGGTGGGTTGAGCTCCACCCGGCAGCGCTTGGGAGCCAAGATAGCATCATCAGCCCTGTGCAGCGCGATCGCTCCCTAATCCTTTCAGCAACTTACAAAAGTTTAATGTCCATGCACAATGTTATTAACTGTCTTTAACCGCTTGAGGCACGGATCTTTTTTTTCCCCTTTTTTCGGGGTTTTGGGGGTTTTTTTGGTTCTTGTGTTCGTTTTTTGCGTGTTTTTGGTTTTTTGAGCTTCCCCCGGCGGACAAGCACCGGCCATTATAACTCAATTAATCTGCAACGGGATACTGGTGGCGGGAAGGGGGGGGTGGGCTGCTGCGAGAGGAGGCTCCAGCTACGGCGGGCACCGCTAATTAGCCATAACCGCTAATGGCAATTAACAACCGCCGCCACGGACGCAGCCCCGCCGACGGAGAGGGGCGGGCGGCGAGCCGAGGTGGCGGGGGCCCGGCCCCGGGAGCGGCGCCGCCGCCCGTTTCCCTGGAAACACCAATCAGCGCCACGGGCGCCCGTGTGAGGGCGGGACCTCGCCTGTGGCGGGCCAATGGCGGACTCCCGACGGCCCCCGCGGTGGCCGGCCGCCATTTCGCGGAGGAGGCGGGGCACAGCGGTGGGGCAGGGTCTTGGCCTCTGTCTTGGGCTGCCGCCGTCCGGGGCTGCGGGGCCTCGGCCCGGTGGGGACTCGGCTGGAGGAGCCGTGGAGGGGCCTGGGGAGCCCGCAGGAGGCCTCCTTTGCCGGGGGGCGGGGTGCCCTCCCCCACTCGTGGGCGCTGCCGGGTCGAGCGAGAGGCCGTGTCCGCCCGTGGGGTGGGGGAGTCAGGAAGAGGCCTTCCCTTCAGACCCCTGCCTCCGTCCCCTGAGGACAACGCCCTCACCGCCTCCTTGGCAAACCAGGCTCTCACAGTAAGGTTTTCCCCATTAGTACAGTCGGGTAAGGGACAAGATCCAAATTCATGAACCCAAATGATATTTACTTATTAACCTGTTCTGCTTCCAGTCCAAAATGTGCAGAAACAGGAGTGGGCAGCCATGAGCCCGGTCTCTGAGCAGCACCTGGCAGGGCGAGGGCAACAACGTTTGGCTCATTGACAACTTAGCATTAGTTCTATGGAATTAGGGGGAGAAACAGCTTTTTTAGGACTAGTTAAAGGCACAGACGGAACACCCCATTTGCTTTCCCCTGCTTTATGTATATATATGTAAAATCTACAGGTTGGCAGCCTGGCGTGAGGCTCAGTCCCACACCCTGCAAAGCCAATGGCACGTGTTTGTCGTGTTTAACCCAGACCCTGGCAGGTAATCTCCACACCAGCTTTACACCACACTCTAGGAACGTACACGCATATGTACACGTACGTATGTTTATAGCTGTAGACAAATGAGAGTTTCAGGAAGAATGAAACAGGTTACTGTTGATGGACAAGGGTGAAGCCAAATGGCTCCTTTCTCCTCCTTTCCCGCTCCCTCCCAGAAAGGCCCATAAGAAACATCCAAATTTTTACCTCATGCACCTGCCATTTAGTTAGGAAATTTAATTGTCAAAGCCTGATGTTTTCTTTCTTCTAAATTAAAATAATGGAGGAGGGAAGGGGTAGTTAATGTGCTGAACCCAGGGGAAGCAATCTAGGGAAGTGGTATATGTTTTAAAACTCTAAATGGACTTTTTTCATCATGTTTCTGGGGGACGGCTACATACCCACCCCTTTCCATTTCTGGAAGTAGCCAACAGAAAACTTCTAATTCATGTGGGGAGGGTGGGATCTGCCCTCACGGACAGCACGCCCTTGGCTCCTCCACAAAACAAAATATTTCACAACATGTATTTTAATAGAAACAGAAAGAATTAATCCACTCTAGGCTAATGGCTATTAATGGCAGCTTTAGAGAGGAGGAGATGCGCTCATGAATATGCCTATTCATATAAGCAGCCCTTTCTGGAGGGGTGAAGGCAGACCCCTCCTACCTGCTGGGTTTTGTCCAGCAGACAGGGGTCTGGCCAAGGCCTGGCTTCTCCTTCTACCTCCATGAGCAGGGTTTAAGCACGTGCCCATGCCACCCTGCTTCTGCTCCAAGCCTAGACAGCCCCAGCTGCCCCTCGCTCACAAGTGGCCGCGTGAGGAAGTCGGAAAAGACAATTTTGCTGGTGCCAACCACACCACTGCCCACACCACGCACCAGCATCCCCAAGGTCCGGCGCTGCAGGTGATGGCCCTGCTGGGAGAGGCAGCAGGTGAAGCGGCCGAAGGGGCACGTTATTCAGCACAAGGGTAGTTACTCATTGTCTGGCGGGTTTTTATGCCGGGAACTGTACAGCGCTTTGTGAAAGATGGAGAGGATCACAGTCACTTGGATTTAAAACACAGATGTTTGTAATAAAGCATGTGCACCTGACTCCTCGCCATGCCTTTGAGCTGTTTCTTAGTCTGCACCATGCGTGAATACAGGGCTGAGCTGAATAGCACTCATAACAGAACCCATTATAAAGTGAGGGCGGGGGGTGGGAAATAGAGTAGTAGTGAAAACTGAGAGAACTGGAAACATTCCTTCTGGTACCTGGGTCTACACCGAGATGCCCTGATGGATTTCCTCCAGCACCTGGAGAAATGCATTTCCCACTGCCTTTGCTTATCAGTTTCAGCCTTATTCCTGCTACACATCCAAGAAGAAATCTTCCCCTAGACTCAGAAGCAGCGACCCGTGTGCTGTGGAGTGCGCTTATTAACATTTTATCAGTCCCAAGCTGGAGGGCTGCAGTAGCTGCTGAGCGCAAGCTTGTTCGCAGAGCTTGTTTTCTTAATTACATAAGAAGCAGTTTGGTAACTTCCCAGCACCAAACCCCAGCTCCCACACAAAAATTAAAGTGTTTATCTGGCTAAAATAACTTGTAAATGAACTCATTTTCCCTGCTCTCCCGCTTTTTTTTTTTTTATTTATTTCATGCATTGTAGACCCTAGCAATGATATTAGTTCTAGTGTGGGAAAATATTATAATTGAGATCTGGTAAGTTATTTGCAGACTTCAAGTTTTTCTTTACACTGTGCTGACATTTAGTACAGCCCCGGTGAGGAAAACAATGCTGCCATTCATGGCTCTAGACGTAGATTTCAATCGACTTAAGCGGGCACAATGAAACTTGGTCATTCACTGGTTACCCATATTGTGTTCTCAAATTTTCTCTCAGCAAAAGTATAATGACTCAGTATTGTATGGTTGCATAGACAAGGGCTCAGAACAAGAGACACTAGTTTTGTCTGACGGTGTGAGAAAGTCGTGAAGGGATCTTTTCTTCCAGATGGTGTTAAATTCAGCTGCCTTTTTAACATTGGCCTTGCACAGCAATCTGCTGCTCCCCTTTCACAAAGAATAAGTGCGGGTCCCTGCTAGTTAACATGCATACTCACGCAACCCGCAACTTCACTCCAACTGTTTTACAATGCACTGGTATGCTAAATAAACTTGATCTGGTCTCCCCCAGTGCTAATAGTAGCCTTCAAAGAACTGTTCTGCTGATATTTACACATTTTTGTGTCATTTTCATGTTGCATAAAGCTGTGTATGGCTCGAGTTTTTTTTTTTCCCTACAAGTTTTAAGGAAAAGGCTCCTAACAGATGATCCTAGGAAACATTACTTGGTGCCTGAGCCTCCCAGGGCATAAACTTGGGGGGCACGGCGCTGCGTTTCCACACGCTCTCTTTTCCCGAGTCAGAAGTTAGATGTGCAGGGCAAAAGGTGGCGGGGGAAGGAACAGGGCACTTTGCTCCTAAAGCAGCGAAGGAGTAACAATAATAATGGTGATAACAGCCAGGCGTATTTTATTGAGTGATAGCCACGTAAGATTAATAAGGTACAAAGCAATTTAACATGACAATGGCCAGCGCTGATATATATAACACTGCTATTTTCCTCGGGTGTTTCCCTTCGCGAATTTACATCAAAGACCAGGACGCAAGCAACAGCTTAAGTAAACTGACCCCATTGAATGCCTAAGTAAACAGTGGGTTTCCCCAGAAAACAGCCTATTGCCTTAATTGAGGCTCTTTGCGAAAGAAAACCCCGTACTTTGTCATGTAAATGTTAATGGTAGCAGACAGTGGCTGTAGGTAAATGGCACCCCTGGACGGGCGGTAAATGAGGGGCGTGCGGGCACGCCGCGGTGGGGGGGCACAAACATGTTTTCGGATGTAAATAAAGAAGGGTCCGCAGTAAAACTTCGGCACGTGTAAATCCAAGCCAAAACGGGGATTTACCCCAAAACAGCCTTGGCTGGGCTCCCAAAACAGCCACCGGGCGAGGGCCTCTAACCCAAACTGCGGCGCGGTTATTTTTGCAGCTGCGGGGAGGACGGGGTGACTTTTGAGTCCAAATTCTTTGTTTTAAATGGAGCCTGGTACTGCGAAGGACCCGCCGGCTGTCTGTCTGCTACCCTTTCCTCTCCCGCTGCCTGGCGCGAAGGGAAATATTCCCGCTATAAGCCCCCGAAACGTTGCTTTTTTTATGAAGCCTGATTGCAAAGTTAAGACAAAAAAAAAAAAAAAATTTAAAAAGCAGAGGGGAAGGTTGGCCCCGCGTTTGATGGGGACCGCCGAGCCCTGATCTCTGCTCTTATATTAATCCGCCTTCTGTGACTGATGCAGTATCATAGGCCGATGTGCCTCTGGGAAGATGTTTAGGTCAAGTCCAAAGGAAAATGTTACCCTTCGCAATTAATCCCGCTCGATTTCACTGCACGAGGTGCCCAAGCTCCCGTAATTATAAAGATGAATAGCGCCCCAGCTCGCGTTTATTTAAAAACCCGGGGATGTTTGCGACGCCAGCCCGCCACGCCTGCTCTTCCCTTTCTCCCCCACCCCCCACCCCAAGCACCCCCTTCCCACGCCGCCCGTGGGAGCGGGCGTCATCCGCGTCCCCTCGGCCGGGGACGGTTGCGGGTGGGTGGGGGGGTGGGGGATGACTCTCCCCCCCCTCGGGGCGGGGAGGAGGGCGGGAGGAGCGAGGGAAGAGGAGGGCGGTGGGCTGCCCCCCCGCCGCCCCCGGCCCCCGCCGGGCTGTCTGTCTGTCTGTCTGTCTGTCTGTCACGGGCTGCCGGGGGCACGGCGTTGCCACTTGCCCCGAGCGTGGGAATGGGAGCGCCCAGCCGTTCACATCTCCTGCACGCCGTTTAACGGAATCAATTAGGCAAGACAGACCCTCCGCTTCCCCACCCCGCCCCCCCTACCCCCCACCCCCACCCCGGTTTTTGTCAGGTCTATATACGTCCTAATTATTTCAGTTTGGGATGCCAGAGCTGTTTCCTGGATAGATCTGATCATCCTTAAACAAAAAGAGAGGAGGCGCACACGTGGGTTTTGGAGTAAATGTCACTTTCATTTCCAATGCTAGGCGCAGAGTAAGACACAGAACATTTTTTAACACTTTGACAAGGGGGGAGGCGATCTCGTCTCCATCACGCCTTTCTGCTTCAGTAGCTTCCTCAAGGAAACCCTCCCGGAACAGAGAAGCATCTGTGCTCGCGTTTTGAATAGAAGAATAAAAATCGGCCATCACTTTTTTTTCCCTTTTTTTTTTTTTTTTTCATCTGTGTGCAGCTCCGCCGAGTTCTCAGTAGACATAAATTATTAAGCTTGCCTACACTTCAGGGTAAACTTTTCCTGAAAGCCTCCTTTCATATTGCTTGAAATAACCCCCGATATTGCTTCAGATGCACGTAGATAGGTTTTGGGTTGCCTCGTCGTTTTGTTTTTTTTGGTTGTTTCGGCTTGTTTTCTTTTTTTTTCCCCCTCAGTTCAGTCCACACAGTCTCACCACCGCCACCATCATCTTCATCATCACCAGCTACCACCGTTATTTTTAAAGCCAGTTCTTCACAAGGAACCATCTTTGCAAAATGAAACTCAGCGTTTCCAAACAGCTTTCTAAGAGAACAACAACAAAAACAACAACAACAAAAAAAAAATCCTCGTAGCCCAGTTAAGCGTTAGCTGGTCTGGGCTCCTATTTCTTTATTTATTCAACAGCAATAGTTGCACATGCATTGTTTACCATCGGTACCGTTTCCTCTGTGCAGCGCCTGGCTATCCGTCCTGCGCCATCTGACAACTTCATATTTTGGAATAAGTATGCCATTTAATTTCCTCCGCTCCCACCTTCAGCTGTAAAAACGTTAGATTCAATAAGCATTCCTGACCTTTCTCGGTTTTTACTGTCTCTCGCGGTAGTCTTTCATTTTCACACGCTGTACGATGATCTTGAAGGAGTTTTTACTTTCGGTTATCTAGCTTTATGAAGACCAAAACACTCATACAGCTAGATAACCAAAGATAACAACTCGCTTCCCTCAAAGATTTTTTTTTTTTTTTGGGGGGGGGGGGGTTGGTTTTTGGGTTTGGTTTTTTAGTTTTGGCTTTGGTTTTGGATTTTTTTTTTGCCCTTGCTAGAATCCAGATTCTTTCTGACACACAGGCGTGCTGTTTCCTCCAGGAGTACCAGTGCTGCTTTAAAATATTCTTCCTTGCATTGCAGCTGTGACCCGGTTTGTGTGTCTGTGTGTATGTGCAGCTAATAACATCCAAAAGAGATCTGTTGCCTTCAAAGTTTATTCCGAACTTTTCCATTCAGCCAATAATTTCCGGCAGCGATAGCCAACAAATCGTCTGTTAATACCAGAAAATAAAACCAGCTATTAAGGTGCGTCAAGCTGCGTTAAGAGTGAGAAGCATCCATCCCTTCACAGGCCTCTATTTGCATTGTAAATCGCTTCGTTCTCACGAAAGACTCCTTAGCCTCTATAAAGATGTAGAGCCATCGGCAATTTCCAGCGCGGCGTTAAGGAGGAAGAAGGAAAAAAAAAATTATAAAAAGAAGAAAAAATCCCATTTCAGTAGAAAGTGACAAGATGATTCGAGGATGCAGCTCCTGATCCCTTTAGATTATGCACGGCACAGAGCTTTTTACCAAATGGTGGCAGCTTGACTGCAAATATCCTGCGTGCATGTGTGTGGTTTTTTTGGGGGGGGGAAGGTCCTCGCTTTCTCCTAGAGCTGGGGAGAAGAAGATGCGGTCTTGCCGGCTTGCTGCTGCCCCCGGTCTGAAAGAAGGAGAAAAGGGCCATCATTGGAGGGCTTTCAGTGCCAAAATGTGGACCAGCCCGGCAAGGTCAGAGGTCCTGGACCGCGGGAGACCAAGGTAATGATGATGTCATGAGAAATCTCAAGTACACGCGGCTATTGATATGCATGAGTGACCGGGGGCCGGCGGGACCGAGCCCAGTCTCGCCGCCAGCACCGCCGGCTCCGCCGCGCCGGGCTGCGGGGACATCCTCCCGCCGCCGCTGCCCTCCTCCTGCCCACCGCACACCGCCCCTCCACCGCCGGCTGGGGCACGGCTCTCTCTAAGGGCAGCCACGGGCGTTTTTCAGAGCCGGGGAGGGGGCCTTTGCCTCCGCATTTCTCTTCTGGCGGCTTGTGCGGGGCGATGCGAGGCGCTTCGCCGCGGCGGGGAGCGGGGCCTTGCTCGCCGCGGCCGGGATCGGGTCTGACACGCAGTGAGTCGATGTGCAATTACACTCAAAATTTGCTCGGATGTGTGTGGGGGGGGTGTGCCTGTGGTTGTGTGGGGTTTGGTTCCGGTTTTTTTTTTTCCCTTTTTTTTCCCTATTTTTAAATTATTATTTAATGGCTCCGCATCTCCGTGGTGCTTCGCGCCTACGGTGATTTGCGGGTATTTACACCGGGACGGTTGTGCAAGGCATTTTCCTCTGCCTCGTCTGTTGGGAAAGCTGCGAGCAGCAGGCTCGGTGTATTTTATAGCATCTATACCCTCTCCCCCCCCAACCCCCCACCCCCTCCATCCCTCCCTCCCAGCCTGTGCCTGTGTCCCTGTGTTAGAATGCAACACAGGTGAACGTTGCAGCAATATTTATCTCAGGCTATATATCACCTGGCGAAATGCCTTAATAAAAACGCTGATTTATCGTTTATTTTTATTAACCTCCTACTTAGAGCGAAGAAATGCACGCTGGCGTTACCGAAGGAACCGATGGAGGCAAGTCTTTCTGAGGCGTTAGAACCCCTTATGTGCAGTTTTAGGATTCAAGCCTCTCCGCTCCCCCTCCCCCACCCCCCAAAAAAGAACATTATACTTCCAATTATTTAACACTATAATTTGTATAGAATTTTTTCTAAGCCCAAAGTGCAAACATTAAAGGTCTCCCGAGTATACGCGATACAATGAATCTCCTCACTGAGATCTACCATATTTACCATTGAAATTAATAAACACGCTTCAGCAGCTCGCTCATGCTGCAGTTGGTGTGGGATACATACTGAAAAATTCAGCACGGGTGGAGTATGGACTGATCTCCACTCCTAAAGGAATTATGACTTAAAATCCACTCTGCTACTATTGCTTGAAGGTGCAAAATGAAACAGAACATACCGTACGCTACGTTCCCTTGCATGCTTGATGTGCCACACTGCATATAAATACGCCTGTAAATTAACCTGTGGTTGCATATGTTGGTATTTTTAAGGGGAAATTTTTTAAATGCGTGGAGTTAAAATGAAGTTGCTGGCTGCTTTGTGCTGGCTGCGTAGCCTGCTTACATGATAAAGCATATGTGTGCTTGTCTGTACGGGGGGGGGGGGGGGGGGCACCATACACACGTGTGTCAGCCTAGGCACAGGTGCCTGTATGTGTTTGTGTTAAAACATCTGCGTGGGTGTACGTGATTACGCTGCAAAGCGACAGCCGTACAAACCAGTCCACTTCTATCGTAATATAATGTCACAAAAGCACGGGAAGGGGGAAGCAGCCCCATTCACAAGACAAGGCCCAAAATTAATGCTGCCACCACGAAGTAATGCACACACATTGCTAATCTGCCAGACCCCGAATTCAGCAGCGACGTTACTAAGGAGGCCGCTCTTCTGTGCTTGTAGCTCCTCAGCCTTTGACATCGAGCATTTATTTTTAAGAAAGGTATTAGATATCCTTGTAGAGGGGGGATGCTGCAATTTGCCACCAGTGCTTTGCACCTGAGAGGCGCAAGAGCTAATTGTGCCAGTGCCCTTCGTGGAAAATACACAGCCTGGCACAAAATGTGTAGAATTCTGATAATGCTGCATTATTAGTTGCTAGGCTTCTTCATTACCTCCCAGGCTGTTCAGGCACAATGGGGGCAACCGAATCAGACATCTGATAACATCCAGAGGCAAAATGATCCAGATCATTCTGATATTATGTAAAATCGTAATGAGGTTTTCTGAATGGGCAGGCAGAGAGAAGGATGTGTTTTTTTCTGGCAATAGCTAGGGGCAGTTGCGTCGGTGATCAGGCGTGTTGCACACCACAGGCTTGTGGGCTTATGCATTAAATTCTTCCAGTCAGAGGCATCAAAATTCAAGTGCTCCTCGTGTGTATGCGTGTGTACATCTGTGCTTGTACAGGCATGTATATACATGATGCATATTAACACGGACACACGTACGTACACGTTAATGCATGCATGCAAAATATGTCACCGGGCTTACAGCTAAAATGCAAAGCATGGTGTTGCAAACTGCTGTGTTTCAGAGATGCAAGATGTACCTTCAAAGCACAGACCCCTCTTCCCACCACCCCCTGGCCTGGGAAGTAACGGCAGCACACCTGTCATATTTTGCTGATTAATCATTGGAGCCTCATGAAGTCAAGAGAGCCAACATGATGATTATGACCTAGCTGTTCGTTAGCCATACCACCAATTACATTTTCTAACTCTCAGGCATCCAGCAGGGCCTACGGAACCAACGGGTGTACGGTCAGACTTGCTCAGAAGTATGTGCTTATTCTGAACATCACAAAAATGTATGCAGAGGTTGTAAAATACGTTTCCAAGACACAGCCTTGCACGCATCGTGTGGGAAGTTTAAGCCATGCATGGTCCTGACTTTACTGCCAGAAATTTCACCTGAATTGTCAAAGCAGCTGCTAATGCTGCCTGCTTTCCTCCAGTTTACATAACGGTATACAACTTATTTATTACAAAATCACTGTAGAAATGAACTGCGCATGGGAAGATACGGAATCCAAACACTGACTTTTTCCTCCTGCCTCCCTAATAAATTCCCCCCTAATGGCCTGTAGATTAGTATGTGATTGCCATGCTTGTTTTCTAATCTTTTTATAGGTCTCCAGATGGCTGTGACGTAAAGAAGGAACATCCTGCGTGGATTTCTTAAGAATAAACAGTCTCTTTTGGCTTTAAAGACGAATGCTTATGATTCTCCAATCATGGCAATCAGAGCCCCGTCCCAACGCCAGCATGCCCACCTTCTGCGGGGAAGACACACAGCATCCCCCCTCAAGCTGCCCAAGGTATATGAGAAGGGCGTACCATTACGTAAATCCCCTTTTCTCGCTAAATTATGGTACAAATCACACAGATGCAAACCGCGGCACGCCAGGGCAGCCCAGGACAGCTTTCCCTGCAGAGCACCCCTTTCGTCCCAGCCAGGTAAGTCACCCGCCTAGCTCCCCTCCTAATGAAGGTGCCTTCTAATTCCTTTGTGGTCACGACTTCATTTTGCAGGCAGCTGCACATTGCACTCCCCTTATGTTGAACGTACGGCATGCAAAGGGATATCTGACACAAAACCAGATTACGAAATCAGAAAAGGCAGGCTGTTGAGAATTCAGAGCCTTGGCGGGGGGGGCCGAATATTACAACCACAAACAGTCAGTAACTACACAAGGAAACGCTGCGTACTGTTAAAGAACGTGTACTCATCTCTGTAGGTAATGCATATCATATCGTCTGACTTTTATTAAGAGAAAAAAAAAAAACAAACAAACAAAAATTACCGTTTCTTGTCGTGATTGTCACTCCCTGTGGTCTGTCTGCGTTGTCTAAATCTGAAAAATAGCCGGGGTGGGGGGGTGGGGAGGGAAGGTAAAAGATAATAATTTAAACACTTTCAGTGTTTGGTTCTAGTTGATGAAATATATGTGAACAGGTAAACCTATGCGTGTTCAGAAGGCGCTGAGTATATTAACTTTTGGGGTTATTAAATAAATCACTTAAACGCTTGGCTCTAGGTTAAATGGGGAAATAACTAGCTACGTTTCCTGCAGATGATCTAACGTGACACAAAACAGGTATGAGTGATGTACACCGGTATCTGCAGGATTAAACGTGGTAATCAATATTTACAGGAAATAATAGGAATGCTATAATAAAAAACCCAGATTGCCTTATTATTTCTGGAGACCTATGCTTAAAAATAAAAGGTTAAGGACGTTATTTGGGGCTGCTTAGTAGAAGTGACGAAAACTACAGAGGCAGACGGGGGATTTGCATACTGCAAGCTGCCAGCTGCTTAATAAAGGATGGAGGCTCCACCTAGCCTTCAGTCCAAAACATGCAAAACACATTAGGCCAGCGCTTCCCCGCTAGATTTCCCAGCTCTTCCAGACCGGTGGTATCCTGAAACCGGGATCACCGGGAAGGCATGCCCTCTTATTTACAGCCCCGCGAGCGTGTCAAGAGTCGCAGGGGGGGAACAAACACGACGTAAGCTCCTGGCTTTCATTGCATCATATCGATTACATCAGCCTGAGCTAAAAAGCGATTATTATTATTATTATTATTATTATTATTATTATTATTATTATTATTATTATTATTCCCAGGGATCAACCGAGTTCCCCTGTTTCGCGGCGAGGCCGTTTCGCCCCTTTCGCGGAGGGCGGACCGCAGCTATGGGGGGGATGCTACTTTTTTGGTGGGAGGGATGGAGGGTTGCAGCGGGACACCCTAGGACGACTCCCCCCGCTCCAATGAGACCCGGGGCTGGGGTCGGCGGCCGTGTCGCCCTTCATCGGGCCCTCTTCGGCCTCCGGCACAGCCCCCCCCCCACCCCTAAATATGCTTTCCTGAGCCCAGGCCCGCCGCACCGAGCTGCCCCCCGCCGCCTCGGCCGGAGGAGAAGCGCGGCAGGAGCATCGCGCGTTTATCAACCACCCCACGAGTGGAGGGGAGCGTGTTTCCACCGGCCTGCATTTTGGATAACCCGGGAGGTGATGACTGCTTGCTCCGAGCCACCCACTGCGTGCAGGGGCAGTGGAGGGGCTAACTTCAGCGAGCCACCCCGGCCCGCTGCAAGATATCCCTTCCCCTTCTCTCCTTTTTCCTTTTTTCCCTTTTTTTTGTTTTCCCTCCTTTTCCCCCTTCTCTTTTTCCCCTTTTCCCCCCTCTCCTTTATTTTTTCCTTAAGCTTGAATACGTAAAGGCCACAGGAGTTAGTTCGCATACTCCAGCCCAGTGAGTGGTTGTTCCTGTGCCTGCACACCTTCCGAGAGCATGCCAGGCATTGCCAAAAAGCTCCTTGAAAAGCCCTAGCTCTGCTTTCGCTGACAGTCTGCCGGATAATTAACACCTCCCGCACCTACCTACGCCTCCAAGACCAACAGGTTTAGCATCAGGCACACAAAATCGTCTAACCGGCGTAAGCCGCCGTGTCAGGCCATAAACCCTGCCTTGCTCATTGAATTTCCCTCTACAGGGGCGAGTAGAAGCAGCCGGAGCCCCTCCGGGGGGACCCGCTCCGGCTGCCCGGGAGAGGCGGTCCCAGCCCGGGCTCACTCGGACCCGGGAAACGCCGACCTGCCCGGGGCTCAGCTCCCCCAGATTTGCAGGGAATTCAGGATCAGCCTACCCCCCTCACTCACACACACACCCCCACCCCACCCCCCCCACACACACCCCCACACGCTGCGTTACTTACATTTCTCCGTCTTTATCAGGAAAATATTTGATCCCAGATGTAGGGGGTGAGCCGAGCCTCCGGTGACAAACAAAGATCCCCACGGCCAGGCTCCCTCGGAGCGGAGAAAGCTCTTTCATGTCTCCAGAAATTCACGTCTTTCCCCTCTCCATCCCTATTTAAAAGTGCCGCTTAGCTCCACGGTGTCATTCTTGCGCGAAAGGCTCTGAAAGAGTTAGAAATCTTCCATCCGGGAAAACGGGAGAGAAACGCAGAAAGTTGGCTTGGGTTTGGGGGTTGGGGCAGTTCCCCCTCCCCCCCGCCCCCCCCCCCCCCCCCCCCCTTTTTCCATATTGCTTCCTACGCCCCGGAGTAGAAAGTGAAGTGTTGTATGTGAGGCTCTGCAAGTTTTTTGGGGGGGGTTGGCCAAGGTCTAGTCCAGCCCTCTCTCCCGAGGAGGACGTGCTCTGAAATTCAACCAATTTCCCCAACGCTTTTGTTGCTGATGAACTGAAGCCCTATTGTTCATCCATTGCCACGGTCTTTTTCAGTTCCTACTATATGTTATGCGTTGCCAGAGATAATGAATTTGCACCAAAACCCCTCACAGTCCCATTCTGACAGACGGAACAAATTAGAAATGTCTGGTCTAAAGAAGAGCAATGGCCACCTTTTCCCCGAGAAGAAGGAAAGCGCATGTTTCTTGGGAAACTTAAAAAAAAATAAAATAATTTAAAAAAAGAAATTGCAGCAAAAGGTCGTGTTTTATAAGGTGTTTTCCTCCTGCTAACTTCCGAAGAACAGTTTCTCCCCGGTCTTGTTTTTGGGAGGCACTTCCATTTTGTGCAACTTTTGTCAAAACCAAGCAGCCGGCCAACAGCAGGAGGAAAAAAAGAAATTAGAAAAAGATCATGGTACTGACAAAAAAAGACTCTCTTCCCATCCCTGCTGTCATGCAAACTTGTAGCGTGACCTCTCGCCGCTGGAAGGAGGGTGTCCTAAGGCGCTGCCGGCTCCGTCTGTCCCCACTCCTCCATCGCTCCGGGTTTGGAAACAGCCTGAAAACGCCCGTCAAAAGCCCCGGGTGGGTTTTAGGGCTCAGGAGGCGGGCGGGGAGCGGGGGGCGGGCGGGGAGAAGTTTGGGTGTGCGCCGGAGCGAGAGGTGTGCGGGTGGGAGGGAGGAGGGAGGAAGGGAGGAGGGATGGAGGGAGGTGGTGCGCGGGGAGGGGGCGGCGGGAGGGCTCCCCCCTGCCCTGTGTGTGGGGGGTGTCCCCTTGGCTCCCCCACTCTGGGGCGGCTTTACATGACGCCCCGAGCCCGCGTGGGCCGGTGTCACGAAGCGCGGGTATGGGGGGGCGGTCTGTGAGGGGGAAGGGCGGGCGGGGGGAGGGGCGACGCTCACAAACGATGGTGTATAGACATGCTGTACTCGCGCAAATATATATATGCGTGTGTGTGTGTGTGTGTGTATGCGCTGCCAGGCGGGTGCCCCTCCCGGAGCGCGGCTGCGGGGCGGGGGAGGAAGGCGCTCCCCAGACCCCGGGCAGAGGTTTCCGCGGGAATAGCCCGTGGGGGGAAGCGGGGACAGCCCTGGGGAGACCACCCAGCACCCCACGCCGGCACGGCCCGCGAGGAACCGGCGGACAAAGAGAGCTCTGTAAGGATCAAAACCCAGTCCCGAGCGAGGGAATTCAGCAGACGCACACACACGCACCCCCTCCACGGCTGCCCGAGAAAAAAATGCGGAGAGGATTTGTAAAAACCCGCACCGGCCAGAAACACACGCGCGTTTCCACTCCCCGGCGTGGGAATTTAAGTTTAAGGCGAGATGGTTCAATGGAGGCGGGGGGGGGCGTGGGCAGCCGTTTTGCTGCGGGAGCGACCGCGCCGAGGTCCGGAGAGATGCTCTGGAAGACCTCACAGCTGAGAAATTAATACATCATAACACCGGGAAAAAAAAGGAGAGAAATTCGGGTGCTGGCAGTGAGGACCCCTTCCCTCCAAGCCGCTGCTTGCATTTCGTCCTGCCGGGCGATAAAAGTTATCCGAACATGATTATATATCATGATGCAGACCCCTGCAGCTCCCCTCCCCCCCCGCCGGGCCCCTCGCACCGAGCCCCGACACCACAGTGCCCGGCGGAGAAGCGCTGGTCGCCCGCAGGGATGCTTCGCCTCCACTGTGTCATGCGGTATTTTGTGGGGGAAAGAGGGGGATTTTTTAATATATATATTGTTTTTAATTGCTCGGAGTTTTCTATTTCCCGCTCGCCGCCTGATGAAGAGAAGCAGCAAATAAGGTCCCATTAAAAAAACAAAAAAAAGGCAGGACGGTCTCGGCGGCGTTCCGGGGAGGTGGGCTTTGTTTTGGGGCCGGGCGGGGGGGCGGGCAGGCGGCGGCGGCGGCGGCTGCTGCTGCTGCTGCCAGTGCTCATTTCACCGTGCAGGGGCGCGGAGCCTGCGCGCCCGCGGACGGAGCCTCCCTCTTCCCCGCCCTGGCGCGGAGGAGCATCTCCGCGGCTGCGCCCCCGCCCCGCGCCCCCCACCCCCGCTTCACGTTCAAGGTTTAACGGCGAGGTCACGTCCACTGACGTCAGCTCGAGGCATACTGTACGTCCGGCTGCATTTACATACATCGAGGAAATTAGGGCATTTAAAAAATACATATAATAATAATAATAATAAAGAATATGCAAATCCCGCTGCTCGGAGAAGAGACCGCGGATCCCTGGAGCGATCGCCCCTCTTATGGAAGATTCTAATTAACGGAATAAAAAACCGAGCCTCCCCTCTCCTTCCAAACATCATCATCATCATCATCAACAAAACAAACACCCCCGAAAGGAGCGAGCCCGGCCGGGAGCGGGCGGCCCCGGGGCGGGATGCGGGCCCCACGGTTGAGCCATCCTCCTCCTCTCCTCCTCCTCCTGCTGGCTCCAACGTCTGTTATTTTTAATACTGATGCATATGTAAAGGTATATTTGCATTTTCTAAAATTTTACCGAAAGTTACAGGCTATGGCTTTTCCTTTGATCTATCCTTTATATGTACATATATTTTTAAATACCCTTCCCTCCCTTCCATCCCCCCGTTTTTTCTGTCTTTATATTATTCCGTTTCCCCCACACTTCTGTGTGTACAAGGTTACGAAATACGCGCACTGCCGATGCTACAAATCGAGGCACACACGGTGTTTGTGGGCTCTTAAGAGGAAAGGAGAGTCGCATTACCCTGCTCAGCTGTCATGCACCTAGCTCGGAACGGGAAGTTTAATAGCCTAATTAACTTCGTATTAGGAAAAAAAAAAAAAAAAGAAAGGTGTAAGGCGGTACAGATAATGCGTGTAACAGGGACTTTTCCAGAGGATTTATAATATTTCATTGCTGTATTACGGCCTATAAGCGCACTTGTACCTCCCTTGATTTCAGGAACCTTTTATTTCAAAATCTCTTAAAATGTGTAGACCCAGGTACGGAGAGCTTTCTCCGAGGAAGACATTTTGTATGCTCTGTCCTAACTGCAACGCTATTAAACGCGCTGCCTCTCACCTTGGCCTGTGCAGCTTTAAACCCGCTATCTAATTCTTTACAGAAAAAGCATTTTTAGACGTTCTTTTTTTAAAAATATTGCCGGTAGCATTAAATTTGCTTTATCCGAAAAATCTGCAGGCCTTGAATTGCATTACAGTGTGAGCACATCTCGGTTTACCTTAATGGGGCAATCCTTACCGGAAAGGAGAGTAGTTGAAATCTGATTAAAACCAGAAGATTACTCTCTTTTTATAGTCCTGGCATGTTATGTTTTTAAACGAGTAACGTTTTTCCATTAAATAAAAAATCAAACCAACCTAACACCCGCCCACACACATATTTTCTTTTTTTTTCCTTAAAAATGAAAAAAAAAAAAGAGTCTAAGTGCATGCATAGGTAATTATTTACACTACGAATTACTTACCTGGATGAACGTATAGGGCAAGAGTTAGCCCTCCCCAAGGACAGTCATGCATGTATTTTTTTTAATTATTATTATTTTTAAATAAAGAGCAGAGCGTCACGCTCGGCCGCTATTGCTCAGTGCCTGTTTCACCACATGTATACTTTAATTCTTTGCCGTTCCTCACGGTATTTCGAACACTACCCTTTTACAAGCCCGACACCGATATGTCACCCAATAAAAAGTGGTCAGAGGGCTACAAGTAAAACATTTAAAAAAAAAAAAAAAAAAAAAGAGGGTAAAAATCCACCCCAGAAGGGAAACCTACACCGTCACCCGTTAGGTTAGTTCTTACCTTACCACATATAGCAACAATTCATTAAGAAAGCACCGTTTCTACACGTTTTTACCAATCGCGGGTGCCGGGGACTCCCGGCCCAACCTCCCTCCCCCGCTTTTAATCAGCGCACGTGCAGCCCCCGCGGGCCCGCATTAGCATATGCAAAGCGCGGAGGTGAGCGCGGGGGCGTACGCCTGTGTGTCCGTCTGTCCCTCCCCGCAGCTCATCCCCCTTCCCCTCCCCTTCCTCCCCCCCGCCCCGCCTGGCCACGGGCAGCGTGGGGACATCGTGGGGGACAGCCGCCTCCCCGCCCTCACCTGCCACCGCAACGCGAGCTCCACGGGTGGAAAAGGAGCAATAAATATCGCCCCGCACACGCGTTACCTAATATCGGCCTTTTACGGCCCAAATTAGGGGCGCCCGTATTCCGCCGCGCATCCCGCACGGCTCGCCCGAGGCTCTCGAAACGCCGCCGAAGTAGGCGCTTTCGAGGATTTCGGCCACGGATAGACAGATAAATAAATAAATCGGACACTCAAAAGCGCGGATAACGCTCAGATTTGGGGCGGCCGCAACAGCCGCGGGGACGAGATGGGGCGCCGGGCTGGAAATAAATAAATGCATGAAATAGATCCACTCCCTCGACTTCTTGTATTTCTTTTCCCACCCTTGCCATGCCTTTTTTTTTTTTTTTTCTTTTCCCAACGCTTTTAATACTAAGACTCTTCTAAACCGAATATTTAACATTTTTCCACTTAGATTTCGTCCCTCGCCTGTGCAGCCCCTCTTTATCTGTCTTCCTATCAAACCCGTAAATAATCAGAAACGCGCCGATACCGTCTACATGTGAACATACATGTTTTGGCATTGTTTGCAGGTTATTTTAAAAGAGCTGGGATGCGGGTACAGAGGAAATATTATTATTTTACTATTATTACTATTACTATTATTATTATTATCATCATCATCATCATCCCCTGCAAAATTTCAATACTGAAACGAAAAGACGTGGAATGGCAAACCTATAATATTAGCTGGAGTAACCGAAAATTGGCATGAGGAAAAATAATCTGAAGTTTTTCCGCCTACACACGAAAAAAAATTTTTTTAATTCCTTACTGAAAAGCTTCCAGTGTGAGCACAGCACGCGGAGCCGCCCCTTTGGAAATAATAAAGAAAACCCCAAAGGCGTACCCCTCTTTTCTGGTTGAGAACATCTGCCCTGGTCGGGGGAGGAAAGGTGGAAACCCAGAGGAGCGGCGGGAGAAGAGGGGGCGAGAAGAGCCAGACCTCCACCCGGACTTCAGATAACGGCTAAACGCCGGGATTTCCGGGTAGTGACGTACGGCGAACTCTTTGTTCGGGGCGTTTTGGTGGTCATGCAGACGCCAACTCCAGCACCAGCCCGGGACAGGCGGCCAAAGCAGCGGAGTTCCCACGCACGCCGTGGGTTTTGGGCTTTCCGCGCCGGCAGAAGGGGAATGAACCCGAATTTCGCCATGGCTTTTCTGGTGCTTTTCCATAACCGCTGTACACCTGGACATAAAATAGCCTGTTCATAAGGACCAGGTTTTGAAATGCGCGCTTATTTCGCTCTTTTTCCGTAATCACGGCCTCGCTGGGAGGCGTAAACTTGCTTTTTTTTAATGCCGGTCTGGAGGCGCGGGGTTTATCTCCCTCCCTCCCCGCCGTTTGCACCCCTTCGGCGGGCTGGATGTCTCGTGTGAGCAGCGGCAGGGGGCGGCGGACAGGACGGGACGGGACCCTCCGCTCAGCGGCGGGGCCGCTCCCACCCGCGGCCGCGCCGGGGGCGCCGGGCGCGGGGGGACAGCGACACCTGCCGGGGGCGGGCGGGGCGGGCAGGGGTGGGCAGGGGTGGGCAGGCAGGAGGGGACAAGAGGAGGCAGGAAGAGGCAGCAGCAGGCAGGAGCAAGCGGTAGCAAACAGGAGGAGGCAGGACCCCACGCTGGGTGCGGTTCCCACTGCCGCACGGCGCGGGGTGGCTCTCCCCAAGCCCTACCCCTCGCCACCGCATCTGGGCTCTGTTCCGAAAAAAAAAAAAAATTTTTTTTTAAATGGGACCTGGTGGGCACAATGATAAGCGGCTCCCCGCGGGCAGAGGATTCCCAGGGTGAGGGGCAGCACCCTCGCCCCCGCCTGACACCCCTCGCCCCCGCCGGGGAAGGGGACCTTCCACACGCGGAGGGGGATTTGCGAACCACAGTGGGGGGTGTGCCTGGGGGAGGCGGCTGTAATATCCCAGGGAATGGTAATGTTCCACTTTTAGTCCCGGCAGAATGTCTCCACTCTTAACTTAATTTGTACCCGTGCTGCGTGGAAAGACCTTCTTCTCGGAAGCACTTGCTACCTGATCATACGAGGCTTTACCTTTCCCCGATTCTCCCTTCCTCCTTTTGATAAAAAGTAATGAAAATGAAAGTTTGGTGCTACCGAAAGGCAGTTTTTCCCAGCAGAAATAGCGGTGAGGAGCTGTCGGGAGGAAGACGCGCTCCCGACAAGTTGGAGGTTACGTTTAATTGGATTAACATCCACTACTTGTTATTGTTGCTATTGTTATTGTTATTATTATTATTGTTCATTAGACGAGCTTCCGCCAAGTCGGTGTGCTTCGATAATTGCTTTCCCAGATCTCCTCCTAGGAATTTTGGTTGTCTCCTATCTCAGCAGGCTGTGGGGCAGAGGAAAAAAATAACCCGGCTCGTTCGGAGGATGTTTCTTTTGCACCTGCAGGACTTCATTTCTTCTTGTCCGGAAAAATAAAAGAAATAACAACGTGCTGGGCTTTTGCAGCGAGGAGAGGCTGTGGGCGCACGGGCGTTATTTATACTAAAGGGTGGCGTGGCTAGTATACATGGTTGCAAAAACACGCGTGGCGTGGCGGACCCTCGCGGGTTTCAGCTGCCTCACACCGCCCTGACAGCGCGTACAGGGGGTGCGTACCCGGCACACAAGCAAAACGTGGCCGAATGTCCCAGGTCGTAACACCCGAATATGAATCATTTCCTCCCCCAAAAATGCCACACCAAGCCCGAGGTGTTCTTCTTAGCAAAGGTACCTCTGCTGAAGGACCTGGCGGGTTACCCGAGCACAGGTCTCGCTCGGGGCCGTGGAAAAATATGCGCTAAAAGCAATGACAAACCCCCCGAGGGGCTGCAAAAGCCCCTGGGTGCCGGCTGCCCGCAACCGGCCCAGCGCCGGGCGGGGAGAGCGACGGCTGCGTTTGTCCGTCTGTCCTCCTGGGGAGGGTTTGTCCTTTTGTCCTAGTGACTCCCGTAACCTCCGAGGACTATTTTGACTCTAAAAATTCCCCCCTCCGCCTCCTCCCCAGCCCCGCCGCATCGGGCCGGGCAGCGGCATGGCATCTCCCCACCGTGCCGTACAGTCGGACAGACGGACTGCGCTGCTGGGGCCGGTTCCCACGCTCCCCTAGCATCCCCGCAACCCGATCCGGGACACCAACACCCTCATTAAAAAGTTGTCGTTTCCAGGGGAGCGCTGCGCATGCTTGTTCATAAAATGTTTTTTCCCGAGCTCTCACAGCGCATCTCCCAGCCCCGGGTACCGGGGGCAGCGCTGCTGGGGAGGACCCCCCCGGGCACCGGGCAGGCCTTGAGAGCCCCCCTCCCGCCCTTATTTTCTTCCCCAGCTTTTCGGTAACAAAGAGGGAATCAAGAAACAGAGCTACGGGTGAAGGTTTGGGGGTCGGGAGATGCGGTCACCCCATCTCCATCGACCCTAGCTGGAACCCAGCTCCCTCCCCCGCCTTTCACACCCCCGAAAAGATGCTCGGAGGGGGACAGGAAGACCCCCAGAAATCCTCGCAGGCTATGCTGTGCCCCATCCCTCTCCAGGACGGACCATCACACCCCGAGCGACCACCGCAACGCGCCCTCCTGCCTCGCCCCCACCCCATTTATTCTGATTTATCCCCGGGGACCATTCGCCCGGCCTGTCCCCCCTCCATAAACCAGTCCCCCCCGCCCTCCGTGCCGGTGCGGTGCTCAGGGTGCTGGCAGGGCCGTGCGGGTGCCCCACGGACACCCTTTCGTGTTTAACGAGCCCGTAGTTGACATTCCCCCAACCCCCCCCGGGTGATCAGGATTGTAATCCAACAGTTTCTGCTCGTGTAAATAAGATTTGTCACTGGCGGTAAGAAATTGGGGAGCGAAGGGGTGTTAAGGAGGAAAAGGGGCACAGAGGACACCCCCCCCCCGCCCGGCAGAGACCCCTCCGCGGTTCCTCCCCCACCCACCCCGCTTGGACCTCAGCCTTTCTCCCCGTGTTTTCAGGAGGCCAAGAGGTCTGCGAGGGGACGGGGCGCTGTGGGGTGGGTGGGGAGTCCCCCGCCTCGCCCCCAGACCCGAACACACTTCTCCCGTCGCGGCATGAGACGGCGCGGCCCGGCCCTACCGAGCCCCCCCCCGTCCCCCCGTGGGACCCCCCCGCCCCGATACTCACCGCGTTCACCCCGCCGGGCATCGGCGCTCAGACGTAGCCCGGAAGAGGCTTTCTCTAGCCCAGCCTTGCTCGCCCGGAGAAGCCAGGAGAGGAGAGGGGAAGGGGCGACGGAGGAGGGGGTGTGGGGTGGAGGGACATGGGGGGTCGGCCACGGGTGCTGCCCCACACCGGGCTGCGAAGTGGGTCCCCCCTCCCCTTCGCCTTAGCATTTCCCACCCCCCCAAATGGGACATCCGTGGGGGACGGGGACACCTCTTTCGGGACGGTCCCTCCTTCGGGACCCCCGCCCAGCAGAGCGAGAACTCGGGGCTCAGCCTGTGGGGGCCAGGGGGGACTCGGGTTTGGGACCAAAAGAGCCGAAAGAAGGGGATTGGGGGGGGGGGGGGGGCGGGCTGCCCGCCGGACGAGGGTCCCACGCCGCGAGTGGGGCTGCCGCCGAGGCGAGCATCGCCTCCCCTCCTTCCTCTTGTTATTAATATTATTATTCCTAGTGGTAATTAATTAGAAATGGGTCCGCAGCCACGGGCTGGCTGGGAGGGGCGTCGGCGGGGCAGGGTCCCCGCGGGGAAGGTGGGCTCCGCCGCCCGGGGAGGGGGCGATGGAGCTGGGCAAGGGCCGGCTGCACCCCGCTGCTGCCACGCCGCCGTTATTCCCGCGGAAACGCGATAACGCAGGCCCTCGTGGTTAATTACGCAGGAGGCTTGATGAGCTGCAGCCCCCTCCCCCCGCTGGAGGGGCACGGTGGCACCCCACCAATGTCCGAAGGGCCGGGGTGGGCGGAGGAGCTCGCCCTAGACCCCCCTCGAAACTTTCACTGCTGCAGAGGTGCTAATTACCCCTCCTTCTCCTTGGCTGAAGGTTTCTTCGGCGATTTTTTGAAAATCCGAAATGTTGATCGAAACCTTTTTGCATCGACGCCCGCCGGGGACGGCGTGCCCGGGACCGAACCCCCCGTCTGTGGCTGCTGCCCCCGCCCCGATTTGCCAGAGGCTTGCACGCCAGAGATTGCGTCACCCCAAGCCTCCTTCCCCCTGTAACGCAGCTGACGGCAAGGTATGGTTTGCCATACAGCTAATGGGAGCGGAGTGCGGGACACCAGCAAGGCTGCGGTTCCTTGCAGGGTTGTGCAAGTTTCGTGTTTGTAGAGCGAAATAGAGCAAACACCAAGTATTTGCCAACGCGTTTTGGGATGCTGATAGCTTATAGATACTATATTCCAATAACAAATAATGTAATGAGAGACTGTAATGATATCGAAATAAAATAAGAATTACAGTATGTTTGAAATCAGATTGCAGTAAAATAAAAATAAATCCTTGATGCTTAGGGTAAACAAACAAACAAGAAAAGGTATTGTAAGCATCCTATATTATGTTCAAAAACTGCCTTTAATTTCGTTTCGATGTTATATAAAATGACCAACATAACAAATACAAACAGCTAAGTCAAACTAAATTAAAAATTACTATCATTCAAATTATCAAAATGGAATTCTTCGAATAATGTTGGTCATTCCAATGAGCACGGAAACGTTTTTCCTTTTAATTTACATATTTTGAAAACATCAATTAAAACACTTTAGAACTGACTTCCTTTCAAATCAGAAGGGTTGGCGTCAGAACAACCGCCCGCCTATTCTTGCTGCTACGTGCCACTACCCGAAACACGTAGAAATCAGCAAGCAAGTTCCTGAATTTACAGATTTATTTTCTTCTTTTTGCTTACCCCGTGTATAACCACTGCTACTGATTACACGCACTCGTATGGACCGTGTCTGCACTTCTCCAAACGCACTCATTTTCGTGTTTATTCTTCTTCAGAGCAGTTTCTAGATACGCTGACAAAGACAGCGTGATTTTCCTTTTTATCTTTTTTTTTTTTTTTTTTTTAATAGGGAAAAAATGAAAATTGTTTTCGACTTCCAAAAATCAGCCAAGGTCCTCCAGGGCAGGTAGGTCAGCTCCGGTGATGTCAGGCGTCAGTTGCTGTCGAGCTCTAAGAATTCAAGCGGAGGAAAAAAAGTGGATTATTGAGCATGGAATAATCACCAAATTGTTTCTGAAGCCATGGAATTAGGTGCAATTGATTCTAAAGGGGCAGAAGTTAGCCCAGTTGTTCAGGTTATAAGGGTATGTAGGTATTTGGTTTAAAACGTAGCTCTCAAACTCGTCCCTCTTTTTTTAATTTATATATACACAGACATATATATGTATGTATGGCAGGTAAAGTCAAAGTATTCAGCTTTTTCAAATGAATTTAAGTGTGGGGGAGGCGGAATCTGCTGAAGTTAAAGTTGTTTATTCCCAGATTTACCAGATTGTTCCGATAGTGCAGCTGTACGGACCATAATAATCAGCAGAAAAAGTCTTGCCGAGGGGCTGACGCCGCACAAACGGGGCCAGAACATTTAGAACCCCGCTTAATCGTTCCGGCGAAGCGAAACGCTTTAATTCTGTTCCCGCCTTTCTGCTGATGATTTTCTCTCCCCCAAAACTCTCCTCGCGAACAGCACACCTGCATTTTTGGGTGAAATGTAGGCCACTCTGGGAACCGTCCGCCCGGGTGGGAGCCGGAGTGGGGGTGCTCGGTGGGTCCCTGGGACCCCCTGAAGGGAATTCGGCTTAAAGCAGGACGCTTTAAGGAGCTTCGTCCTCCTCTTCACCAGGCAAAGAGTACATCATAAGTAGAATTTTGCCTTAGTTATTTAACTCCGTTAAGGCAGGCTCCAGCCCCAGCAAAGCGTCCCTGAGGCGAGGGGACACTTTTCCTGGGGAAGAACCTGGTACGGCCTCAAAAACGAGGTTAGAAAGTTTGCTCTGTTCTTTGGGCGTCGATTTTCTTGAAGCCTCAGTGGAGTGTTGCTATAAAACACCCGTGCTTAAGAAATAAAACGAGAACTTCTGAGCGCGCCTTCACCTGAGCTCTGCAAAACCGGGTGAGGTCCCGCTGCGGGCAAAGCCAAGGCGCTGCTGGGCTCCTCCGCAGCGAGACGGTCCTTGTGGGGCTAAAAAAAAAAATAGGTGCGAAGCGTTTCATCCCCGCTGGTGATGCGGGTATCGAGGGGTCCGCCCCGAGCCCCGCTGCGTCGTTTTTCTCAGAGGAAAACGAAGAGTTACATGAATTGTCTCAATTAACGTTTTTTTGGAGAGACTACCTGCTTTCCAGACACGATCAAAGGGGATAATTTCCCCCAAACGGTGTAGAAAAGGCAGGATATTTTTTCAAGAGTGCACTGTTTTCCCGCTTCTTTTTATTTTTTCCCTCTTCCCACTCCCCAGACGAACACCTAGACTTGCTGAACACCTAAGGGAGGGGAGGGAAAGTTATCTTAAGTAGTGGTTAAAGCCACAGGTGGAGCAATGGTGGACCTGCGCAGCGTGGGATCCACCCGGGAACCAGCAGCGTGTAGCAGCTAAGCCTGCAGCGCCCCCCTCTCATCCCCCCCCGTTAGGTGATAGACCCCACGGCAGGGACTTCGCGGTCCTGCAGACACCCCGCAACCTGCCACACGCGGCTATATGTCATTAAGTGTAGATGCTGCTAAGAACGAACCGCCTGGGTCATGAAAGGTAAAGCTGCGTGGGGGAAGAGCTGCTGCCTGGTGAGGAAGCCCCCCGCACGGACAGATTCCCCCCAGGCACCAGCAGCACCTTGCTCCTTTCCTCCTGCTCCCAGAAAAAAAGCACCTTTTTCTCATTAGCGTGTTCCCCCAAAACAGGGCTGGGACTCAGGAACGCTCCTTCCAGAGCGGGAGGCAGCGCCATCCAGAGCACACACCTGTGCGTGATGATGATGACAATGGAGGCATCCCCCTCCTCTCACCGGGACCCCCTGCACCCCCCCTCCCCCGGCATAGGGGGAGCAGCTGCCAGCCAACTTCCCCGCGGTAAAACCTCCGGCGTTCAGGAAAACAACAAAAAAGCACTTTTCTCCTCGCCCTTGACGGGGTTAATACCGGTTTTTCATCCCGATGTAAGTGTTTCTGCCCGGTTTTCAAGCCGCCTTGAGAAGGTCGGGGCAAGACCCCTGCACGCGCCTCTCCCCCCCTGGGGGGACACCTGTGATAAATATATAATAATAATAGCGACAATAGCAGTATATGGCGTTATACTTTTTGCTATTGCCGATGTTATTATTAACAGTAATAATCAGCATCATCATTAAAAGGAAAGACAAAGAAACTAACCTGCGGAGCGGACCGCTCTCCCCGGCACGGCTGGATGGACGGACAGACGGGTGGACACACAAGGAGGGTCAGCCCGCGGCCTGACCGGTGGGACCCCCCCTCCCCGCTCCCCGGGTCCCGCGATCGGTGCGTGGGGGGAGGTGCCGGGCCGGGGGCGGCAGTTCGCGGCGGCGACCCCCGAGGGAGGGGTGGGCGTGGGGATGGGAGGGGTGGGGGAGAGTGGGGTGGGGCGGGGGGCGGGGGGGGATGCGGCGGAGCGCTGCTGCCCCCTGGCGGCGCCTCGCGGGGCTGCCCCGCTGCGCACCCGCGGAGCTGCGCGGGGCCGGCGGCGGGGTTAAGGACTCCCTCTCTCCCTTTCCCCCCTGCCCCTCTTCCGCCTCCCCCTTCCCCTACCCCCCCTCCCCTACCCCCCCTCCTCCCCTTCCCCTTCCCCGGCTTCTGCGGTCTTCTGCACCCCCGTCCCTGGAGCCGGGAAGGGATGGGGGAGGAGGGGGGAAACAGCAGGAAAAAAAACAGGAAAAAAAAAAAAATAATGGTGGTGATGATGGTGATAAAAAAGGCACGTGGAAGCGAGAGAGCGAACGCACCCTGACCCTTGGTCCTGCCCGCGCTCCCCGGGGGGAGATTAAAAACAAAAACAAAATAAGGCTGAAAATTAAGGCGATTTTCTGCTTTTTAAGAGTTTGCCGATACTCTGGAAAACCCCTGTGAGGGTGCGCAGCCTCCCTGGGGGCGGGATAGGGCACGTCCCGATGGAGCCAAAAGCGAAGAAGAGGGGAGAAGTGGGAAATTTGGAAAGAGCGAGGAGGGGGGGGGATGAGAGAGGAAAAGAATGGGGGGCAGAGATTTTAGGAAAAAGGGTCAGAATGAGGCCGAGGAGAGGGGCTGCAGCAAATGTGGGTGCGGAGGCAGGGATGTGGCTGGAAAAGATGCAAAGTGAATGTGAAAAATCACCTGGGGGGGCGGGAAGTTTTCTCCCCCCTTTTTTTTTTTTTGCATTTTATCCTCTCTTGGGCACAAGCAGCAGCTCCATCAGTGGGGGGCAGGTGCGCTCACATCCCCCACTCTGCACTGCACACTGCCATGGGAGGCCTGCTGCTGTCCGTGGGGCTGTCCGCCATGGGGCTGCAGCAGCAGTGCAGTTTGTTGAAAACTTTGTTGAAAAAAGAAAAAAGAATAAAAGTGGGTGTGAGGAATTGAGTGGTGCCCTCAACACTGTGTAATGCCACTTAAAACTGGTGGGACTCAGGGAGAAAGCTGGTTCCCTGGAGCAGGCAGCTCTGTGAAGGTAATTAATAAAAAGCTGAAAGGGACAATTTATTCCAGGCTTTATAGTGACCCTGCCCCCCAGATTCTTCTCCCATTACAGGCAGGGCAGAACTGGATTTGGGAACACAAACCAGGGGTGGGTCACCATGAACAATAGCTCCTCAACCTGCCCCCGCTGCCCAGGCCCCATGCTGCCCACAGAAAGGGGTGAGACTTTGTAGATTCAGGCCTCCGTAGGTGAGAGCCGTCTCGCTGTAACCTGTGGCCATCGTCCTTTGGGAAGCACAATGCGAGGGGTGAGTTCTTTTGGCACCGGTCACTGACTCCCGCTTTCATCAGAAAGCATGAGGAAAACTAATCGTGGAAGGGAAACCCTTCTTTCTTAACGGCAATTAGCTGTACTGAGCACACCGGGCCCCTCTCAGTGGCGGAGCTTTGCTGCTACTGGGATTAAAACACCAAGTCTGGGACATTATCAGGAAACAGCTACTTCAGATCCCAGGTGACCCTTTCAAAGCTGTTGTCATTGCAATGGTGAAGAAGAATCGGGGTCTTGTTTCTGCTGCCAGGCCTCTGCTTCCCACAGCCCTCCTCCTGCTTTGCTTGTGATTACTTATCCCATAAGATGGGAAAAAGACAGTTTTTCTTCCTAAAATACAGGGTTTTTTTTCTGTTTGTTTTGTCTGAATTTTCAGAAAAATTTATAAACATGAAACCCTTTTATCTGGTATTCAGCAGCCGACATCCAAAAGCCAAGGAGAATGAAAATAAAGCTCTAAATACTTGAAAAGTGTATCGTCTTTCTTTTGCCTAAGGATTGCTTTACTGAAGGTTATTTTCTGGGCTAAACTTTCTTTCCTCCACGGGTGTGGGTACAATAGTCTTCCTCTGCGTCTTCAGGCTTAACTGTGGTTAAATACAAGGGTTAGATGTTCAGCTGTTTCTCCTGAACTGTCTCAAAGTGCCAATATTTGCCAAATAGAAAACAGTCGATTGATGACACAGAATTCAAAGTCTGATCTCTGTTACATGCTTTTGAAAGGGTAAGATCAAAATGGTTGGAAGTAACTTGTAGTATTTCTGTTCCTGCTGTGTCCAGAGCAGTAGATGTAACTGTTCGATGTTAGATACCACAAGGCGATGTCAAGTCTTGGAGCTACCGCCCTTCCCTGCTGCTCTGATCTAGTTCTGAGGATGCCCAGGTTTTCCATATATTTATTATTTCCTTATAAAACAAACTGTTAGGCCGCAATACAGGCATTCACTTTTGCAGCCTGAGTCACTGCAACACATACCACCGCCACTACTGCTACTGCTACAAAGAAGGTGGACACTCCCTTTTCACACGGAGTCCCATGGAGAGGACAAGGGGGAATGGACACAAGTTGCTCCTGGGGAGATTCCGATTGGACACCAGAGGGAAATTTTTACAGTGAGGACAGTCACCATTGGGATAATCTCCCCAGGGAAGGGGTTGACTCGGCCACGTTGGACACCTTCAAGAGCCGTCTGGACAGGGTGCTGGGCCATCTTGTCTAGACTGTGCTCTTCCCAGAAAGGTTGGACTAGATGGTCCCTGAGGTCCCTTCCAACCTGGGATTCTGTATTACTAATCAAGTAAAGAAATATGTTTCACAAATGTGAAAAATCAAAGTTAAGTTTGTGATTCCTTTTCTTTCCACTAATTTCACTAAACTTTTATGGTTTGGATGATTTATCTTTTAGAAATGTTGAGCAATACTGATATTAATGTTTTTTATTTTAGGATTAAAATGTAGAGCCAGAATTTATTCAGCTCTGCTGCCCCATGCAGATATAACGCTACGGCTCTTTTTAATGGCATATTGGCATCCTGAGAGCTTCACTTTCTGACCTGGGGGTGATCTTGTAAGATCGCTGTTTCTCTTAATGCACCAAGGCCTCCTGACTTGGGGCATAAGCAATTACGAGACTTCCACTAAATTTCCCAAAAGCAAGAGCCCTTGCAGTACAATCCACAATACTCACTAGAGATGAGAGGTACGGACCAGAATGTAACCGTAATGATTTCAAAGTTAATATTTGCCCTTTGCAAACATTTACAAGATTTAAAAATTTATTAAGCACAGATGTCAAAATTCAGGTCGTGTGTTCTGTGATTTTGGAGAGCGGATGAAAGCAGCGTTTATCTCGGAGGCTGATGCCCCACAGGAGACTGAGATTCTGTCCAACAGACTGACTCACAGCACATTATTTCAGCTGTGAGGGGGTGAATAGTTTTGTTCATGGAATGAGCTTCGGTGGAGGAAGGAAGTATTTTAAACAAAATTATGATTACATTGTCTTTTCTACTCCCTGGTACTTGTTACAGTTCACATTTACAAATATTTGCTAGGTCAGAAACTAGCAATTAGTCACTCTCTGGAGTATGGGCTGAGTATTCCTGTAAATATTACTTTTTTGGCTGCACCGCACAAAATAACACCTGTGAAATTTCCAGAAGAGATTAACTGAAACAAGCACCTGCCCTTAGAAGATACAGCTTTCTTCTTTTAAAAGCATTTTTTTTTTACAACAAATTGAGAATCCTTTCAATTTCCTAAAAGTGACCACTTGCCTCCCTCACTGCCCCCAAAACCAACCAGCCTTTAAAAATGGAGGAAAACAATGCAATTAAGTACACAACAGCGACTAAAACATAAAACTCTACCTGCAGTTTTTGCTCACAAATGGGAAACAGCCAGGCAGTCAAATAATCGTGTTATTGTTAGCAATTTTTTTTTTACTAAGGAGAACTTAATGCGCTTTGGTAATAGGCAGCGCTACTGGAAGACAGCACTGAGTTAAACAGGTTTTTTTGTTATTTATTTAGTAAAAGTAATAATGAAAAAAATCCCAAATCTTACCCTATTTACAGATAGGCATTTTTTTCACAACCATAGACATTTTCTGCTACACACATTGTCCTTATAGGCTGACCTCGATATTTTAAAATGACTCTGGCATGAAGAACAGAGCTATTCAGGCATCCCTGAAGAATCTTTAACTTCTGCTTTGAATGGTTTTATTCTCGGCAACAGGGCATCAGTCTTCCCTCAGTAACGGACTTCGGTATCGTTACATGTGTGATCTTCAGGGACTGAACGGCAGGGTCTGATCGCCGGAGCCGGTCTGCCCTTGGCATTTGCAGGGGTTTCCAGCAGTGATGGCAACTGTGAGGAAGTTTGGAGGACAAGCAGACTGAGCGAGCTGTGGATGTTTATTCTCTTCAGCAACCAAAATAAATGATCCAACTGAGTATGTATCACACACTTCTCCCTAATACCTATCAATCAGCGATCGGTTTGCGACAAGCAACCACTCACAATGTGAGATCTTGATTTGTTTGCAAACCCTCTGCACCAAGCTGCCAAAAGAAGGGCGCGACGTGTGCCGACCCTTGTTTCCTCCCAGGGTCCTTTTACGTTTTCCATTCTTCTCAGATGGTGCTGATGGTTGGGTTTTCAGAATAAGACTAACTGTTGACATTCCTCTATAAAACCTTCCTTCTCTCAGCATATTGCGCTGGTGACAAAGGCAGCTTTTCGCTGCTTCCCACCATATTGTAGCCATTCAACAACAACCACCCCCCACCCCCCCGCTAGATTGTCCAAACATTGATTCTCACATTTGCTACTGCTAGGTTATTAAACATGTTTGTTTAGCATTCAGCATGGGACTTCTTTCCCGTTGCCCACAGCTCGTCTGGAAGGCAGAGGTGATACAGACTTTGTGTCCCAAACAAATCACAAGCATCCATCCTTTGTTTACCCTCTGCCCTCTTACACGAAGTATCGTGTTTCTTCAGAGAACTGCTCACAGCCTCCCTCCTCACCTTCACTCATCCCAATTAATTAAGTCTACATTCGTCTTGTTCACTCTGCTGAATCTACCTTCAGTCACCGACAGGTTTCTCCTTAAGTCTGTGACCTCTATTACACATAGAATCATTGAATCATTAAGGTTGGAAAAGACCTCTAGGATCATCAATTCCAACACTACCATGTCTCCCAAACCATGCCCTGAAGTGCCATGTCTACTCATTTTTTGAACACTCCCTTACCTGCCTCTGTCTTAAACACCACGTCCTGCCTTCTTTCTACATCCCGTCTCTCAGGTCACTAAACCTTCTGGCTTCTCTCTCAGAGGGCCTTTATTTAACATTTCTTTCCAGCTACACTCAACCTGATGAGCTCTTAGTGCTAAAGCATTAAGAGCATCTTTAGCAGTACAGAATGTCTAATACCCTTAACTTACACTACTAGTAGACTTACTTTTCTCAGCAAGTTAAATGGAAAAGCACCAGCTCCTATTAGTTGCACATACAAGAAAAATGGCAATTTTCTTCAGTGATATGTCAGTAACATGATAAAACTTACTGAAATGCGTAGATTAGACTAACAGAAGCAGCATCAAATCAGGTTTTGTTTTCTCACTGTCTTTGTAGGTAGCAAATTTAGTTCACTGTATGAAATGAAGATGAACAATAAGATCTTGCCTTTTGATTGTGAGATCAAAGATGGGCAGAGAAGATAAAACCCAATTCATACGATGTCACTCTGTGTAACCTTGCTCCTCTGTGAAAAAGAGGCATAGGAAGCATATGTATTAAGGGTTAAAATTGCCACTTTCCAGCAAGACCACTGAAAGCTCTCTGTAGTAATTTGATTTTTTGAAGAATCTGTCAAATTCAATATGGCTGTTGTGCACTTAAAAGCTAACAGCTGTGCCTTGAAGTCCACTGATGCCGTTGTTGTCTCAAGAAAAATGTTCTTGCAGAAGGTAAGTAAGTTGGGGTGATGCACTCTCCATTTTTCAGCATGAGGGGGAATGCATGGCTTTCCTAATGCATCCTCGAGCTGATGGAAAACAGAGGCGCATCATGACTGCCACCTTCCGAGCCATCTGCTTGCCCTGTCACCACAAGCTCTCTTAACATGATGGTCCAATTCTTCGTCATTGCAGTGATGCATTGATGAACGCTGCAGTTTCACCACTTAGGGCTTGCAACAGTCACAGGTACAAAGGCTCTCCGTTGGTTTGCTAAACCACAAAACCAGACCGCAATTTGCAGGAGAGAGTCCAAATGCAGTTAAAGTTAGTGGATGCCGTATCTAAAGCTTTCTTTAGAAAAGCTTTCACCCCTCACACCCATTTATTCAAAATCCAAACTTTTTTGTGGCTGGCAAAATCAGCTCTGGAGGTTTATGCTTCAGCCGACACATCATCCATTATCTACCTTTGTTTTATCATAGATTTCTGTAGACTGAAGACAATCTTTTCTGACGGTGCTATTGTGCAAGTGCTCTTAGGGGGAAAAAAAGTAATTTGTTCCTTCTTTTCCACTGTATGTTGCTTGTTCTCCATCCTCGCACAAAATCTGCACTGTTGACACATTGCATTAGTTATTTATTGAACAACATACTCAGGCCAATTTTGAATAGTTTTGCTTGTGTGCTATGCTTTTGGGACCATATTTATTGTCTATCATGTCAACAAAGACACACAAACAAATTTCACTCATGATACATTTTGAAATGAGTAATTTTCTAGGACCACATCATGCTGTCTGTGACCAAAAATTGTTGCTTTCCAGCAAAACCTATCTTTTTTTATACACAGACTTTCAGGTCTTTTCAGCCTCAGAACAAGCATGACACTGACTGCAAATAACAGAAGAGTGGCTGTTGGAAAACTCAGTCCTTTTCCTGTGATAATTTTTTTTGAAAGTACATCAGGTGTGTAACTGAAGCTATTCATTACTATTTTTCAGTGAGATCTTGGGTTTTTGTGAATGGCAATTAATTTTCATTTCTCAAAAGGTGTACGTTATTGCCAGTAACAACCCTTTTTGTATTAAACAAAGTACCAAGAACAGTTCTGAATCACTCATGATAAAGTCTCTGTCTTTCTGTAGAGTCCTAAATCTCTTTTAGAATGTCATTTACTCAGGACAAATTAAATAATGAATTAAACATCAATCTGAGACAGCATAATGAAGAAACTGATGTATGATTAATCAAGAAGAAACTGAAGGATGGGAGTGCAACTAGTGCCAATTCACAGTTTTATGGAAAATGGTTTTAATCAAAGAAACATGACTTCAGTTTTTATGAGATAACTGGGTTGACTGATATGAGTAACTGCATCGTTCTGCACATGTTGTTTGATTTAGCAATGCATGACAGTCTGGCTGAAGACTATCAGGCTGTCAGTAAAGGGCACGTTATTATGAATTAGGAACTGGTCAACCAGTAGACCTCAAAAAATCGGTGTCAGTGGAAAAACTGTCAAATAAGTGTCTTCCTGACAGGATTCCCATTGATCAGTTGATAACTTTGTTCCTTCTAATATTTTATTAACTATCTGAAACTAAATTTAAAAAAAATCACAACTGGCAATATTTGCAGATAGTACAAGCTTTGGACAAGAGAGAAATAGTATTAGTTACAGGGGATTCATACAGCTCTAGGTTTGTAGCTAATTGGGTTCAGTCAAAGTATTTCCAAGCATATGCAAGTCAGATGCAAAGTCATGCATCGTGGGACAACAATTGCAACTGGTCCTTCTGAAAAGCCATAATCTTGCAGAGGGTCAGAATCTACAGGCAACTCAATGGTAATTCTCATCCTGAGACTGCTGAAAAAAGAATGATCTGTTCTCAGGCAGTGATGAGGAATTAGCGTGCACAGAAAGGTCAGCTCACATTTTCGTACAGCTCGGGAATGGTGTGTCACAACCGGGACGCTGTCTCGTGTTCACATGTTCTCAGATCCACCTTTTAAAATGGAAGCTGAAAAACTGGAGAGCATGCCTAAAAACTATTTGAATGCTGGGGAAAACAAAAGCTGGAGTCGGACACATACCTGTGTATCTGACTATTAAAAAAACCAAACCAAACCAAACCAAACCAAAAACTTGCTTACATGACATAAGGAGCTTTATAGGGAGATAGGTACTGAAGGGGTCTTCCTTGGAGGAGGGAAAAAACACAGATGAAAAGCTGTATTTGTCGAGAGTAGGCACATATCTTTAATGGACAGAGGACATCAACCCTACAGGGAAGAGAAGAGCTCCCTAAGCCTTGCTATCCTGCCTCAGAGATGTATTTTAGCACAGTAGTACGTTCAGTGTAGGGTGTCATGTGAAAATCTACAGCCCACAGGACACGAGAAGTCAGCTGAGATGATCTCAGGTTCAGTCTGGTCTTCCAACCTGAGGGGATCACTTAAAACACCTAACTTTAAACAATTTAGGAGCCTGTTCCCTGCAGGTACTCAACAGTCACTGGAGGGAGACAGAGTCCTCCATGAGAGTGTTTAGGGACTGTTTTCAGGAGAAGCTTGTTGTTTCACAGCTGTACAGGCTGTCCAGAAAGAGAACCATTTCCCAGTGCTGGGGGTGCGGCAGGGGTGGTGTGGCGCTGATGTATGTATGTTGCCCCTCTGCCTTGTGCTCCTCGGCAGCTGGAGGCACCTGGAAAGCAGTGCTTACCCAGGCAGGGAGGGGAGCAGGACACCCCAGAAGTGTTGACCCAAGTGTCCCAGGAAGCACAGTGGTCTCCGAGAGGGGGGTGGTCCAGGTGCCAGTGGTGTTTCAGGCGCAGTGTCTGTGCAGAAACAAACAAAGACAGCGTAATTGAAGGGCTAAACTCCGCTCTGGAGCAGCTGCAGATGTTGACATGAATGGTGTGCCTGGTTATTTTGATGCCAGCTCCACAGCATAAACTTTGGGGACAGGAGCGTCAGACAGCCAGCCGCCTGTGAGGCTCAGTTTCCTCTGTCTCTGTTGTTTGGGAGGGAGAAGTGGCATTCTGCTGCAGGCAGCAGGAGCCAAAGTGGGGGGCAAAAGCTGGCAGCACAGCCAGAATCCAGCTTTCCTTTATGCAAAACCAAGACGTAAAATTATGTTCTTGTAAAAGCAAAAACTGCAGCTGTCAAACCACACGCTCCTCCATACAGCAAGGAAAATCAAAATATGTGTACACTCATGGAGGACAATTCCTGTGTTTTTTCAGCAGAGAAGCAGCCCCTATAGAGGCACACCTCTCCCTTTCCCAGCACCCTTTATTTTGTGCAACTGTGAAATAAAGATCTCCAGGAGCTGCCCCTTTCCTCTTCACTGAGCCATTCACACCCAAAACACGATGTCCAAACTGTGGTCCACAGTTTGGGACTGAGCCCACACAGTGCCTTGGGCAGCCGGTGGAAGTACTGTAACCGTGGAAGTACTGTCCGTGGCTACACCGCAGCTGGTAAGCTGTGCCGTAAATAAGCGACCTGGTAACACCAGCTCCCATCCATCCTGCCCTACCCGAGACCCACAGCTTAGGTGTGGCAGTGGTCCACAAGGTGGTAATGAAAATGCTAAAAGAGGGTGGCAATGGAAAGAAATGACCCCTTTGGATTTCCACTAGACCATCTCCTTCAAGATCCCTCTTCAATACACGCTACTGCTTTCTAAAATCAAACATATTTGAAGAGAAGAGTCTTGTCAGTTTCTTTTAGACCTGCTTCACTCTCTTTTCTTCGTCTTTATTGACATCTTCCAGGCGAATCAGGCTTCCCAACTTGGATTATTTTTTTTTACTGTCACCTCTGTCCTCTTGTATAGAAACTGGCCAGATCCCATCACCTCTCCTCCATGTCAGAGGACAGTGGGAAAATGCCACTGCAGTGCCTGTAACTCAAACTAGTGCAGCGCTGCGACCCGGCTCTGCCCTGAGGAAATGCACATAGCCATATGCTCTCAGGCTTTGCTTATGTAGATGGTAATTCAGGTTTTTAGTTGACTGTTTTATTTCACAACAAGACACAATACAAGCCGATGAACATCCTCATAGGTTTTCCCTGTGGCCAGCTTTTTTTGATACTAATTGTCTGGTATGTTATCTTAAAACCATGTCCTCACACTCTCGTGGTAAAAGAACAGACACCGATCACAAACTTTTATCTGCTACTGATTTTACACAAAGGTAAGGCTTTTGTATTAAGCTCATAAAGTTTTCTAAACACTTATATTTCAGTTCCATTATTGTGTATCATGAATGATAAATTCAACTATATCATAGCTATATACTTAAGCATAACTGTACACTTAATTTGCCTTAGTCAAGCTTTGTAAGTTATGGAAGATATTGACCATATAGTTTTCAATTGCAAACCCATATATAATTATGAGTGGTCCTCAAAGTCTTTTCAAACACACCATGGGCTTTTCTGAAGAGAGAAGATAATGTCAACTTACTAAAAAAAAAATAGTTTCCCTCTCTACATTCAGAGATTTAAGGTCAGAAAGGACCGTTTGTATCACATAGTGGGATGTCTCTGTTTATGAGCTGTAGAATTTTGTGCAGGAAGATAACATGAGCAATATTTTTACCAAAGGCTTGCCAGCTGAGTGCAGCAAAGAAGCACTAGCAGTTTCCATAGCTGCTCTGCCCGACGGGAGCTGCCGACGTGTGTCTGAGGGCAGAGCTGGGCCCATGGGGACCATTAGCAAGCTGGGGTTTTACCTGTGGATGTATCAAAACAGAGTTGTTAACACAACCACAGCCAGAGAGAGGAGCACATGATTGCTTCCAGCAGTGATAAAGTTAGGGACTGTAGATCACACAAGCAGTGAGGCAGTGTCACAACACCTACACTCATGTCCCCCACTCTGACAAGTGCCTGCTCCTGAAGAACACGAGCTCCTGCTGCTCGCCCAGGGGTTGGGAATGGGAGCGCTAAGGGGGGGGGGATGCAGAGTTAAGCTCCCACCAGGGGCAAGAAGCTTTAAAAATCACTCTTAAACTGCTTTGCCATTTTTCCTTCGTCAAACCCGTGCATCAGGAGCAGGGATTAGCAGAAGAAGGGGCAGATCCCACTTTTATGGCACGTCTTAGACTAACGGGTTCTGTGCAGCAAAACCATGATGCCCAAGGGGGATGCCCAGGTGCTGCTATGCAGATTGCATTTTGTCTGCCTGCAGCAATGCTCAGGGCAGCTCCTGAGGCCCCTGCTGAGCATTAGAGAAGTGTCTTGGGCAGACAGGCCCTGCTCCAAAGCCTGCTGAAGGCAACTGGAGCCCTTCCAACACCTTCAGTGAGCTTCAGCTTGAAACATACGCTGCAGACATGCCCGGCCAGTTCGAGCAGACTGGTTATGCAGCTGTGCACGGGTGTCTTGACAAAACACCTTGGTCAGACTTTTATTTCATGTTTGCTTGTCTGCGAAGCTGGATTGATCATCACGCAAGTGGTGCCAAGCCACCAAGTATCTCTGCCTCTTTACGGAGATGGAAGGAAGGAATTCCACCAACACAGAGGTTTCTCCATCCCAGCATGCAAGCTAAGGCGAGGTCTGACAACCTCCCTTGCCATTAATACAGCGTGTATGTTTACATTCATCTTTTGCTTACTTGGGGATTTGCAGTTGAAAAGGGACTGAATGGATCAGGCGTCTTTGACACAGGAGAAAACTGAGACACAGATAGAATGGCTTGCCTGGGAGGAATTGTGGAATATTTATTCATTTAAATTTAAATGGTAATTAAGGTGAAATATTTGCCTAGACAAGGCTCTAGACATCTAACTCATAATTAATAATAATAGTATTAAGTCACAGCAGCAAAAATAATGATTTGAAACAGTATCTTATCCAGCCAGTTACAAAAGCTTTGTTGCATCATTCCAGGGAGACTATTCCCACCGCTCTCCAAAAAACCTTACCGAACAGATGTCTTTTGCAGCCTGCCCAGTAGAGCGACAGCCCTAAATCATACACATTACACAACAGAGAGGAGGTTAAGGTTATCTGTGCAACCTTAACCTCGACATAACACCCATATGCCCTGGCTTGGCATGCCTTTGCAAACTCCCAGACTTTTAACAACGACTTTTAAAAGTATTTCTGTCTTGTCACCTGCCTATTCACTAACTCCGTTATTAAAATTACAGTTTTAATCTCCTAGCATTCATAAAAAGCTGGACAGGTCTGGCACAGTAGGGAGACCTGGCGAGTAGGTCCCTGTGTAAAGTCTAGGTGTCACAGCCCTTACACAGCAGATCTACGTGGGATAATCCTTGAAGAATCTCCTGTGCTTGACCTGTTCTTGGCCTCTTCTAAAACCCCTGGCTTTCAGCAGAGGTGTCTGTGGATGCCGTGATACCGTAAGTCGGCAAATATACGAACCCTCTAAAACTCAATCTGTAGTTTTAGAAAGCAGGCACTCTTAATTGTGGCGCTGGGCGCACAGGGCATCGCTCCACCTGGTGTGTGCACCAAATTGCTCTACTACAGGGGTTATATGCAATCAAAGTGTACATATTCATTAGATTTCTAGGATATGGTTATCATATTCATACTCTTCTTGGAACTCATTAATACAAGCAAATGTCCTTAACGTGTGCACATTCATGTTCGTTGGTGGTCCTCCAGTGTCCTTTGGTGGTTGTCGATAGTCTTTCTCACTGTGTCCGCTGGTTGAACTCAGTCTCTGGGCATGCTCTGTTCATTTTTGGCTTGGTTGCACAGTTCTGACTGATGCTAGCTGAGATAAACTAGCTTATTCTAGTACATTTCCCGTATTTATTCTACTTAAGGATACAGTTCCTCCAGATTCCCTTCTGTCTAATCACATATAGCAAATTCTAAGACTATCTTATTTGCAAAGTACCCCAAGTATTTAAAAACTTAGCTATGTTGCTCCAGTTAGAGGAGACTGTATGTTCTTTTGAAGCCAGTATTAGGTATCAATCGGCTGCTGACCCTCTGCATCAGTGTACAGCTCATCTTCCTCCCTACAAACACTGAGCCATGTGATTTAATACTGTCACCACTTTATACATGGGCTGTCCTCCAGGAACGCTACGTGATGAATGCTACGTGCGCCTCCCTCACCTGCGTGCCCTACAGAGCTGGCCAAGTTGCTTTCTTCTGCTTTGGGCAATGTGAGGACAGGGTGAAATGTTTCCTCATATTGTAGCCATAGAAAACAGTTTTACACTACAAATTAAATTCAGACCTGCTTAACCTGTACTCTGGTAGTAAAGGACATGAACCTCAGGGAAATAAAGTCTCCCAGGAGCGAGGCTGAGCCAAGGTGCTGCTGTGCGAAGGCTGTGTGGGCTCTGTGTCTCTCTCTGGCTGACAGTTTGCGTCTACAGCTAAAGGGTTGCTAAACCTGGTGAGCAAACCATAGGAGTGGGACCACCTGCTGATGGAGAGCAAGACTGCACCAGTTCTCCAAAAATCAGAGGAAATTCAGGGAGGCAGTGGTGAAGTATGAGGTTCCTTTCAAGTAACTGGATTTAGTCTAATAGGCAGAATTAGCTTTTTTTTGGTAAGGAATGGGGGTGACTGCCTGGGGTTTCTGGCTGCCAAAGCGCAAGATCAGAGGGAATCATCAAACACCTGGGAGATGGAAAGGAAGGGTCTTCCTGAAGCCTCTCTAAGTTTAATACTCTGCATCGCCAAAAAATAGGGCAGAAAACCTATATAGAAGAGACTGGTACCTCTCTCTACCAGAAAAATTAGCTTCTTTATAACCCAGTAGGCTGGAGAAATCTGCTGCTATTCAGAGGATGGGAAGAGAAAATGTCTGGCTAATGCCCTCTCTTTAGCAGCTACTCATAGATTGTTTGAAGGAGACTGATGTTAGCATTAGCAGAAAAACTATCCCAGCTTAGCTATATGGCCTGACCCCAGCTGGCAGCGTAACTGCAGAGGTTTCTCAAGAACAGCAGTCAGTCTGTTTAGCTTTGTCAGAGAAAATCAGTGCGAGTGGGCAGCTCACACTCTCACAGCTATAAAAACTTTTATGATAAGACACTATATTGCATTGAGAGGGTTATTCTGCTTACTGAAAAATTAGCCCTAGTTTAAGGAAGTTTTACTGTCTTTTATATAGTGTTATCTTTCCATGCTTGGCAAACAGGCCAAATAATTATGAAGCAAACTGCTTCTCAATAGGGTAAATAAATTATCGTGTTCTTTCTTCCAGCTTCTGCCTAGGGAAAAAGTATTTTTCAGCTGGAAACCGGAGAGGGATTTTACAACTTAACATGGAACAAACCTCTTGGTACAGCCTAACTGATGCTTGTTTGTGCAGCCACAGTGGCCTAGAAGCTGGGTCCTTATATCCTCAGAGAAGTGTGTGATGACAGCCTTGGCTGAGCTGACCCCTGAGGTGACGCTGTCTTTTCCTTACTGAGCATCCTCACTGGTGTTCTCTCTCAGGCAAAGATTCCTTAAAATGGCAACTGCTAAACACATGAAAACTTTAAATAGTGGAATATCAGGTCTGGAGGAGGAGATACTAAACAACAGTAGGGAAATCAGCTGTCTTCTCTCCCTGTTCTTTGTAGTCTTCATTACTGGTCTTGTGCTCCACTCCAGCAGCCTTGGGTGGCCTCTTGCACTGTACAATCTTCAGGCAATTCCCCTCAGCATCCTAGGAAAAGTTCCTTCCCTCTCTCTTTTCAGTCTTTTCGAGGGGAGGAGATTTCTTGCCACGATCAGTACCCCACTCCTGCCGGGTGGCTCAGCCTGTGGTTATACATCATTACAGAAACTCCCTGCTCAGTTTCTCCCAGGGTAGGCTCGGTCTCCTTGTTTTCCAGAGGGCTTTGCCTGCCTAAAACGGTACAAGCCATAGTAAAGCAAACTGGTTGGCTTCCCAGACACTGCCCTTCAAACAAAACATACTACATGCACACAGTAAACTTCAAACAGATAAAACACTCCCTTCACAAAGTCTTTCACCTGTAGGATACGTGACGCAGCAGCAGAAGAGAGAGCTCAGTCAGATGCAGCATCTTATTCAGGAAAACTACTTCATTATATAAAAAACTTGCAAAGTCTCAGAATTATAAGCAGTTGATCATAGTTTCCCTGTTTTTCCCTTCGATGTCCTCACTCAGCTCTTACTGAGCTTGTGATTTTCAGTTAGGGCGTTCTTACACAGAGCGTAAGTAAAATCAGACAAATCATTATCCCTGAGGAGATGAACACCTTGTTATCCTGGCTTGGAGCAGGAGCCTTGATCTGATCTGAGGAAGGGAGACTACACAGGCCTGGTTGATACTTCCCAGCATGAACTGGTGGATGGGAGAGGGATGGAGGGGATTAGAGATTCTAATTACCATTAATCACTCAGGAACGGACAAGCTGAAAGTGCTGAACCAAAAGTAAAAAGTGTGACCCAAGTGCTGCTGAGCAGCTACACAAAGGAGCAACAAAACTCTCAGTGTGTATTCTCATGAAACATTTCTTAATGGTGAAGTCTTCTTGCACGTGTAGAGACACATTTAAACAGCACCGTGTAAACTGACCACTAATTCTCAGCTTAAATTTTCGGATTATTTCTTTCACTGGAAAGATATGATTAACTCTCTTTCTAATATGATAGCATTCTGCCCTAAATTCTGCTGAGTTATATAAAAATATCACCAGAAATATTAGAAAGGAACAAAACGGCACTGTGTATACATGGCATACTGAAAAAAAGAGAAGAAATCATGACAAGTCAGGAGCAATTTGGGATATCACTTTGCATAAGGAAATGTTCTGAAAAATAAAACCATACAGATATGCTATTACATTAAATCATCTCTCTTTTCTGTCCCCCATCTTAAAATGTGTCAGAAGAAGATAAGCAGCCCTGAGGTCTGACGTTAAAGAAATGTTCTTCAGAGTCTTGCTCCTAGAAAGAGCACATCTGAGGCAGTACAGCAGAAGGGGGATGAGGGATGAAAAGAGATTTTCCTCCTCTTCCTGTTACTCATCAGCAAGGGAAGAGGAGAGAAGGACAGCTGAGAGGTTGTTATGGTGTTGCCTTCACTGACTATGCAAGTTATTGGAGCACCTATTTTTCTGTGACTTTCCTGTGACTGCCTTTCCCTAAAAGAATAGTCCCATTGGCACCGTGTTTCAAAGCTGCTGTTTGTCTGACAGTTTTCTGAAGCAGACAGAATTTTGCTTTCTCTGAGCCATATTGATGCAATGATGAGGTTTTTTGTGTGTCCTCACAGTATCCTGAAAGCATTTTAGAATAATAACTAAAGAGAGGATATGTTAGCTATTTAATACATTGACTCAGAAATTTAATTGCAATATGTACGTAGTATTTAACAGGTGAGAGGCTCAGGAAGGCCTGCAGTGGAAAGACGTTTCAATGAAATGTCTTTCATTGTGGGTTAGATGAGTGGACAGTGAGGTGGACAGAGAACTGGCTCAACAACAGAGCTCAGAGGGTCACATCAAAGGAGCAGAGTCTGGCTGGAGGCCCGCAACTAGCGATGTTCCCCAGGGGTCTGTGCTGGGCCCAGTCCTGTTCAACGTATTCATCAGTGACCTGGACGAAGGGACACAGCGTCCCCTCAGCCAGTTCGCTGACGATCCCAAGCTGGGAGGGGCGGCTGATGCACCAGAGGCTGTGCTGGCACCCAGCGAGGGCTGGGCAGGCTGGAGAGCTGGGCCCAGGGAGCCTCGGGGAATTCAACCAGAGCAAGTGCAGGGTCCTGCCCCTGGGGAGGAACAGCCCCCCGCACCAGCACAGGCTGGGGGGGCCCTGCTGGGGAGCGGCTCTGCTGAGAGGCCCTGGGGGTGCTGGGGGGCAGCGAGGTGACCCTGAGCCAGCACCGGGCCCTTGGGGCCAAGGGGGCCAGCGGTGCCCTGGGGGGCATGGAAAGGAGCGTGGCCAGCAGGGCGAGGGAGGTTCTCCTGCCCCTCCATTCTGCCCCAGTGAGGCCACATCTGAGGGGCTGCGTCCAGTTCTGGGCCCCCCAGTTTAAGAAGGACAGGGAACTGCTGGAGAGAGGCCAGCAGAGAGATACGAAGATGCTCAGGGGCCTGGAGCATCTCCCTTATGAGGAAAGGCTGAGAGACCTGGGCTTGTTCAGCCTGGAGAAGAGAAGACTGAGGGGGGATCTCATCAGTGCCTATAAATATCTGAAGGGCGGGTGTCAGGGGGATGGGGCTGGGCTCTTTTCAATAGTGCCCAACGCCAGGCCAAGGGGCCACGGGCACAAGCTGGAACACGGGAAGTTCCCCCTGAACATGAGGACAAACCCCTTCCCTGTGCGGGTGCCAGAGCAGGGGCACAGGCTGCCCAGGGAGGCTGTGGGGTCCCTTCCCTGGAGACATTCACCCCCCGCCTGGACGCGGCCCTGTGCCCCTGCTCTGGGGGTGCCTGCTCAAGCAGGGAGTTGGATGGGATGAGCTCCAGAGGGCCCTTCCAGCCCCTGCCAGTCTGGGATTCTGTGAAAGACTCAGGAGGTGATTGCTCGGTACCTATTTCATGTTGGAAGAAGAAAAATCCGCCCAGATTCTACAAAACCATGATATATTTAATGTATATCCACATTTCATCCTGCAGAAATAGAGTGAATCAGCCACAAACCCTGGGTTGGAAAAACCTCTCCTCTGTTTTCAGGACGCAGAGCATGCAATTCCTCTGCTAAATTCAGAAGTTAAGAAAACAGTATCCTAATGCCTCATAAATATTTGGCCATATCACACTCCTTGTGTGCTGATCAGCCACCTCTGAAAACCTGGCCTAAAGCCATGCTGTTCTCTTTTTATGGTCCTTTACCTTTAAAAGTGGATTAGAAATCCTTTCACTGATAACTTCCATTGCTTGATCTGCAGGTTTATTCCAGTTCTGCAAAATCCCAAACTATTGCTGTTTACACTTGTGAGCGACACTGACACAGCCACATGAAAAGCTAGATCAGGATTTGCTTTACAGCTATTTAAATATAACTTCTATTTTTTAACCATACAAATTTAGAACAGCTGAGATTTTGAACAGATTTCAAAAAGATGGCACTGAAATGATGTTTGCAGATGGTTTGCTCTTCTTGTATGCTTTTCATTTGTCTGTCTTCTATCTGTCTCCTACCTTGGGACAAAGCTTGTTTTTCTGTAGGAATCAAATGACTTGGAACACTGAATTGTTCAGCTAATATTCAAAAGGTATAAATAGAGAAGAAGTCATTGCAGGAGGCTGTGTTTGACAAGGGCTCAGCCTCTGCCTCTGCATGTTAAGGTAACACAAGATAGATTTTTGAAAAATGATTGTTATATTTACGCTGCATCTGCCATGAACATTTCTCACAAGTTGCTAAATTACTCTTGCTAAACGGTTTCGTGGTTAGACTATTAATACACTTGACTAATTCACAGTGTCACAGATACAAAAACATTTTTGGAAACTCCTAAAATACCTCAGTCTACACTCAAAAGATATTAGATACAGTAGAAACCATAATCTGGAAGCCCTTGAGTTTGAGCTGTAACATATCCATGGAATTTTGCTTAGGATTTTCTGCACTCAGCCCTGTAATTTTGCTTAACTACAGCATATCTTTCATTAGGTTAGCCAGTCTAGATACTGAAAACAAAGTCTGCACAGGGATGGGTAATCCAGCAGATCCGTTTGTCCACTGCTCCCATGGGCTGCTTGCAAAAGCCATCTTAAGCCCCTGAGCACATGGATTGCATTTCCCGATAATGCTGTTCAAGGAACTTCCTTGTAGCTGGGTACTCCAGAGTGAACAAAGATTTCACTATTTATCCTGTGTGTGTATGTGTTTTGTTAATTACAGTTTGGTGCCTAATACTGGCATATTTACATATGCAAGCAACTTTTTCCATGGTGGGAGTAGTCCCAGTGCGTTAGCTGGCACTTTGCAGACAACTACAAATCTGTCTTTTGGGCAAAGTTGTGGCGCTTATTTAACAGCAGGTATGCAAAATTACAGCCCCAGCTCTGTGTTACCCCTCTGTTTTCATTTTCCACCCCCAAACTAACACACTGATACTGTCTCATTCCTGTACCTGCACACTAATTCTATCAATCACGCATCCTTAGCTGTACTAGCTGTCTGTAATTTATGCAGGTATTCATTTTTTCCTGGCTGCCATGGAATAAACAAACAGGTGCATGTTTACACTTGAGTCAACTGGGTGTGCCTTGCAATATTGAAAAAGCAAAGCCATACTAAATGGAAAGGTCTGACAGTTCTAGCCCTTGGCTTATCATGCGTGCTGACTACTTCATTTGTACTGTATTAATTTCTAGCACTGTAAAATCAATATGCACAGTCTGAAGAAAAAAAAAGGTTTGCAGGGAAAAGAAGGATGATTGTATTATCTAGACACAAGAACTGCCATATGGGATCAGATCAAAAGTCCACTTATCTCATTATCTTCTCCCTGACAGTGGTCTGTAGGGGATTTTCAGGAGGAAGGACATGAAAAAACACGGCATATATCAATTCTCCCCTAGAATACCTCTCACTTTCCAGGAATAAGTTGTAGAAAACCTTTCTTTATTCCTTCAGCTGGGAACTGTTAAATATATCATCATGCTTAATAGGACAAATGGAGCTATGTCCTCTTAACTTATCTAACCCCTGATGAACCTACCCAGGCTTTTGGCTTCCACGATGTTTTATGCCTGTAAGTCCCACAACTTAACTATGTGTAATGTGGTCATCATACGTCCTTGTGAGCCTGCTGTCCAATGGTTTCTTTGGACATCCCTTGCTTCCACTATTTTTGAGAGCACGTAGTAGTTTCCTGCAGATCTGCTGTCTCCATACCATTCACTCAGGCATATACTCCCTCATTCACTTATTTTCCAAGTTGAAGACTCACATTTTATGCAATTTCTCCTTTTAAGCAGATCTGTCCCCATCTCATTCCATATTATTTTTGAGGTGAAGCAATGTGCCTTAGATCAGGATTTCCCACTGTAAGAACACATCTGCAAGGGATGTCATAGTGATATTTTCTAGTCTAGCTCTCAGCTCCTTTCCAAAACAATCCTAACGCAGTGCAAAAAGTTGTGAAAAAGTGACCTGGGCCCCCGCCAAGCAGAGATAAATTTACTTTAGATGACTAAGTGCCACATGTGTTCTATTTTCACACGCTTATCTCTGAAGGTGTAAGGTGTTGCTGTCAGGCAACAGCCGCAGTACAACCTCCTCCAAGCTTATGTCTTAAACTTCGCTGAGTGAATGCTCAGTATCCATAGTCTGAGAGTGCTGTTGTAAACCGGGGTGCTGCTCCTTGGCTACTGACTATGAACTAAGCACACTTAGGCCAAGAACCTCTTTTCAGCTTTTCCAAGTTAACTAATGTGTAATACGGTAAATTATAGTTAGAGAAAGTAATGTTTTTCCTGATAAGTGTCAGAGGGAAACAAAAGAGTTGCATTTCAAGCACCATTCTTTTGAGATATATTCAGATATGTAGGCACAGAAAGGCAGAAATTACTGTGATTTATTTATTTTTTTTACTACGAAATTCCTTCATGATGTCTTTCTCAGCTGTTCAAAATGCAGCCTGGTAGATGCAACTGATGGCATTTGTATGGGTCGTTTCGGTGGTCCGCGTGCTGCACCTTGGCCTGGCAGCTCTTTGTAGTCAGATTGCGGATGATTTTTACGTGTTTCCTCCTTTTGAGTTTTGGCGATACAGCACACTTCTGTACATACTTGTCACAGGACACTGTGTTTTCCCCGCGAGACTGCACGACCTATCCTGAGCAAGATTCCTAAATACAGAAAAAAATTAGCTGTGTAATGTACTGTCATAACAAAATTGTGGTTTACACCAATTATGTTTACCATGCAAATATACTACCTTCAAGTTTTTCCCACGCAGTGAAATGTTCTATTACATCACTTCTTGTCTTCGGTCAAGGACGTGAAGCCTTCACAGCTAACAGTGATCAACCACCGTCCCCCAGAATGAGGCAATACATTTTCTAGCCTAAAACAACTTATGGGTCATTGTCCAGACAAGTACAAACAGGCACTGGGAACTGAAAACCCTTGGCAGGCTATGAGGGAATCACAAACGGAAGCACAAAGACAGAGCAGGGTAGAAAGGACAATTAGAACAGCACACTTTGCAGCTTTCCGAAGCAACGTACTCATTTCAAATTAATCATTTGCAGAAGCATCCTCGAGCTTTGAACTATCACTAGCAGTTAAGGTGATGTGGAATGGAGCCAAAGCATGCTGCAAAATCTGTTGGAAGAGGAGGAAGCAATACCTTCATCAGCAGGATTTTTACTCTTAGCCATAATGCCTGCTAACAACAGTTAAAGCGATCTTGGATGTGTTTACATGAACTGCAGAAAATGCAGAATAGATTTACCTAGTGCAGGCGCTCTGAATACTCAGGGTAGAGTGCCAAGTGCAGCGCATGAATACAAAACAAACACAGCCTGAGGCTGCTGCAGCTAAGCAGCCTGAGCTTCCCAAAATCAGGGATTCCAGAAAACTGGAGTTCCATTTATATGTAGGTGGGAACAGTCACGGAGCAGGTGAAGCCTTGCTGCATTGGTCTGCGTTGGGAAATTTCCACTGAATTAATGAGGAATAGGCTATGTCTGTCACTAGAGGCACGAACAATGTCTTTCTGCTGTTCACAGACTAAATGGTCTGATTGTTTTAAAATCATTCCTCTCTGCTGGTGTTTTACCTGTGGAAATGTAGGCATTACGTTTGAGAAAGGGTTAGGTATGAATGGCTCACAGTGACAACCTGCAACAGTATAAACAGAACCAACAGCCCCAGCGCTCCTTTGTGAGACACGTGCAACAACTGTCTCAGTTTTCCAGTTCTAAAAAGACGCTATGTAGATTTTTGCTAAAGCAAAAAAGGAAAACCTTCAGAGGGAAAGCAAACGCTTTGGATGAAGAAGGTATGAGACTTAGTTACCTCAGACCACTCACTTTACAATTGCTCTTCGGAATGACATACGTCAGCCTAAAGTGAGAAAGCTTATTTAAAGAACTGGGGACATCCCCACTTCTAGTGCAACACACAATTTAAAAAATTGTTTATAAATACAGTTCACAGAATCTAAAGCAAAGTAATCAGTATGTGTACGGTTATTTTCTGGAGTAATAAATAGGAAAACAGAGTACATAACAGACACTATTTGCTAAGAAATTCCTTTCCCAGTGCTGGTATAGCATTATCGATATTAATCACACAGATGACTGATCGCAGGAGCAAGTACTCCCAGATATGAATTCTCTAAGATTTCAGACACTATTACACTTCATCTGCATTTCCAGAAATATTTTGCTTATCTTTGCCAATGAGGACAAAAAGTGATTTGAGAAAAATGCATTATGTAATAAACCCAACAACATTTAACCTCAGTTTTACCATCCAATTATTACACTGTGTCCAACACTGCAATACTAGAAACGCTTCTCTTGAAAAAAAAGCTTCATTAAAAGCAACAGGTAAATAACAGTGCAGCTGTTTTCTTTCATAAGCATATTTAGAAACTAGGCCTTGTGAAGTTATTTTTGAAATGACCACATACACCAAGCACCTTAAGTTATTAATAGCTTGTCTGCCCCGGCACGAAAAAACATCTTGTTGAATTAAAGTGATCCTTGCATTCTCAGACTCCAAGACTATAAATGTTAGTGGGGAAAAAAATTAAACAACGACGACGAAAGGACACAACAAGGAATAGATAAATTCTGACGCAGTCCCTATGAAGTTATCATGTTAAAGAATATATACACAGCATAGCCCCAACGATACATGATTTTGACACAGAACACGCTTTTTTTGTTGGGTTTTCACACGGTTCTCCGCACGGGGAGGAACTGCAGAACATATACATACAGGACTCTGTGTTCCCCGTCAGGGACTAAGTACCTAAAAGCCAGGCGTTATCTCACCTAGCTCCTCTGCTGGCTCAGACACCAGGGCCACATTCAGACGGCCCCATTCAAAGTGACGCTAACTTCCAGAGCAGAATGGAGCTTCTCTAACCTGCTGGGATGATGTGTGGCGGGGCATTAACATCCGCGAGGCATCGATATGCTCAGGGCGCCATAAAAAGGTGCTTAACTTTCTAAGCAAGCACAAGTGACAGGCAGAGGGACCTCGAGGCAACTGCTGGTTGTTAAAGTGCTGATTCTTTCATGGGTTACTGTGCAAAACAGTGAAAACGGAACATTATTTAAATTAATTAAAAAAATGCACCACAGACACCGTATCACTAAGAAAGCCAGTAACTTTACTGATTTGTCTGCAAAATACAAATTATACCTTATTTCCAGCAGGAGAATCTTTTGAAATTTTCTCATTTTTGTTCACTACAGACAGCTGAATTAAGTCCCTTGAGATACACAGATGTGGTTTAACTTAGTTATAACATCTTGTCATCTAGTGGCGACAAAGTCCAGCTTATGCCGCTGTGAGCCTCTACTTTAATATTTGTTGCAAATGCTTGTATGCTCCCATTTACAAGCTATTTTGTTATCACCATTGTTTTATGGAAGCAAATCCCCATGAAAGAGAAGAAAAAAAGAAGAAAAAAAAAAAAAAAAGGATACAACAAACCATCTGAAGCAATCCAAGTGTAATGCCTGCGGTAACCCAGGTCTGATATTAGTTACTCCACAAAAGACTCTGGTACTGCATTTTTAAATTTTTTTTTTGTTAACGAGTTATGTAACTGACCTTTTTTTGAATCAAACTGAGGTACGGATCAGTCTGAGGTATGAGCAGGGAAGGTAGAAATGCAACACCTGATTATGAAAATAATCAAACAGATACTTTTGATGCAGAAGGTCTGTGGCTCAAAGCTTGGATTGCTCCACATCTTTGGTTAAAATATATTAACAAAAGCCTTTTATTACATCTACAGTCTGAAGCATTCTAACAGACACCAATGTTCCATCAGTCCTTCAAGAGACCTGTAGTGGCAGGAAATTAATGCCATATAACTGACGACATCACAGCAGATGGCACAAACAGGAACAGATGAAGTATGCCATGTTTAGGCAACAGCCTTTATTGAGGTTTCAAGTGGCTTTTAAAAAATTACAAAGCATTTACCTTCAAGGCGAAGGAAGAAGGAAAACAAAACAGCTCCGTTAGGACTATAGATAAAAGAGGGTATATAGGATAACACATACAATACAAAAGGGTTGACATCCTTGAAAACAGTCTATGAGTTCTTTTATTCTTACGCTAGCTTTACCTGAAAAAGATCTGAGGACAACAGATATTTTTATATTATTCATTAAAAACTGCTAAATTCCTCTTCTGGGAAAAATATAAGCCATTTTGTTATAAAACACAACTTTTGAAAAACACTGAAATGACAAAAGCTTTACTGCGAATGGCTCAATGCATACAATATACAGGTTGTGCAGATAGGGTATATCATATAATTGTCACCAGCAATTAAACACTAACTGACAACACCTTTTAATAGAGGTTAGCTTAGCTATAACAATACTTGCAGATGTCTAGAATGCCACTTCAGGTGTTTGAACTTACAATTAAGAATGTTGCCTAAAACATTATATAGCATGGGTTAAGGTAAAGTAAATGTTAATACTCTTTCAGGGCTCTGCCCCAAACTCCTTAAATACAAAGGAATCACACAATAAACCCAAATTAGCTTTGCAAATACAATAAATGGTAAGGTACAGATAAAGGAACAAGAAAGGTAGACAGTTATAGTTTACAGAAAGTGACTTCACAATCAAAGTTGTGCTTCTTATCATTAGATCAGTTTGCAAATATGCATTATCCCCCACAATTTTGCCAGTATAAGTTAGTTGCCCTCTGCAGCAGGAACAGGAGGGATGACTGGCATTTATTTTCACGTGATTCTGTTCTACTTGTGTTTATACAAAAATCACTGTCAGAGTTAATATAAATTGCCCAGGCAATACTTTTCACGCTACTTTCTGCTTAGTTACTTGCAGTAATATATTACACTGCATCTTCGTTAAATACGATATCTTTCCTTTTTCATGCGTTGCTGAGGCAAATCGCAAGGTAAACTATTAATATGGCTATTCTTCATATATCAATAGACCAAATCCCCTTCCCCACTGACAAGTTTCTACTACAATACTGATAAAGTTGTATTTTTTCTTGAAATGACAAGGTACATTTGTGATATATTTGCATATTTTTGACACACCAAAGTTTAAAATTCTCAGAAGAGAATATGAGTATAGGTTCATCTGAAGGTGAAGAGAGTGGTTTCAAAAACAGGTTTTTTTGTGTTTTAAAATTAATTATGGGCCCCATTTTACCTTTTTTTTTTTGTTTTGGTTTTTTTTTGTGTTTTTTTTGGTTGGTTTTTTGATTTTTTTTTAAACATGCGTATCTTTTTCTTTACCCTGCAGATTGCTACACAAGATAAGATGGATGCACTAGTAGCACAGTATTCTGCTTAAAGAGTTTCCAGATTATGCACTAGCCCCTGCACGGCTGAGAGTGCCTGTAAGGCAGGCTTCTATAAAGTCATGATAAGTGAAAAGCGTATGTCCTAATGCACACTGTAGTCTGTTCATCATTCTCTTCTACAGAGAGGTACACTCTGTCACCGAGCAGTGCACAGCAACTGCACGTATAGGTGGGAAATAGAGTGTGGATTTCCCTTAATAAAATGTTCTGTGTTATGTTTAACTGTCCACGCTATATCCTTCATCATAGTGTCAGTGTAGGTAGGCGAGAGTTGGAAGGACTCTTGGAAAAAGGAGAAATATTACAGTTTCACTATGGCACTAATATTTTGCTTAATACTTTTTCCCTTCAACAGAAAGGTTAAACTCAAACATTTGAATACACCATTTTCTTCGCATAAACAAGAGGGAAAAAGAGGGACTTAAAGAAATGATACATTCCCCCTGGTCAAGCTATTTTAGTCAAAGGAACAACATGAGGCAGGAGGAGATGTGGATGCCATATGCTGAAGCGAATCTCGCGAGGGTGCAAGCACGCAGGGAGCGTTGTTCCACAACGTGCCCACTGTGAGATGACGTGACCGCAGCGGTCCTTGAGAACCAGGGACCTGATGGCCAACATTGGCTGTGTAAGATCAGTCGACTTCTGGATGGTCCTTTAATTGATGATGTCTCTAAGAGTTTTAAATCTGTGAGAGAGGGGAGCAATCTTTGTAAGAGGCATGTTCATGCCGATCCCTCCCTTTAACTCTCCCTACTGCTTCTGCAGATATTCACCTGCGCTCACGTAACTGACAGCCGTTAGAGCTGTACATCCAATTCTGACAGGCAGAATACCAGCTTCATTAATGAGAAAGGGCCAAGGTATGCCACTTTGTCATTTAACCCATGGAAAACTACAAGATACGCAGGACGTTAAGTAATAGAAGGGCCCTTAACTTGTTACAATGCACAAAACAGCATGAAAGAACTAATCAGTATATACAATGGATCGCAGTTCACCCAACTGATTGTAAAATGCTGTATTAAAATGATTTAAGTTGTTACACCATGGGTAAATTCTAACTTTTTACAGATCAGTCTTTCAACGGCTGACTTCGATCTGTAAAATGTATACCCAGTAAAAGAAAACTGAAAGAAAATAGTTAAATGTGCAACTGCACAAATATAATTCCCCACTATTAAGATAACAAAACCTTTTGCTATTACCATAATTATTATATATATTAGAAAGCTATACACAAGCATGTTAATTTCACAGATTTTTTTAAAAGATTCTTAATATTTTATATAATTAGAAATACACATTTCAAAAACAAAACTTCTGCAAAGAGAAAACAGTTATCTTGGTTAGCAAAGCATGGAGTTCTTCATGGCTTAGGGTAGTGCTTTCTATACAAAAAGTCCTTTCTGTTTGTTTCTCCAGGACTGTTTAAAAGATTAGCGAAGCTATCGAGGAAAAAAGAACACATTTTGGCTTAAGGAAACTACAAAAGCCACAAATGCTTTGCAAACTCTGTCTTACTTTTTAATATGAAAATAAGCAAAATGTAATGTACATATTTTTATATTTTTTTTATTTAATAAGTGATGCAGACCCAGAATTTTTAAAATTAAATATGTTAGCCCTCGAACTCAACATTTTTACAAGTATGGTCCTCTTTAAACGTTTTGATCCTTTTTAACTGAGCGCCATACTCTAATGATATGCCTGCGTGTTTGTGAGCATTTTCGGTATGTCAGGTGACCCAGTCTCTTTCTAGCATCAATTCATGGCCACCCAACCGCTGGGTCTGTCAAAACATCTGTACATTTTCTATATGTTGCATAACAGCTGCTTTCTCTCTCAGTAAAGATCTGCCATTTCTGGCAAATGTTTTCCTTTTGTCTATTTACATGTAAATAACGTTGAACCTGCAACATGACACTATCTATTGTAACATACATTTTGCAAGGGAGCACAACAGTGAAAAGAAGTTAGCCTTAAAATCTATTTTGTACAAGTGTTCTGTTGTACAACTCAAGTGCTAAGCTTATCTCAGCATTTCTGTTTATCCTTATACTGTATCACTGAGGCAATTTAAAAGTACTTTTACAAAACAGAGTACCTGACTTTTTTTTTTTTTCCACACACGGCACATATAATGCATATCGACCCCCCCTCCCCCATTAAGGTATAGCACACACACACTGCAAGAAAAAAAAAACTAATAGGTAATAATGTTATCATGTCGCCCATCCTTCAGAGAGCCGCATGCGCTTGACAGAGGGGCTTTCCCTTTCGTCCGGCGAAGGTCTGGTGAGTCCAATGGGGGAGTGGAATTCGTTCCGGTGATCTTCTCGGTCACTTCCATCGTAGGAACTGCTACAGCTGCTCAAACTGTCAACAGGAGATCTCCCCGCCTCATGGCGCGTGTGCTGTGGGTATCTCGAGGGTGTGGTGGTACGGTCTCTAGGAGGAGAAACAGGTTCTGACTTGATGTTGAGGCTTTGAGTAGAAGGCAGGGAGAGATTTGTACTCTGAGATAAATGAGTGCTAGTGCAAGCTCTGTAGGAGGAAAGGAAACCCAGTTACAGACGGAGGAGGCATGGAGCCCCCAGATATGCACAAACACTCACACGAAACACCAGTGTAAAGGCTCGCGCAAGACCAGCGCATGCAGAGAGCATGAGGACTGCTTTCTGGGCAGGATTCACAAATTCAAAGAGATGAAAGCATCACAACAAACACGGTTGGCTTGAGTGGGACAATGCCCTCGGTTTGAAAGGAGGTCTCGCTTTCAGTCTCTCTCTCTCCTCTTTTTGACTCAAGTGTCACAAATTTTGGAAGGCGAGCCTTTGCACTGTTGGAACCACCTGCAGGTTTCTTTACAACTACTGCTTGTGTGTGTGTATGCACCGGCTGAGACAGGGGAGGCACGGACTTTCTGCTGGGATTAGTCCAATTAGTTTGAATGCACCCAACTCTTTTTATCGCTGTTCACTTTGACATGTGACTTCAGGTGCAAAACAGAAACAAAAACTTGGGCCAGGCACATTTTATACTTTTCAGAATCGGGCTGACATGAATGGTCCTAGGATTGACATTGATAAAATACCACAGGCAGGCAAGGGTTCAGGTGTGATTTTATGGTTTAAATCTACAAATTCGTAACTCAGTCCAGGATGCTTTTGAATAAACTACCAGAGAACAGCTGAAGAGTAGTGGAAGATGTCAGAGGATTGTACTGTTTGCCTGTAGGACAGCCCGGCTCAGAGGACGGTCCTAGCATGAGGAGAAACCGCTACGCTAGAACTTTTTCAAAGGCAATCAATATAACTATTCTAAGTTCATTTTCCTTCTGTGCATTTTTGTGGGCAGGTAGTGGCAGGGAGGAGAGTGAATACTGAGAATGCACTTTATGGGAGAAATGAGATCACTTGCATCTGCAGGATGTTTTGTACAAAAGCACCACCTCCTGGTAAAACCTGGCTTTTCTCGTCATTAGTAAAACAGAGTTCTCAACATGCAGTTTGCATTACGTTCCAGTTCGGGGACGATTTCCTAGGCTGAAGTTAGTGTCTAACCCCAGAGACACAAATTCAAGGTTTCTGCTCGTGAGTATTTATACAGGGTGAGACTGAAGGCAGTAGGGGCAACAGACCACTTGGCCTCATAAGATTTTAAACCCAAAGGGATATGCGGGCATTTTTACTGCAAGCAAAATAAATATTGGTATTTGGAAGTAATTTTTAAGCATGTAGAAGAAACAATTAAGTTTAGATGTGGTCTTTTCATTTACTGAAATATTCCGCTTTTCCCGATAGCTCTTCCACCGGGAGTTGAGATTTACATAAGTAACATTTACTGCACTGATGAAAGACAAAATGTTTTCTTTTCTTCTGACAGTTTTAACTATATGGCTTCCATACTGAATGATATTGGCTGCTTTTATCAGGAATTATTGCAATCTTTAATAATGAATGGATCTTGCTACAAAACAAAGAAAACAGGATGTTCTACCTCCAGCTGCTTTTATCTACCCTTCATTCCTATACAGATGAATGTGCCAAATTTGCAGCGATCCCTTTCGTAAGTCACAGAGTTTGTGAGTAATAGCCCTCTCAGCAGCAAATGTAGGCCTTTTTGTTTTGTTTTGTTTTGCAAAGAGGTCATTTTCTTTGCTTTTGTCACTATTAAATTAACACATATAAGAAACTGTAAATATCAGACTTCATAAATCCAATGCAGTGAATTATCCCACTCTTTTCCCGAAAGCTTGTTGAAAAGAATCCAACAGGAATCAAAAACACCTTCTTTTTTTTTTTTCCCTTTTTGCTTTTCATTTCCAGTGACTTTATTTTTCAGTTGCTTAGGAGATGCTAGGACTTCACCTGGGAAAACAGGCTGCGAGTTTAGCATGTATGGTAAGATTACATACTATTTTAGATGCCAGGCTTATAGCTAAACCTGAAAGTCCTGTAATAAAGGATGGTGGAGCCTGGGGATTTGGTTTGGAAGTGTTTGATATGAGCAGATGACGTGTCACTTTGCGAAGCTGGGGACAGCTAAAAAACCCATGCTAGTTAAAAACAACCATATTCAGTCAAATTTGTTCACATGGAACATACTTGTCTGATGCGTGACAGCCCCCAGAGGAACAAATCTGGAGGGATAAGCTGCACTTTCAATGAAATAGATCTAGTATTGCTATACTGGAATGTTGTTTTCTTACTACTGTTTCAGAAATGAGTATGAGAATGCACCTCTATAGACTTTTCTTTAGATTCCTGTGATTCATCAGCAGGGTTATGTAAATACCTGGCATACAAAATCTGCGGCAGTTTTAAAAATGCTACAGTTGATCTGCATTTTGAACGCTTTTTTGTAAATTGAAAAAATGTTAAGTCATTTTGGCAGGTCAGGACTAAATTTCTGAGGTTTAAAACAATATAAATAAATTAAGGCCATCATTCTGAGTATTTTTTTTTTAATTTTAAAATATAGTCTTTTTCTGCTACAACTATTTCTGAATTTTAATGTCTATTTTTTTTTGGTGACTATAATTTGCACTATTTAATGAAAATTTCCTGAAACCTTTTTACAAGGATCTAAGGTAAGCTAAAATGGTCAATTACATGGGAAACCTACTGTTACACATAGATGTGAAAGGTGAAATAGTACAGAGGTGCAGTCTTTGGACCCATATTCTAAACAGAGGATTGACCTCTATTTAGAATAGAAGCTGTATTATAAAAAATGAGAATTCTGTCTGCTACAAAATGAGATCTTTTCATGTTTGTGTGTGTGTGGATGTAGAAACAGCTGTTTGTATCTATATGTATCAATGTATATTTTACACTTTTCATATAATTATGAAATTTTGGTGCAGGCACGCCCTATTTTCATGATTTGAAACCTACACTAAGTTCACTGGAAAACAAACAGAGAAAATAAAGCAAATGACTTCAAAGGACTGTGTATAATTCTAAGCACTCAGTAAGTGCCATACAGTCCAATCATCTTTTTCCATATACTGTAGGAAAACATTTCATTTTATGGGGACAATGAAGGAAATTAACGTTTTAATTCTACACAGCAGCTCCTATTGAGACCAGCATAGCGTAAATGTGATGTTTGTGTGGAATACAATAGCCACATGGGAGAAAGGCTGGTGCCCATCTGGGTTCCTATCACTGAACAACGACACAGCTCTGCTGTCTAAGAGGTGGGAAGCGAGCCCGGATGCAATGGGCTTGCAAGCAAGTTTAGGCCTTGCTGATGCCAGTGAGATCAGTTCTGTGTGTGCCTCCATCTATCTGCATCTCCAACTGGTGTGGAAGCTCAGCATGCACAGAGAGAAGTGCAGGTCTGAGTAGGTGGTGAGTGAGGACAGGAACATGCACCAGACAGGTTTTACAGAGGGAGAAAGCGGTTTGTTGAAGGAAGAAAGAGCCTCACATACCTTTTCTCTTATGCTCACACTTGCTTCTCTAAATTAGTTTACTTCCTCCCTTCATATAATATTTTCCCCATAAAAATATATAAGAAACCGTTGAGAATTCACTGCAAAATTTAATTACGTAACTTATGTGCTAGTCTGTAACTAGGAGAATAGAGGATATTTTCGACTTGCTACTGATGCAACCTTCCTCCCTCCCTCCTGTTTTCCTTTTAGGTAAAAGCAAATTTGGTTTTTTTCACATTTTTTGATCAATGTAAAAGCAGAATAAGAATTTGTGTGTCAATATATTTTCATGATGTCTCACAAGTTAAGCTCCACACTTTAAAAACAAGTTTCTGAACAGAGAATAATATGAAACTGAATCACTAGAACATCTTATTTACAATGGTGGCATAAAAAAAAGGCTTATTCCTAAAATTATAAGGCTTTTATTCAAAACAATGAAGTTGGCAGAACTGATACAAATTCAGAGACCATGATGTCACGGCATCTAAATTTTTCAGGTTAAAAAGTTTCAGTGGAGAATATTTTCCCATACCTAGCTCTGGCCATTACCTAATAAAAATTAATCATTGCTAAGTAATAAGCTTGCTGCCTAAAAGTCACAGAACAAGTCAACAATAAGCATGAATTTGGACAATTTTTTGTTCAGGTGGGTAGAAGTTTGGAGAGACTCCTTCTACATAAACAATTATCTCTACTGAAGATTCTTCAGATGAAATCCTGTTCTTAAGTTAGCACTTAGATTTTAGGAAAGCCAAAATTTCACCTGTGGATGTTAATTAAGGAAGACTCTCTCTTAGACTGGGAAATATGGATGAAAGAGAAAATTCTACATATAATGGACTTGTGGCTAAAAAAATTTAGATAATTTATTTCAAAGTTTGGAATGGACTTCTCTCCTGGTCAGCAGCAATTAACTTCTGGTAGACTCTTTGGTCTGTGTTAAATAGTCAGTAACCCTCTCTGTATGGGACACTACAGCAATAATCAGACAAAATCCCAAAGTTTTGGGAGGGATGGATTTTCAGTAGAATTTGTGTGTATTTTTTCCAGATGTAGCCCTAGTTAAAATACCATGAAAGTATTATTTTGCTTGTTAACCTAAAAAGTTGAAAGTCTGACTTGTTTTAATGTCCCAATCATATCAGAACAGGCTCTACATTGTCATCCTATTCACCAGGCTCAGCAAAGGCCAAAAGCCGTGCAGACAGGGACAGTGAACTGCTCCCATGTCCTCACGTATTGCACCTCAGGCCCACGGGCACTTGGGTGGTTGTTAATTGCAGTCAACGTGAAGAGTTAAGTGTTAGGTTGGTAGAGACCTTCTCCAACTATCTTAAGGGTGGTTCTCATGGTGCTGCTGAAATTGTTGTGGACTTATCTGGAGCGATCTAATATGCCTAACCATATCCTACTCTAATACTAACCATATTCTTCTGCCATGCATTGAGGAAGCAGAACTGGTTTTCAGCTTTAGGCTTTGGTGAAAAACAGAACTTACTGGAGAACCAGGATGTCTCTTCCAGTAACTCTGTTTTCTCACAGGTCTTTAGAGCCTACTGTTACCAACAAATACCTCAGAGTTGCCAAATCTTTCCAGTAAATGACATCACTCAGCACAGAGATTTGGGTTGTCAAACCCTTTCTGGATGTATTTTCTCAAACACCTGAGAATGACTATAATTTTGTGTGATTGTTTTAATCTTCCTGCAAATTATAGCTCAGGTTGGCATGGACTGAATATGTTCTGTATAATTTCAAGTTTTTAAAATAATCCAAAAGTTAGCACAGGTGCTTTTGCATATAGATATCAGTGACTCAAATAAATTAAAGAAAAGCTTATGATTTTCTGCAGAGTTAGAAGACTTCTCCAGAACTGTCAGTGAAGCAGCTTTCGTAGCTGAACTCATTTACAAATCACTGAAAGAATAATAATAAAAGTAGCAACTCAGAATATATTCCACCAGCCACAGCCATTACACTTCGACATTCTGTGATATGAATTAGGAACAGATGACGATGTGTGATATATCTGAAAAGGCATGTAGTCAGTCTAGGATTTAATGTATACTTTTTTGGTTAACCAAACAGCCTTATTACATTCTTTGGTACACCACTGAAAACAATCATCTTATTGTAAGGTTATACATTGATATCTAACGTGAGTTTTCAATTTATTTGAGACTTCATGTCTTTAGTTATGCAGTTAGCCTGAATGTTGCCCCCAAACCAGCGCAAACTCAAAAAGTAAATAGACAAAGTGTGAGAAAGGTATCAAGACTATTTCTTCTAGCACAGCAACTATTTCAGTTGTATGTTTTTATGTAATGATTATCTACATATGCTTATTTATATAAAAATGAAGTTTAGAAATTTTTGTTTCCTCTCAAACACTTGCATAGCTGTCCTTTAACAACTCAAACTATCTGTACATGGTAAAGAAACTATGGTAAGTTACAAAAAGTGGCCAGATAAATTAGAAGGATAATTTTGAAGTTTAATCCACATTTATAGTATTAAATAGATTTACATTATGGCAGCCATCTTGCAAAAAAATTAATGCATATGTGCAACACCTCCTTCTGAAAAAAAAAAGTTTACTTTTCAAATGCATGTGAATTAAATTTCTCTCATAAATATACTCCAGCTGTTTCCAGCTTCTATTTTTATAATAAAAACCTCTAAAATTCAAACACACCTAGCCATACCTTATGGGGTGTGTGGCGTATTGGTGAATGTCTACGGTCTTTCTCAATAGAAACTGCAGATACCAGGATTTTTTAAAATCATACTCGTAAAGTTCACTTCAATGAGTGAACAGGTTGCATCTTCAAGAATGCATTAGGTGAATTCCCTGTGTGGATTTTCACACTTTTAAAAATCTTGAAATGATTCAGCAGTGTGCTCCTCCAATCTTGAAAAAATGTCTCGAAATTAGCCACTAGAGGGCACAGATTCCTAGCCTCCTCTACGCAGGCAAATCACAGTGAGTTTTGTGGGCTTATGGTTCTTAGGCCTAATTATGTTATTTGCTTGTACAAAGCGTTTCCAAAGAAATGAAACGTGAATGTCAGAGCTGAGCATGAGAGTATGGGATTATTATATAAGATTAAGGCTTAATCTCAGGTCAAATCATTATGTCACTCTTGATTAAAAATGTTTAGAAAATTTTCAAGTTTACTGTAAATGTTTGTGCTATAGTAACTGGAAATAAAAAGCATAAATGGCAAAATACAGCAACAGCACAATGTAACTGTTTAGTTTGGTCTTTAGTAGTGAAATAAAATGCTATTTAAAGAAATGAGTAAAACATGAACAGTAGTCTTTACTACGCTAATGAAAAAATGTCATGGACACAGAATATTTCATTATAGCTACCTAGCAAATCATTAAATACGCGGTTCTAGTGTTGGGAAATGGAGCTCTTAGACATAGAAAATATGTGCTGATGTGTTGTCTTGACATATTTCAGATTTGGGGAGACTGAAGTCACCGTAGAACAATAAAATAAAGAAAATACTGCTTACCCCAATTGACTGAGGGCAGATGGTGGCATGTTATGTAGGTGTTGCTGTTGCCAGCCAGTCACAGAACCAAGATGAAGAGCACTGGCTGTATTAAACCCAGAGAGAGATGATATATCTGCACTACTCAGAGAATATTCTAGATTTGAAAACAGAAAAGACAATAATTAAACGAGAATTAAAGAGGAAGCAATTAAACAATAACTAGCATCGTAATTTTCACATGTGATTTTATAAGCCTTTTAATTTTAATTACACCAATTACATTAAGTTGCAGCCGAAAAAGTAGACCTTCCTCTTCCCTCAACTCATTAACTTGGGAGCAAATAATGCACTAATAATTATTCTGTAATTTAGCAGGGCTTTTCTGGATCTGGAAGACAGAAAGCATTCTTAGTCTGTATATCCACCATAACTACAGATGCATTCTCACAGAGTCAAAGACTTGAAAAACCTAATAATATTCCGGTTACAGTGTTCCTTGTGGAACCCAGCAGGCAGCCTGTGTCTGAACAGCACAGGTCTTCTCTAAGAGCATTGGATCGGTACACCAGCACGCTCTGTACAGCAGCAACCTGCAATGCGAACTGGAAAGGATCTCTTGAGGCTTCACTTCTAGTCTCTCCCAGGTAACTATGTGGTAGCCCACAAAGTTACTGAATTCTGTTTTGAAGCCAGTGAAGCTGCTTGTTCCCACTACCCTTATGGCTTCAGGAAGGTGCACTCTACCTGAAATTATCTGTGGTATTAAGAGGATTAAGAAATCTATTTTGAGTTACATTTTTTATTAAAGTCAATGAAACAAAGCTATCAAAGCAGTTTTCCATTACAACAAAATAGCTAACTTTTAAATAGATACATCTCAAGTTAGTGACAGATACAGAATAAGTAAATGCAGTGCAGAAGCCTACCGGCTATGAATTTTTCAGTCTCTCCCAATGAACATTAGTTAATTCATTAGTGCTGAGACAGACATTTGTCAGCATCTTGTTCCCCCCCAGCCTTTACATCTTGCACCCATACTTACCAGTACCATATGTTGTTGAGATGGCTGATGGGTATCCTCCCATCCCTTGCCCTGGTAGAGTAGGAGTTGCTACGGAAACCACTGGAGTAGCCAATGACTGAGCAGACTGGGAGTTATTTATCCTCTGATTCTTTTAAAGTAAGTAAAATAAACATATTATTGACTAGTTTTTAACTCAGTTGAGTGTATTAGCTTTCTGGGTATGTTTTGTGCATGAGAAATACAGGCTGATACACATTTCTAGAAATTAATCATTTAACATGTGGCTTTTATGAACTCTGCCAACCCTATCATTTACAAGCCTTCAAGAGACCAGTTGTCACCATAGTAACCAATTACATCAGTATCTCCTAGGTAACTGAACTAGTAACAGGCAAGATTGCTTTTATTGTGGGAAGAAGAACAGATCGTGTGAAAAATTAGTGAAATATGTAAACTCTATTCCCATTGTTTTCCTTTTCACTCAAATGAAGAAAAAAAAAAAGGAAAAAGAAAAAAAAGCGAAAGAAACCCCCCCAAACACAGCCCTACTGGATTGTATGCTTTGAAAGTGAGGGGCACCCCGAGACTGCTGAACACTGGACTCTTACCAGCAGATGGTGCTCTGACTACTTCGTTTTTGTGCAGTAAAACAAACTTCAAGAGCTTTAGGTAGCACAAGCAGTTACACGCTTATCTTTAACTCCGCAGCACTAGATGTTGCACTGTAAAAATCACACTAGAGAACTCTAAGCCTGTGAGTGGCAGGACACAATGACCAGAGAGCCACCAAAAAAGTGTCATAAGGCCGCACCATCTTCAGCAGCACAAGTTTAGATGCTCTCAAAGCACCAGCAACAAGAAAGCTTTATTCTAGCATGCATCATTTGAATATGTGCAACAGCTGCACCTGGCCTTCCATACTGCTAAACTGCAAAAACTATGCTGACGTTTTTATTCACAAAGTAGTTATGGTAAAGTTTTCCATTTTATCTGAACCAACACTTCGCCTGCGCAAGTATCAATCATACAAAAGAACTGATTTTGTTTTCCTCGTTATTAAGATGAACATCACTACCACTTACCAGAAGCAGATCAACATCCTCAGACTGAGTGCATAGGAAAGGAGCATTAAAAATTAGTGAATATAATTATTTACCAGGATGCAGATTTCTAGCCTAGGGAATAGCTTAATCTGACAGGGGCAGCAAATTAAACACTTTCTGAGCATAGTTTGGAAAAATAACACTTCATAGATCCCCTCTTTGTCTTTCTAACGGGATGTTTGTTTCAACTGCAAGGACACTCTATCCAGTTTTCAGAACAAGACTTTCTCTAAGAATTCATTATTTCTTCCACAGCCCCGGTGGCTGCAGACTGTGTTGCTATACCTGCTTTCAGGAGACCTGACCATTCACAGAATCCCTTGGAAAGTATCAGTTTTAAGGACCTTGGAATAAATCATTTGATGCAGACAGCTTGTCACTGCCAGGGTCGACTTTGAGCGTTGCCCTGTAGGAGACTATTTGTTACTTATCCTCTCAGAAGGCATCATCACTTTTATGAGGGGGTTTTAGTTTGATGTTCAAAGTTAATTTATTATGCGTCAAGCTGAAGTAGCCAACTTGGAAGTTGTTTTAATAGTATCTGTTACATAATGGAAAACCGTGTTTATAGTGTCACTTAAATTTACCATCAAGATCCTTTTTAAATTAAGCTCACTTTTAATGTTAAATCACTCATGAAAGATTTACTTGCAACCACTAACCGACTTTCGGAAGGGAACTACAAGATATGCACATGACACCTTCATGATTCAACCTTCTAGCATAATAATAGCCTGCCCAAACTGCGTTAATCCTGGCAGGAGATACAGCAGCTTCATGCTCCTTTTTATCCTGCTCTATCTATTTACTACCTCATATTACAAAATTTGTCCTTTGGAGCTCTGAGTGATAGAGTTCAAATTAATTTATTTGTAGTTAATCTGCCATCTGCTGAGAGTCTGTGTGGCTAACATTAAAGAAAAAACATAGTAGGTTAGGAATACTGAGGCTTAAATTCAGCCTTCATAACAAATCCAGGAAAGGCTGAAAGGCTCTTCCAGGTACTAGGAAAGAGAAGCGTAGACTGTGCAGGACACAGTTCCTATTTTGCAACTCAACAGAAAAAAGGGAGGAAGTAAATATAATTTCATAAAAGCAATCGATGTAGCCTCTGCCTACATCCTCAGCTCGATGTCAAGCCTTAGGGTTAGACAGGAAGACTAAACAAGCAAGGATGTTATTTTGCTGATTTTAGTTGTTTGAGCAGGTCTTGAAATTCCTAAATATCCCTTATCCGAAGGAGATGAAAAAAAGCTTTGAAAATGGATTACCACTGATGGCATTGTATTCTTGCTGCCGGGTGGAATAAGCACACGGAGATCTGGTTTGCGGTTGTTCATTCCCAGATTCATTGGTGGTGGAGATTTTGCTTGCATATTCTTGTTCAAGTTGCCAGGTGAGACCAGCAGACCTGGTGAGTTGCGGGGGTTGCCATATCCATTTCCTGTTTGGGTAAAAAGAACAAAAGAAAAAAAAGAAGAAAAAGGACCGAGAATGATTATAAACTCCAATGTATTTCTTAAGACTGATCACTAAAAAGGTCAAATAAAAAAATTAAAGGTAAATACCTTTGCCATAGGAAAACACAACACATGCCGTATTTGGAACAATTGGTCTTAAAATGCTTTCTCTTGTGGTAGCCAGCATCTCCAGGATATGCTGAAATTAACTCGATTATACAACTCTGTTTACAGTACTATGGTATATAGCGCAGTCTACTGTGTACTCAAAGCAGCCAAGATCTAACGTCTGCCTTACAAGAGAATCAAGAAAGTCAGACAATCTTACTGCTTAAAAAAATGTCAGAACTATGCTGTGTTTTCTTGACAACTATAGATGATTCTGCCTTGCCTGACTCAGCCCTTTCCAGGTCATGATTTTGTTTTGTTTTTAAACAAAAGATGAGTATAGCAAGGCTATAATTTCCAGAAAAGGCAGGGGGAGGACTAGGAAGATTCTTAAATGTTTTTGGCTCTCTTTCACCACACTTTTTGGACCTGATTCTGTCAACACTAAAGTTAATGCGAGCAAGAGCATAACCTTATTTGGAAAATACCACCGTATCTTTCATCTTCATCTCTCTGCTGCTTTCTGCAGGCCCCGGGAACAATTCTGACAGGGAAATGCTTCATTTGCCTTTTTCAGAAAAGGGTTTCCTTCTCTGGCCACTGTACTGTACAGTACTGACAACTGTATATCTGTAAGGTTACTGACCTACCATTCCTCTGAAAATGAGACCTTCCTATTTCATCCACTTAATTTCACCTCTTACCCACACAAAGTCTGGGAAAAGAAATGACTTTTTAGTGTAGCCTTGAAATTCTGGCTGCACAGGCTGTAGAGAGATACAGAAACTGCCCAGTCATAGAGAGGGAATAGCATGAAAACTAGTACAGAAAGAGAAAACTTTGATGGATAAATACCAAGAAAACGAATGCAAGGGAGGTTTTCTGTTCAGTGCTCATCTTTTGTTCACAGCTCGCAAGCTGCGACACGCAGCCTGGAAATAGTGTGGGAAGGTGAGCTAGTGAGTGTGGCAGAGCCCTATGAGTTAGAAGCCCTGGACCTTCAAATTTCCCTTGTACTCCCAAAGTCACTGAAGGACTCAGTATCTCACTTTTTTTTTCTTTTTTTTTTCCACACATGAAAGGGGGTTTACAGCCCTAAAGGACATAAATGGGTTATGGAACTAAATTTGATAAAGTCTATGAGATGGGCATAAAAATGATAGTACATGAGAGTGAATCTGCCTTCTAGTTAGGATAATGGAGTGTGTCCAAGCACAACTAACATTATATCATGTTTTTAATCCACAAGCACATCAGCTAATTGTATTTATCAGATCAGCAAATGCACGGGGAAAAAAAAAGTCTGTCAAAGGCTGTTAAATACAAAAACACAACTTCAAGCTCTGGAAGACCCTGACCTGTGAGCAGTAAGGTTAGGACATAGGAAAAGTATCATGAAGTGCTTGACATCCATACTGTGAGGTGACTTTAGTTATAGGTCTGGCCTGGCTTGTTTATCCTTATGCTTTTTATTATCATGATCTCCCAAGCCTTTGCAAAAAGGAATTAAGATGAAAAATGAGAAGCACTTAGATAATTTCAGAGATTTTGTATTAAAATTTTTTTTATAGTTGATCTTATTGTTTATCTCCTTAATAATATCTTAGAGTTAGTGAGATAAAATAAGTTAATGGAAAAAAGTGTATTTTACACTTATGAAGCTAAAATAGCAGAACACTGTCAAGAATTTTCCATTTTGTGTCAGCAGGCTTTTTTTTTAAAGGAACAATTGCTCTCAACATGGATTTGGTACATATTATGCTCTAATTTATGCTATATGTGTTGCGAGAGGTGGCAAAATCAGAAGGGGCTTTTTGAATACACAACAATATTTTCTTCTAGAAACTACAGTGCCTTTTAAAAGTTGATCTATTACAAACTGAACACTGAAAACCTAATGACATGGAGAAGTGAACAACAGAGGAAACTGAAGCAAAAGTAGAGTTTCTCTGGTGCTGGTTTCATATAGGAGATATTTTACCAACGGGAAGTAAAACTGCCTTGTGAAATCTGTGGTATCACAAGCATTTGTTCAGAAAGAAAAATGAGGCTGTTTGAAAAGGGAGTGCATTTTTTTTTTTAGTTCTACAATATACAACCTAAGATATTTAATGAAACAGCATGCACTGGAATTTATATGTTTGCTTCTATAGTTGTGATTTTCAGAGAATGGAAACCCTTACAGGAAAGAACTCCCATTTTCTATATGAGATTTACTTACTATAATTTACTATTAAAAATTAAGAAAGAGAATGCATCTGTATAAAACTTTACTCCTCAGAAAATTTCATCTGACCTTTATATTATTTACCCACTGATGTAAAATACTTTGAACAGTGATAACATTTCTTACATTTTTATTTTTAGAACGTCAAATTATTTTTAAGAACTACTGCAATCTTCTCTTTACCAGCAGATTTCTGCTGTTCATGGCATATTATGCCAGCTAGCATTTTGGAGCCATATAATAACCATTCCTCTTTCCAGCCACCAAATTGTTATTCTTTTGGTATAATGTGGATTCAGGAATGTAAGACTGTGGACCTTAAACCAGCGACACAGAAACCCATCATTTGGAAATCAATGATGAATGCATGCATGCGGTTTACAGTTAAGAAGAGTCTGCATTTAAACCAGTTCTTTAAACTGTATCCTCTTTACTCAGAAAGCTGTGGCCTGCTCTGAGGCAGCTGTCCCACCTTCAGATAAATCCACCGAAGAGAATGGCCTCATTTACATTCAGAGGCAAAAAAATGTATAAGACTTCTAATATACAAATTAAGCCTTCCTTCATCCTATACTTTAAAATTACACTCTGCCTGGACAATTATCAATTTAGATGTGACTGTATGCAGAACATCACATTCCACTATCCACTTGAAAGCGCAAAAATTATATGTCATGTATGAATGGATTTCCTGATTATAGATTATAAGAAAATGAAAAACAGATGGATTTTTGGAGCAAGTTGGCTTTACATTTTTATTTGGTTAAAAGCCATGTTTTTTGCTGGAATAGAACATTTTTAAACATTACGGATATAACTTGTGATGTATAATGAAAATAAAAACAGTAGATGCACAAGTTTTAAAGGGCATATGTCAGAATTTGTAAATTTACAGCATTTTCAATTCAAGATGTTTTCAGAGAAAAGTATTTTTCCTCGTGTTGTTTGTTATACTGACTTGAAAGAGTAAAAATATTTTACACAGAAAAGAGCTTGTTTCTAGACAGAACTAGTGGAGTGGCACGTGTCATGAAATGCAGTGCCAGACTTTGTATTTGGACTAATGGCAGAATATAAAGACAAATGCTTTCTGAGCATAGAATGCTCCTCTTGGGCATGTTCCCACATTCTGCATTTAGGCACAAGTGCCGTTGACTTTAGAAGGAATTCTGTCCAAGTGCAGACTGCATGACTAATCCCTGCAAATTAACTTTTCAAAAACATCCAGAAAAGTTATTTTAGTGCACCAGCAGTTAGTTGATCAAGAAGAATTATTAAAAAAAAAATAATTCATTTACTCATGGAAAACTATGATTTGAACCATGTTACAAATTCACATACTACTATCTTAAATGGTCACTTCCATGTTTCAAGAATTTAAGGGTAGGAGTAGGGCACAAGCTTACTCAGGACAGGACAGAGAGCAGTTTACTCCTCCTCTTTCATCCCCCATTAGTAACACCTGTACCTTACATGTAGTTTTGGTCATTGGTGTTATAGTGGTTGCGGAGTGGCTGCGATTCTTGATATTCTCAGAGTTAGGACACTAATTCTGTACGGAGCATTTAAGCCAGGAAACTTTCCACATGCTGAGGTAATACAAACGAGGAGAGAATAATTTATCTCTGTATCTCTCAACGTTCTTGAACAGCATTGTCATGATCCAAAGTCTATAAGCCTTGAAACACTGTAACATTTTTGTATTTTGATTTCTTGAAGTTTTGAACCTGTCATGTCCCTACTTGTTTCTTTTTAATTTCTGATCTCAAAGGTACAAAATATTCTGAACTAAAAAACCTCTATGGTAGTCCTAGAAGAATGAAGAAGAAGACACACCATTTGTATGTCCTTTCTTTGATCTCTTTCATTTACTCTAATGCTTTTCACTGACCATATGGGTTGAGAATTTACAAGATCTTTAGGAACCTGGGATGCCTACCTGCCATTAATTTTAATAGGAAAAGAGCTTTCAAATTCTCAAAGGAGTTCCAATAAATATTAATGACCATTTCAAGTTTCCAAGAAGTGTATGCTTTTACTTGTGGAAATTATCATAATTCTTCCAAGAAGAATATGTACATTCCATTTCATGGAGGATTCCTGCTTCCTAGTGGGTTTTGTTAAATGCACATCCCATATATATGACGTAATGCCTGACCACCAAGCTTCTCAAAAAGAATGTTAAATTCAGAATGAATCTATATAAACATGGAAACAACTATGCTACACTTTACTTCCACTTCAAAATATATGTATATATAAAAGAATCAGCATAGTAATAGAAATTTTGCTAGATTTAGTTTTGCATCCTTCACTCAATTTTCCCACTTTCTGGAGGAATGGTAATTGTTCCTAATTGTAATTAAAAGCCAATGAAAGGGTTCCTTTTCTCTCTTTCATCTTATGTGTAAAGCTTTCTTTAAAATTCCTACACGCTGTTGAAACAGGCTATGGTTCACCACCCAAACAGAAGAGATACCAACAATACAGCACTAATGCCAGGAAGCTCTACTGGTGTTCACCTAAACAGAATTTTTAAAAGAGATAACTGGAGGTCCTTACTCACACGTTGCATGCTAGTCAGTTCACGGTACATAACCTCTACTGACGGCAAGTGGTAGAAGAAAACCAATATGCAGATATGCTCACCCAGAAAAAAGAAAATCTTTACGTTAAAGTAGCTGCCCATTGCCACAACTTTACACTAACAGACCTTTTTTACTGAATAACTGGGAGCCAGCTCAGACAGATGTGGTATATAAAAATTACTGACTTTGTGTGAAAGAATTCTCAAGCACTGTGTGAAATATCAGCTGCTTTTTGGTCTGAAATACGACAAAAGTGCTGTGAATGCCATTTGGAAGAATAGGAAGAGAATAAGGAGAAAACTGTCTCAACAACCCTTTGTTATAAAAAGCCAATAATTTAGAAACAATGTGAATAAAAACGTAGACATCCCTACAACAATACAAGCCTAAGTTGATGTCCCAGGTCTCTCTCTAACTCACTCATTCTTGCCGTGCAGGTTGTATAACTGTTAAGAGGAAATACTTGCTCTTTAAGTCTAAAGCCACGCGTAGGGCTCTAACGGCACTGCAGTTGCCCTGTGCTGGGAAAAAAAGGCAGTATTTGGGAATCACTAAAATACTGCTAATACTGTAGGCAATCTAGGTGTAAATGGAGGACCACCTGCACCAGGACTGCACAAAGCTAAAGGTTACACTGTGCATCCCATTTCACAATTCTGGGTGTTAGTGATATCTCATTTTGGAAACGAGGCAAATCTCCACTGCTTCCACTGCAGCGAAGGTAAATGGTCTCATCAAAATTCCCCAGGAAAACTGTGTGTATGATCTGATTATATTTGTAGTATTTTGTGAAGAGACTGCCTTCCCAGTTCTGTGGCTCGCATTCTTCAGTTTTGCTATGTCCCTGGGCTTGTTCATGTGCTTAGGCTCACATGCTGCATACTGAGACAGTATGGGTCTTACTGCTAAATCTCTTGTTTAATGTCCTTAAAAGCCCTCTAACTAGTCTTATGGTTCCCCTCACTGGTCCTGATCCAGACTCCCACCCACAGGCCAACATCTTGGCCCAACCCTATGGAGGTGCCTGGGGCTGGGTCTGCCCCCAGCTGCCCCCTCTCCTGCCCTGCTCCCTGCTGGGGCAGCAGGATGGGTCCTGGCTGAGAAGCCCCATTGGAGCCTCCGCTGCCCCGGGCCCCCAGCTGCCCCCAGCCCCCAGGGTGTCCTGGCAGCATGGTTCCTCATTATGAAAGAATTAAAAACCAACCCTTCCTCTTCAAATTTTCATGTTGAGTACTGTCAGCTACCTTAATGAACTGCTTACAGGGATGAAGTAGTCAAAATTATTTCTAACCCTTGGGCTAGTGCCATATAAAATTTGGAACAACCTTACAATCTACTCTATGTGGAGTAGTCGCAGGTGCATGCAACTATGGCTGAAAAAGGGCATGTGTATCCCATACTGCAGCAACTGGGCTCAGATTTCCTTCAAGACAGAGATGATGCTTCTCAGGCAGAAGCTGAAAGTAAAGATGTGGCTCTTTGGCCACTTGACAACACAGAACACATTGCAAAACACATTTCTGGAAATCTAAGGACATGCCATGGATCTAGGAGGCTAGAAATCTGAGATGCTTTTTCAGCCAAATGGAGAAATAGATGAGTTTGTTTAGATGTAGAATGAAAGGCCATGAACACAGAAACCTGACCTGTGTATCACAGACCATTACACTTCATGCAAATACTTTACTGCTGAGTCAAGTGCATAACTAAGTACATGGCAAACTAACCTGATCACCAACACTGTGGTTATGTTTTGTTGCTATAATAGGATCTGTTTTTAAATGTTTCTAAAGTAGTTCTTGCACTAGGTATTCTCCCACTTTAGTCTTGGAGTTCACACCTTAATAAAATAAATGTAAAGGTGGCACATGACTCTACAGAATTAGCCTGTTCCTACCCACATAAGGAGCTGTGAGCAACTCTTCAAAACATTTCTTATTGCCATCAGGTTTCCCAAGCTGCAGGCAGATATTTCAGCACATCTCTGGACTCCCTCCTTGCAACATTTGGAATAGGGGTATATCACATAGGCAGTGAGGGTCTGTTGCTAATTATACACTGAGAGAAGAGGGAGTGCTCTTCCTTCTTCAAGGATGATCATCCTTGTTCCTCCTATTTTTGCTCAGGAAAGGAACAGAGCAATAGATGATCCGGGTCCTTTTGGTTTTTGATTTTAAATTTACAGTAGAGTTACCACTGTCAGTATGCTTATATTCTTACATTGTCTGTTCATAGCATCTTACTATTTGCTTTCATAATTCCTTAACTGTGCCCCATTTCAGGAATCTCAGAGCATACAGCTTTGATGCAGAAACACCATCTTTCCTATATCTTTACTTGTGATTGTACTGATTCACTTATTCCCACTTCCAAAACACTGTTTTGTTCTAACAAGGTTATTTATCAATAGCTATGCTAATCTCAAAACCTGTATATTTCAAGTAATGTTGTTTTGCTTGAAGCTTCAGCTAATCATCACAGTTACTAAATTGTAATTATTGAGAAAAATAAGAAAATGACACAGTGGTCTTCAGTTCTGTGCTTTATGAAAATTACACTTCTGTATTTCAAACGTGGGCACTGCACAAGGAGCATCAGAACAATATTCCTGTGTGTTACAAGTTTTTAAGGTCCAAACAAAATGTCAGGGACCAGACACTTAAAAGTGACTTACCATGGTGAAACAGCTACCCTGCCCCTGCCCCTGGCGCTGCAGCTGCTCCCCGGAGGCGCAGGCACAGCGCAATGTCCCCAGACCTCGCGTAGTGCTCCCTCCTCGCTCACCGCTCACGTTTGCAAAGGTTAGTCCATGATCTGCACTAGGAATGCAGTGATCTTCCACACTAAGGTTTAGTCTATTAGGAGAGGTCAAAAACTGAGGATGGTTTTCAGTGGTGCTTCCTTGAAATTTACCTTGGGAAACAGTTTTTCCAAAAATTTCGCATTAAGTGGCACAAGCCTGATCTCTTAATGTGCAGGATGCACAAATCGTATCTGGGCCACACCTATCCGAGACAACCCCCTGTACAAAATATGTCTTCAGGACTTAGTGGGTCTCTCGTGATTCTAAGATAATTCTTACATCATTAAAACAATTAAATAATGCTTTCTAGGAGCATATATTTTCCTCCTTCTTGCATGCTAGCTGAAAAGAAGCTCCATTCTAGTCCTGTTTATGTGAAAAACAAATAGTATTTTTTCTTTTTTTATATGAGCTGTTCTAGAGTCAGAAGAAAGGAAAAAAAAGCTGAGTTATATGGGAGGGAAAACTACATTACTGAAAATACAGTGTTTTCTGAAGATATGAAGGGAGAAGATATGAGCCTGGGAAAGGCAGAAGACTTATTTCGCCTCCTGACAGACCGACTGAGACCCTTTGTCAAATCATCTGCTTTGAACAAATTATTTGCTGATGAAAAATAATTTCCTTATTCTGGTGTTCAAAATCAAATATCAGTTTGGGGAAAAATATTTCAAGACAAGACGTAATTCCTATTATAAACTGAACACATTATTTGAAACTGTACTTTCTTGCTTCTCCAAAGAAATTGTAGAACTGTTAACATCTTTTTTTTTTTTCATAAACATGTAGCTAAAGTTAAATTGTTGATTTTTGTTAAATGCACAATTATTGAAAAATGAAGAATGTATAATTTAAATTTCAATGTCAGGAAGGTTTCAGGACTACATATATTAAGCACAAATGGCATATACTTATATTTTTAACTTACCAATGTTATTAGAACAGATATACACAGAAAATGAAAGTGTTCTGCACACAGATACTGCTACTTTGATTGGTTTTGAAATTTAAGCAGGCACAAAGAAAAGACCAGTAACTGATCTCTTCCTGTCTCCTCTGGCTTTTATTTCTGGGAGACTGTTCCAACTGTTATCAAACGAAAAATCAGCTTGCAAGAGATCTGAAAAACAAATGGAACCTATGGATTGAATATCTTAATTGGGGAATCATGCTAAAAGTTAAAGGGCAGGGGTCACATTAACCTAATACTGCCAGGAGCTTCCATGTGTGGCTGCCGTCCCCGTTTCAAGAGGTTAAATGCATTTCTTGCTTTCTTTCTCAGAGCAAAGTCATTGCTGCATTCCAGATCCACGAGGCATCAACCATCTCTTTCAGGACTCAGGACAAGCATGAAATCCAGATGTTTCCTAATTTGCAATGCCTTTTTATATTTTCTGAATTTGAACAAGAATGTGGATTGCAGTGTGCAACAGAAGACAGTGTGGTGTCTTAATGATCAAGAATGCACAGACAAAAAACCCAATTAAATCCCTGCCTCACTGCAGTAAAGCATAAAATTCCCAAAGACTTCACCAGGAAAAGGATTTTATCTAAAGAATCCAAGTTATTCTTGAGGAACATTTGAAACTGCTTGTCATAAAGGAAAAGAAGTCAATAATGCCTGTCTTTAAAATCCCACTTTCAAAGAACCACAGTTTGTATGACTCACTTAATTGTTCATTACATGTGAACTTAGGGCTTTCTCCCTTTCAATCCTTTCAAGCTGTCTTTTTATAAATATAAATATTGAGACACTGCTGATTAGAGAGATGATGATACAGAGAATAACTAAATAAATTACTAAGTCAACACTAACACAACCGATGGAAACCTATTAAAGGCCAAAGTTTCACAGATTTTCATTGAGATCTACTCAGAATGAGCTTACACGGATCTCTTCATTGCTGATGGGGTCACACGAGTTAGTTAAAACACACGCATCCAAACTTTGCATGACACCCATTGCAAGATTCTTTTTATTTTTACATGGACAGCAGCATCTAACCTTTCAAACTTATTCTCAAAGTTCCACTGATATGATTTTTACCTGTATGAAAAGAGCCCTAATAAGCTGCGTAAAACAGATTTGTTGGCAAGAAGAGGATTTTTGGAAAGGCCTGTGTGGGCTGCTTACAAAGACATGAAATTCAGGTGTCATTAGATAGTTTCCTTCGTACTATGTATTAGAGCTGCCAAGCAAGTTCTAGTGTTCTTCGTGCTTTACCACAAATCTCCTACCTGGAGGTACTTCCCTTAAAACACTGCAAAAAAAGAAGATATATCCTCCTCATGTGGAGGGAAGTTTGGAAGGGGAACACTTACTGGCATAATATGACTGGTAAAGAGGAAAGGAGGGCTGTTGTGTTTTTCATTTCTTATCCCCCTCCATGGTTTTAAGCCAACCTGCTAATTTATGATTTCTTATTGTTTGCATTTGGCACTATTGCACCACGAGCTCTGTTATGAATGACTGCATGTTCTTTCTTTTGGACAGTAAACTTCCTTGGACAGGAACTATTGTTTACTATACTTTTGTACCGCATCTTGCCCAGTCTTTGGATCAGAGGTCTGTGGGCGACTGCACTCATCGAGTAATATGGGAAGGGCAACGACTTACCACGGTCTCCCTGGCAAACCCAGTCCTAACAGGTTGCCCATAAACTGTGGTTTGGGAATCATTGTTATAAGCTCACTTGTTTATTTAACATATTCCAAACTTGTAGCCCAATAATTATCTTCTCTTGACTACGCCAAGCATGATTTCAGGGCACAGTGGAGAATATTTATGTAACCTTTTAATTTTTTATATATATATTTTTTATTTTTAGTATTAGTTTGCTTATTTATATTCGTAGTTTCAAAAGACACTAATGGAACTAGTTGCCTTTGGAATCCTTGCTTAATTTTGGTACTGCCTGTAGGCTTATTTGGGCAGATTGCTTCTTTTTAGTAAATCTCTTTTTTGAGAAGATACAATCCAGATTGCCTCTGCCCTGAGGGTTTATAAATTAAAAATCCCCTACTACTACATATATTCCCATGTGGCTTGAAATAGAGTATAGAATACATTCACCCACAGTCAGCACCTGACCAAGAAAAGAAAAAAGAAGCAGATTATTACGATATTGGCTGGCAGACCCAGGACCTCAGCCCTCAGAAGATGATGAGGCAGCCGTTAGCTTGTCATTAATTTCCAGAAGGAAATGCTGATTTATAGATAAATACGGGATTCAGTTATTAAAAGGCATGGGATTAATTTTTCAAAAGGCGTTGCTGATCTTTCCAGTTTCTAATGATTTTAAAGAACAGGGGTAAAGGTAGTTTGAGGATGCTTGATTTAAAAACCAAGCACTTAGCCCCTCTGACAGCATTTGTAGAGTCCCAAGTGCTTTTGAGTAACTTGCTCCTTTAGTTCAACATTAATGTTAAGATGGAGGCAGTAAAAAAATCAGATAGTGAAATAAACAAATCACAGGAAGTGAATAAACAATTAAGGCAAGTATATTTTTTTATTATATCCATCCTGGATTTGAAACTTGAGATTGAATTTTTCCTTTGATTTTATTATTTATAGTGGTTTAAAATGAAAGAAATTCTGTTGATTTAGATGGCCTTATTCTATTCAAAAGAAAATGTAATTACAAAATACCAAATGTCATAATCTGAAAACCATATAAAAAAGAAAAAAATAACTCAAAGATATGACTCAGTTTGAAAATCAAAAGTTTAAAGTACAAATGCAAAGAAAGATGTTCCCCAATACTGTTGCATTTTGATTTTAAGACTACTGAAAAAATTTTTAAGTTTTAATCTTTTGTCAGGCTTTCAATATAAAACATTGAGCCACCGAATAAAAGTTGAGTTCAGATAATTTACAGCACTAAAACTTCATAGACAATATTTATTTCTTCTCAAGTTACTGTTAAGTGGTTTTGTTAAAGGCTACGGTCCCTAAAAATTAAAAGAACTTCACATAGTCTATTATGTAAAGAGGTAACACATCATTGAGTCTTCATATTAGTTATGGGGCAAGCTAGAATGGTTTTACACCATTACCGACTTGGGTCCAGAAAGTTCTTGTTCTCTCTTTCAATCAAAAGCCTCTGGGTTGAGAGAATAGTGCCAAAGACATTGCTGTGTTTACAATTTAGCAACTATACTAAATGTGAAGTTTACTCCAGTTTTGTTGGCAGTTGCTACTATCACATGATAGAAACTATTCAATCAGTGTTTGGCTAAGAACAAATTTACTTTAACAAACCTGAGATAACCTCGGTTTAACTTAAAAATACCACCAACGATATTTAGTTGTGTAGGGCAATAAAGAAATAGTGTCAGCTTTTTAAAGTTCTATTTATGTCTTGGGTTGACTCCCAAGGTAAATTGTGGATGATTTCAGGGTTATTACTTGATATAATCCAAACCAACAAAATAACATACTTCTCAAAACACAGACTTAACTAATCTTTTTCCATTTCTGATATTGCAGTTATAATGTAATTTGTTATAATGTAATTTGTTAAAGTAGTGCAGTAACTGAGGCCTGGTGTTAGCAATCAAAAGTAGTTTCATTTTTTAATGGCAGAAATGAAACTGTTTCGACTCTTCTTCTTGGAGTATCTTATTTTGAATATATGCTATTTTTGGACACTGGAGAAAAATGCAAATTCTTGATGTTCTAATTTGGCCAGAAGTATGAACCCCAACAGATTAAACCACATGATCATGCTACCAGCTTCTAAGATGCCAAACTGAAAAAAAACACAGAGGTCTCTGTTTCTTGTGAAGAATGATGAACAAAGAGAACTTTTGATGTTTATTCTTCTGCACCCTAAAGAAAGAGGACTGTCCAAAATAGTGCCATTGTGGAATGATGCATCTAAGATAGAGGATTCAACCTTATAGTGACCTTTTCATCTTCCTTCAGCCCTGTATCAAATTCTTCCTACTGCTCTGCATTTAAGAGATTTAGAAAACACTTCTTTAATGGTGTTTAAAGCTCTTGTTGCCAGATAAAGAACAAAGACTATTCATACAATTAAATATTTATGATGCATTCCTAGCAATGCCCCTCATACATATGCCCCTCAAATCAATTGCCTACTCCAAAGTTACAATGCTTGAGAGCTTAATGCATAACGCTGTGCCCAGGAAATACAAACTCTTAATTTGTGAGTGAATAATCAAGCTATTCCTCTTCCTATGCTTATATATGCTTTTAATATATTTCCAAGAAAAAATGTATTTAGGAAGGATATAAATTTTCAACTGGCATATTGATATACAGATTTTATTAAGCACAAGGATTATTAAGTGAAATGCGTGTGTAGAGGAACTTTTATTTTAGCGTGTGCGCCTTTTAAAAGAAAAGATTGCCCTCTACACTAATTGCTTTCCAGCGCCTTTTTAAAGGAACAGGGAAACCAGTAACGAGACAATGACATCTCTTGATGAGCCAGTAGAGGGAGCCCCTTAATAGGGCAATCGATCTCCCACCCGAGCCCCTCCGCGGCCGTTCCTGAAGTTTCTGCTGTACACGAGGTTAAAGCGAGATGAAATGCGAACATCGTCAGAATCAATCTTTCTTTACATGTGTTTCGCAGGCTAACAAAAGATAATTAACAAAACTGTAATTTTCTATCATGCTTTCTTTTTTTTTTGCGAACAAAGGAGACTAATAGCTAAGTTCCCGTGGTCTGCCTTCTCTACTCCTAAATTAATACAAAATGACCCCTCAAAGCTTCAGCATGCGTTGAAAGTGCCTTTCCGATACAATGCTGTGCAGTTTCAGTTTTACTGCAAATGCATCACTCAAACATCTGTGACTTATCTATGCATGAAGATAAAAGGGGGGGGGGGGATGGTCTAACGAAGGCTGGGAAGAGCCAAGAAAGAAAAGATCGCTATATCCAGAATTTCTTTATAAGTAATTTTATGACGCAACGGCATATATATCAGCCTAGGTTTGTAGTGCACAAAATGGATCTTACAACTATTTTTCCACACAGCTCTTTCTGAGAGCAGGCAGTTAACCCAGTAAAATTGGATGTGCTCCATGTTGTACCACTCAGCTTATTTTCTTCAAACATATGTGTTTACTTCTCAAACTGAAACAGTAATCTTGCCATTGTCTTTTGTAATCCGTATTTGTAATAACGCAACATTGCTGACATTGCTAACAAACCACTGAGTTTACTGAGCAAAGGGGACTACTCTGACAACATTGCTTTGATAACACAGACCTTAGCAAGTACTGCTCTCACCAGTTCCATGGGAGCAGGACTAACGGGGCTAATCTTTTTCTCTGCACGGGTATTTTGAAAATCCTCTCCCAGTTGTGTACCAAAGCACTTAAGTAAATATATAAAACTAAGCTTAAGTTAATTACTGATTATTTAAGTAAACGCTAACAGATTTTGCTGACTAGCAGTGGTCTTAAAGCAGGGGCTTGAAATAAAATCTGTGCTCAGTAGATTGAAGTCTAATGAAAGACTCAATATTGAAATCTTCACTCAAACTTAAATTCATAAAACAAAACCCCAATTCCACTAAGGTCAATGATAAAACTCCCTGTGCCTTAAAAAGGATCAGGGTTTCTGACACTGGCCTCAGCAGGAATTTTGCCTGAACAGGGCTATGCAATGGACCCAAAGGTTTTCATGGAAAGGCTAAGGTGAAGGAAAACAGGCATCTGTGTCTGTGGAATTTGTTGAGGTGCAAGGTTTTCGAGGTTGCTGAAAACAAGTCTCTCCCTACCAATAAGAGAAGCACAAATATAAACTCCCTGCCCCCGAGCTGGGGGAAATAAACCAATGCCGGTCACTTTCTAATAACCCACCTCCAGTATGGAGCTATTTTAGGACTCGGTCTTTGAAGGAAGTCCTTTGTTCACTTAGAAAAATAAATATAAATTCTTTTCTCTTTACCTGCACTGGTGCCTGCACCGGTTGTGAGGTCCCCACCCATCAGGCCACCTAGGGGTTTGAAATGAAATACTACAAATGAGCACAATAAATTATAACATGCAAACATTCAAAACATTTTCTCTACCTTCAGACGGCCTGCTCCAGTGCCCACGACTGTTTTCCTCTGACTTTAACAGGGATCGGATCAGACCCACAGTCATAAAATTGTAATGTTTAATGTTACCCGCACAAGATATTTGCCTTTCAAGGACAAATAAAATATGTAACAGACAACATTTCATTATTTTATTTTCATACTTCCACAGCATATGAAAAGTAAATGATATTTGAAAATTATGTACAGTAGTCCTTCATTTGAAAACTATCTTTAGGTCAGTATTAGTCAGAAAAGCAAATGCTTCCACATAGGATCAGGAGGAACAGACTCAAAGTTCCTGTACGAGAACATAACTCAGAAGCTATAACATATATTTACATAGCTTTTCATTATAATTTCCTCAGCCTTTCATAGACATTCACTCTGAGGATTTTTATAACTTCCCTTTGCACTTGGGGACCTCAGATGGTTCTTTGAATCCGGTATACTTAAGGATCTTGAAGTTGCTTCAGCCAGACAGACTGAATGAACTTAATCCCCATTTATCCTATTCAGAGGTGAGCCCTCATCATCGCCAGAGCAAAGCACAGCCTCTTGCTATACAAGGCACTCAAGTACAGAGCTCAACTAACTTTCACCCATCAAGGAACCTGTGAATGCATAAATAATAATAAATCTTGCGTTTAGCCTCTAGACTGATGACTTAAGTAATGAGTGTCCTATCTTGCTTGCTTCAACTTGTTTACATTAGCTCAATTTTCTCCCCTGGCCCCTTAAGCTTTATGGTATAGTGAGTTCTTGCATGAATTAAATAGACAAGCTGCCTTTTTATGAAACAGCAAATTGTCTGCCCTTTTATCCTTTATTGATTTCCTTCATTCTTAGTCAATACTCAGCTTTTTCTAGAATGTTGGGTTTGTTTGTTTGTTTTTGTTTTTTTTTTTTTTTTTAATTTTCTAAATTGGGAATAGAAACCCCTTTGGCTCTTCTTTTGACTTTTCAACACAGCAATTCTGGACAAACTGTTATGACCCGTAAAAACAGAGTTCTTGTTTCTCAGAGTACAGTTTAAAGTGACCTAAGGCACACAAGCAGCTGATAAAAGAGCATTCAAAGGCATGGGACTGAACAGAGCCTACCTGTGTTACCTGCACTTGGAGGCCGATGTGTCACACCAGGAGACATGCTATTTCTTTGCAAAGAAGGATGAGCCAGCGGCAAAAGGTTGGGGTTTCCCAGTGAGCTGACTGGGTTACTGTATACCAAACTGTTGTGGTTGGACACTGGGATAGAAACTGGCATCTCAAAGTTTGGTGGTGGAACAGCCTGCACAGGCAAAAAAGGGAAACAAAGACGAGAATAGTACAGAAGCACAACAGCCTTAAAGTACAGTTACTCTATATTTAGTTCAAATATTTTGTAGTTGGTGGTTAAAATATTTACGCTCGGCCCCCTCCCCCAAGAGTCAAGAGAAGAGTTTCAAATGAGTTACCAAGGCTTTTAAATATGATTTTTCAAACCATGATTCCATCTTCCCTTAATGCAGCTTACACATTTACTTTGTAAAAGCTGGGAAGAATTTTTCACCTTTTTTTTTGTTTAAAACAAAACCCTGCTTTATGAGGCTCAATTTTCTTTTTCTTTCATTCTATGGAGTTGCAATTATTCACTTGTGATATCTTAATCTAGTGTCACAGATGACTGCAAGATCAAAGCTACATGATTATGATGACTTCATTGCATGGAGAAAAATTAGAAGGTGTGGAATGCAGAAGGGAAAGTTTAATTTCAGCTTATGTTGCTTTAGCAACCAGAATGATCCCAAATCACGTTAAAGTCACCAACACAGTAAATCAATTTTTTAAAGATTTCTATCGTAGCTTGGAGGGGCTTAAAAGAAATGAAGTTCTGCTCAGGGACAGGTAGCAAATACAAGAACTTTCGATGCACGTCAGTCTTTGGGTTCTTTGTCTTTATTTTTGTTGGGGTTTTCTGTTTTTGGTGGGTTTTTTAATTTCTTTTTGGGGGGTGGTGGTGATGGTGTTTGGTGATGCATTTTCAATACACTGTTTTCATACTTCAAGGCAGGAACCTCTTCTGAGCCACTTTACTTTGCAGGAATCCCTTTCAATGAGAACCAAATTATGGACTGCTCTGACAGAGGGTGCAAGAGATGCAGTACCTGACTCTCATGCTCGTAGAAAGCCCAACTTGGGTTTTATTGGTTGGTTGGTGGGTTTACTGTTTGGGGTTTTCTTGGGTGGCAGTTGCCTGAATTTCTCTGAAATTAAGACTCCGATGGCATTCAAATACATTAGAACCCCATATTTAATTTACCTGTTTTAAAAAGAATTAATTTCTTGTCTTTGTGAACAGAAAGAAAACTTTTTCAGTTACCTGACAGCATTTTAAATACTCAAATACCTGAAGGCAAATGAAGTACCTCTTTATTTGCCATTTAAAAATCTTGTAATTTTCAAAAGTCTAAACCCATCAAAAAATTCTTCAAACCAGCCTTGTAACATCTTCGGAGGGAGAAAATCACAGATTTTAATTTTGTTCTTGGCAACTGATAGCGCTGGTAAGTCTTCAAAGACCTAGAGGGAGTACGTTGACAGCTGGACACATAATCTGCTGTGCCAGGCAACAGAGGGGCCCTGACCTTGTGCCACCCACATGTCTCTCCTCCGGCTGGCCAGAGCTGTTGTCTGTGCCCTGCCTGTTACAGAACTGGCCATCAAATTATGGTTATCCCTTAAGTTTTCTTTTGTGTCCTCTCCCCTTTCTAGGGGCAGACATAATTTTACTCTAAATATAGAGGAATCCTTTTGCTTAACTGCTGAAACACACAGCAAGATTTTAGTTCAGGGTATGATGCGATGGATACATTACACAAATGCCTTGGGACTTATTTCAAGGTGTTAATTTAGCTCTGAAACCTTCCGCACTGCCTGTGGCCTGGGTTTGTTGAGAGGTGGCCATAGCGTAACGGCCAGGACTGGGCAGGCCACCTCCTGGCACTGCTCCCCAGCCAGGGCTGCACGCTGGGACTCGCTTCCCTTTGCTGAGAAGCTGAAGTGCACCCCAAGGACCATATTTTCCACAGAGTTGATGGGTTTAAGTAGAGGTGGGAGGGGGAGGAGAGGTGCCTTGGGAAGCTATGTGTTCAGTGGGTAAGGAGCAAAACTACACATGCTGCTGGGTCTGTGTAGGGATCCTGAAACACTGATGTTTGTGCCTCACAAATAGAAAAAATAGAATAAATGATTACATGATGAAAAATGTAATTGCTAAAGTATGTTTTTATTTCTTTCAGGAGCAAGCTTTTTCTTTGCCTGCAGATGTTTTTACAGTTGAAGTCCAGTTCATTAGCTGCATGTGTGGCTTGTCTTTCAAAGGAAAATTTACGAAGTACATCACACAAGGAGTACCAGTGTATGCCACGACTGAGGTCTAGTGTCCTTGGAAACAGGTTCACACAGCACAGCCTGAAAGATTTTATCAGCCTGAAGGTATGCTTTGAAGCAAGACATTCTCTTCACTGGCCACAGAAGGACCCAAGAGGTTCCCAAATCCCATGTAAGTCAGAAGTGCATGGCTGCTCCTGGAGCTCAAAGCCAGCTGCTGCTGCTGGTTTCTGCCTTTTCAAAAGGTTTTAGCCAGTGAATTCACATGAAGACAGATGTCTTAGCTCCACCTCCAGCCTGATGTGAGACATGAATAAGCCAACATGGAGTCTCTTGTTATCGCAGTGTTCAGGGCTGTGGTGGAGATCTCTCTGCCTGGTGGCTTCGAGCACAGGATCCTTCCTGCTCGAGTACCCACCCATGTCTGACCAACCATCTCCCACTGGGGAGGACTTTGCACAGTGTCTTCTTCACCTGTATCATGAGATCTGTGAAACCTGCCCTCCAAGCCTGGGTAGACAGCTGATGACACCAATATTGTCTCTATTTTCTCAATTTATTTTCCTAATCCCAACCTCTGTTGAGCTGACTAAACTAAAACACGGGTACAAATGTAAATCTGAAGGCCCTGCCAATCCTCAACAGGCTCATCCACTTTCATTATTATGCCTTGTATTTCTTCCATGTACAAACCAAACCCTGCAGTTTTTGCTGCAGTCTTTTCCCTACATTAGTACGGCACAAAAGAGCTCCAGTCTTGGTTGCTCTTGTGGCTGCCAGTCTCACTAGTCATCACTGAAACGCATAAACACTGCTGAAACAGATACTTAGCTTTCCTTTTGTCATTAAAAAAAAATTTTTTTTTTTAAACTAGTCAAGCAAATTATTTTCTTGATTTCTGTAGTAATTGTTTCATTTTCACCATTTTACGTAATGGTCTGGCTATACTGGATATACCATTTTACCTGCCTGGATATACTTATATCGATTTACAGAGCACTTCATAGGCAATTCTACCAGGGCAAAGTCAGTTTACGTTCTGATTTGCAGAACAATACACACTGTATCTGGGATATGGTAGTTTTTATTTCTTCTCCTCTGTAGTGAAAGGTTAGAGAGAGAAGTTTGTCTCTAAGCCTCTAGCTACAGTTTTGCTCTGGCTGCCCGAATTTTGTTACAGGCTTATATGTCCTTCACCAAGAACTGCAAACTACTGCAGATTCCCTGGTCATTCTTGGTGGTAAGTCACGGGGCGTATCTATTCCAGCTAGGCCTGATGGACATTAAAGCTTATGATGCACTTGCGTAATATCTATATTAGTAAATTAAACTTGCCTAGGAACTGAGGCCATCTGAGGCCACAGAGCAGCCCATGTCCATACTATTAAGCTTTCTCAACCTCAAAAACATCATGACTACATATAAACTGACAATTGGGAATTGTTCCTGGCCTGAGCTAACTACCAAACAGAGCTAAGAAATTGTCTGGGAGAGCGTTATTTGGCAGGTGCCAAAAGCATGCCTGGGACTGTTCAAACAGCGCAGGGCCGAGATAAGCACCTCCCGCTGCCTCGGTACGTTCCTTGCCATTTGCTAATTTACTAACATGGACGTAGCCTTACGCTAACATGTGTGCAGCTTGCCACATTTTGCCTTTTCTTCATGTCTCTGTCTTTTCTCCTTGGGACACAATCGCCCAAGAGGGCAGATGGCTCACCTGAGAGGAAACCGTCAGTGTACAGCACACGCTGCGGCAGATGCGCGCTCCACGAGCTGTGGTCTGTTGTGCAAAGCAAAGTGTTGGGGACTGAAAACCCTTGGAAATCAATGGACCAAACATTCTGTGTTAAATATTGTTTTTATCCTTCCCATGTTCAACCAGGCCTTCATTTATTTAGAGACAGAGATACTTATAGCTCCCTTCTAGTGGACTATTTCTGTCTCCTCTGCTTTCATCACTCTTATGAATACTACAAATAAATGTCTAATTATTATCAGATGTTTTAGAACAATATAAATACTTATCCCCAGAAAATTATCTGAGGAAACATTATTGGCTTTAGCTGTTAGGAGCAAAAGCCAATTTTGTTTTCATTTGGCAGCAGCTTTATTCTATTACAAGACCAGGCACTGGCACTGCATTGTTTTATATATTTTCTAAGCAGTGGTTTAATGACTTGACTTGGTGACTTTTTGGTCAATTTTGCTTTCTTCCCCCCAACTTTCTTGGCTACTTCTGATGATCACAAGTAAATGAATATAACTTCCCTGACTTCCCTGAGGTTTTACTGATTTGTACAGCTAAGGATATTATGGTATATAATGTATTACATATATGTTAAAATATTTAATATTTACAAATTTCCATTTTGTACTTGCTTTGGGCTCCATCTTGCCCGTTACATCTTGGCTTATGCCAAAAGAAGGAGCCCCTGTTGCATTAGGGGAGAACACCTACTGATTCTTCTTTTGTGGTTAGCAGCTTGATGGAGCACACACACCTTGAGCTCTGCGTGTGAAGTATTCAAAGAAGGGATATCCTGTCCTACATTAAAAGAAATGCTGCATTTTGCAGTTTTGTATTTCTGAAGCATCTCTGAAGTAATTTCACAAAAAGATAATACGTTGCACCTTGTAACATCCCCGCAAGGTAGGAAGCGACATTATACCCAAAATACAGCTCAGGACACCAAGTTAATCATGAAGTTAATAGCTGAAGTAGGACTATATTTGATGTCAAAAGGTTAAATTTAATGAAAGCAACCAGAGGGAAAATCCATTAATTTTTGGGAGGACAAAAGTGCTGTGCCATGTTTAGATTAACTGCATTGTTTCAATTCCTAGAACTTCCCTCATTTTGTAGAAAAGACAATTTTTCCCCAAGGCTTACGGAGGTAACGAAAGTTATGAAACTCACTACCACAGGAATGAGCTTTTTTCCAAGGGTTTTTTTAATGTCTTAAGATTTCAAGTGGTTATAATGTGTTGGTTTTTTTGAACAAAAACAGGTAGCATGAGAGAAACAGAGGATTTGAAGGACCACTCCCAACATATTTTTTAAGGTGGAAAAATAGCTTGGTTAAATACTATCTGATTGAGAAATATGTCACTTTGATTTGAACAAGCCGAAGGTCATCCTTAAAAGAGGAAAGGAATGGCAATTGGTAAGATTTTGATGTGGAAAAGGGTTAGCATTCCAGTTTATAACAGTCACCCTAAATGTTGCAGTCATGACTTGTCAAACTGTTTTCCAGCCTGAGAAACCAAAATCACAGTGACAACTTTAGAGCTTCTTTTTTCCTGAGAAAAACAGCTGTCCAGAAGAAGAAAATAAACAGGGAGGTAAAAAAAGATGGAATATTTACATATTCCTCTCTAATATTTTATATTCACATCGGGCATCCTTAACCAGCCATTCCAAATGCTAATTCATCAAATTTGGTACCATTCTGGTCTCTGAGAAAATCTTTTATTATTTACATTTTTTTTTGCAAAAATACATTGTCCAAGATGTGAGAAATTCTTCAAATTTTAGTTACCCTGAGTGAAAAATCTTTCTGCTGAGAATTACTGGAAAGAACACTTATACTGCATGAGACTCAACCTGAGCATCCTTAAGAGGTATCCTCAGCTGAGGTATCAGATTTTGTACACACAATTGACGAGCACTGCAGAAGAGCCTTTGTTCATTCTGGGTATACAGACATCCTTTTTGGCAGCTAACCATACAACCATGTGGGAATGAGGAATGAACACATCCAAATGATCTCCTTTAGAAGCAAGCAGTTACCTATGCAAATTCAGATGCTTCTTTGGACCTGGGCAAATCTTTGGTTTGCTACTTTCTCTTCCACACACATTTGGAAGAAGGGCCAAATATGATGTCCAAACCTCCACATTCTTTTTCTCGGCTTTATACATGTAATATTAAACATAATGACAAAGTATTCTCCCCTTGTACGTCTTGTGCAAACAAAATAGCACATGCAGAGTTATTTCTCTTAGATATCTGGCAAGGCATATGACTGATGGTTAGAAATTTTGACTTGGTTAAAACAAAATTTAGCTCATGTTAAAGCATTAAAGAAATGCTGATGAGGTCAAAGCAAATTCTCTGATAAAGCTGTAAAATCACCCCAACACACAAACATGTCTGAATCCTACCATTAGGCTCTCATGCAGTCTGTTTCTCTGCAGCGAGCGAGTAGCTGTAACCCTTCAGTGCTGCAACTGAGTTTAGCAGGGACACTTGAGAACTGAAGTGACACGCACAGAATGCACTAATAACGATATATAAAGGAATTTCAGTTCTACATTGTTTTTTCTATATCACCACAGAACATATTCTGTGGGTTTGTTAGCCTGTCCACAAAGAAAGATTTCCATCATTATTTTTTAGATATAATTTGGGCGAGTGGTGTGGTAAAACAGTTCTGTAAATCAAGTGAATATAATGTATATATGTATATTTCACTTCCTTCTGTAGGTTTCACCTATAGTAGGCTTTGTCTGTGTGTCAGAGGTAGTGTTGGAAGGAAAATATGGTGTGTGAAATTTTCTGACCACAGTGTTTAATTATATATTGGGCTATTAAAGCCTGTTTCCAGCTGAAATCTTTTCCTTAAGAAGCCAGAACTGAAAGGGTTATGGTTTGTTACTGCAGCAGTTATCAGCAGACAGCCATCTAACCTTTGGTACTTACAGGTATTTTATGGCTCTTGATCATATTATCAAATTCTTCATTAATTTTTTTGTATTTTTCTTCAGTGCGTGGGGTGAGAGCGTAAGAGGAGTCAGGATCGGGGCTTTCACAACCTTTGTTTTCTTTCTTGTTCAATGCCTGCCAGGTTCAGAGAAATATCAAAAAGTAAAAAAAATGAAAGGGAGCTCAGAGTACTTACACATAATCTTTGCCTGCTGATCATTAGATCAATATCTTCATTAATTTTTCTGTACTTGTCCTCAGACTCAGGGCTGTGACCTACTGAATCGTCTGCATCGGGGTCTGGACTGTCACAGCCATTAAGTCCTTTCTTTCTCAACGTCTGAAATACATAATTTGGAAAGTTCAATCCTTGACACAGGCTGCAAGAAAGACTCAGCAGTGTTACAATCACACAAACTGCCCAGCAGTGCCAGGTTTTACATTATTCTTTAAGGAAAGAAAGTGACGAGAGATCCACCACGGTGATGCTGTAGGTCTCCAGTTAACGAGTGGCCAGAGAGGACCATACAGACCTCTTTCTTCTGAAACTGGAATCAATAAAGAACGAAGCTGGCAAAGTGCCTGTGCTAGTACCCTCCCTCCCACCATATCCGACAGCATTAAAGGGTTAAGATACCCACCCAGAATGCAATTTATTTTAACATATTTATCCGTTTGATATGAATAAATGTTAAAAGCAAAAGATGCATACTGTTTACAGTGGAATACCCTGGTGTTTCCCTTTTCTCTAAAGAAATATACAGGAGGAAGAAATGAAGAAAAAACTGCAAAAAAAGTAGTAATTCATGTTCTTCACAGAAGAAGAAGGAGGAGTACCTAAACTGAATTATTCCTTTGAATTGGATGTAAGGGATGACATTAGCAACGACCTGCCATTCTTAAGTGTATGCTTTTGATAGGACAAGGGGGAGGACAGAGTTGCTAATGTGGCTGTGAAATACCGATTAAGAGCTTCTAGACACGGTGTTTACTTTTTATTGACTCCAGTTACAGTGCTACAAATGCACAGTGCTGAAGCTTAATGTACAGGAAAAGCACTGCTAAAACAGATGCTTAGTGACAAGTCAAAACAGATGAATTTCAGGTTCAGCAGCTCAAATCAATCCTCACCAAGGTAAATAACGGGGATGAAAATGCTTAAAAACAGAATGAGATCAGTATCAAACAATTCAGAATGGTTGCCTGGTCTCAGATAGGTTTTAACTGATCTATCTCAACTGAGCACCAAAGAATAGTCATTGGCTTCATTAAGAGAAAAGAATATGAGAAACAAGTCTTTGTGGACCCACGAACTACAAGCAATAGTACAGAAAGTCAATATTTGTAGGACTTCTCAAATGTAGCTTTAAGATTTTCTCAATCAAAAACTCTTCAGAGTCCATTTGGCTATTACTACTCAATTAGACAGCTTGCAGTTAATTCTGAGTTGAAACCTGGCTAAGCAATCTCAATTACAACATACGGATCACATAGCACTCTTGTGTGGTCAAGTGGCTACGCTTGTGCTGTGTATTAGTGTGGGATGCTCTAACTGGTTTCTTTCTGCCTTCTCAGAATGGCTGCCCCTCATCTGAACCTCTTGTTCCTTTTGGAAAAGTACATTTCCTAATTATTTTCTTTATGGCAATGACCAATTTACCACAGTTAAAGCCCTCAAGTAATACAATGTCATACCTTGGTTCTGTACTATTGTATTTATTTATTATAAATTAGACTTCATGGTCTGCACTTTACCTGAGACTTAAGAACAGGGGCCTCCTGTTCCTGCAAAAGCTATAAAGCTGTTCTCCTTGTGGAGACACAGTCCCTGAACCTCACATTTTCATTAAGCCAGCAAAGTGATGTGACCTGCCCTAAGAGATCTGAGCCTTCCGAAGTCATGTTGTGGACCAATGAAACAGATTTAGGCAACTGTGGAAGTCTGGCTCAATGTAGGTCGTCTTCTTCAAACTTTGTATCTAATCCGTCTAATCCCATGAGCTACTATTGGCACACAGTCAAAATTATAAATCCACGAGAATCAAACACTAAGAAGCTAAAACAACCTGAATGATTACCTGCATGTCTCCACTCCCCCTTATCTCCATTTTATCTTTTAAACGTTAACTATCAGAACAGACATGGTCATGTATGATTTCTCCTGCTACTAGTTTGAAACAAGCCAATTATAAAGAGGGCTTTTGCAACCAGCTATTGTTCGATAGATTTAATAGATACAATATGTTATATTAGAAGTGAAATTTCTCTTTTACATCTGAATAACTAATCTCAACTCATGTTCTTCTCTTCATGCAAGTACAAAACAGTTGTCCTCTGAATACATAAAACATTCTGGTTTCAAGATCCATTGGATCAAGCTGTCCAGACATAAAACCCAGATCATCACTCTTGGGACCTTTTCATCTGAGTCACTGATGGAGTCCTGCTGATTCATATGGAGTCTCTGAGGAGTAACGCTGATGTGAGCTGGACTGGAGGGCAACCTCCACTCCAGGCTCTGAGATGACAGTCCAGCTCCTCTATTTACAAACAGCAATGACCTCTTTTTTTTTTTTTCCCCCCAGAGGTCAACACAGCTGCAACTGAATAGGTATAGGTGGAGAAGAGAGATGCACAACTCTCATCCTAACAGACAACCCAGACGAAGAGCAATATGAAAAGACAAGAGGGAGAATGTTTCGCAGCCTCTTTGAACCTTTTCCTCTCCCATCATTCTGAAATCCTTGTCTGCTGCGTTCACAAGATGGTGTCTGGGTGAAAGAAGATGCACCTTGTCCTCAGCACACTCACAATTCCCTAAAGCTCTGTGACCGTCTACTTAGCCCTCATGTGACACAGTCACTTCTGTGGTTTGTAGAGGTTCAGGAATGCATTGCCATCTTTCAGATGCCCAGTGGAGGAACGTCTTGCAGCACCCTCCAAAAAGAGACCAAAATCCCTCCTAACATAGTGATGTTTTTATTTTAATACATATTCATTTTTTAATTTTTGTATCCTTAGAAATCAGGTTGCTGCCACACCAGGAGAAGAAGCAATCTCTATTTTCACCAGAAAAGCCAAAGACCAAATTTAATACAATTATGTTGGTATTCTACCCAAAATTAGCTTTAGCTCTAAAGAGTAGAGGCAAACCTTTCCCTTAGCAAAACACATAAAGCCAGTGTGTTTGGCTGGTACCTCGGCTGACAAGGCTAATCAAGCTCACTAGCGTAGTGAACCTCTTCCCCTCCCTCCCCTCCCGCCAGAAAAAAAAAAAAGAAAAAAAAGAAAAAAAAGACCATCCTTCAATGAGTTGGGGTAAGGTTAGGCAACAGAAATTTCCACAATTTCCAAGTGTGCTGCAGTTAGAGGCACAGTTCCTGGCTTTGCGAGTGCTGGAACTAATGCCTGGTTCCTAGTAAATTGCATTTTGGGGTAAAGTGCAATATCTAGAGAAGCTTTCCTGTGGCTGTGTCTCTTGGGGCTTCTCTTGCCCCCTACCCCTCTTTCTGCTGATTCTTTGTTGCTTCTATATGTAAGGACTCATGTTGCACCACTGCCTTCAGCTGGGAGTCTTTCTGGGAGTAATTTCAGGTTCTCTTTTTCTGCACACGAATGTATAATTTTCATGAAACTTGTTGGAATTTCATTGCCTGTAAGACCCCCTCCCTTTGCACCAGATTTGCTTGGCATTGAACAAAAAAATGAAGGAATTATAAGGAAAAAGGCAGAGGGACTGATAGACTGCACGGGCACATGAACACACACTCATGTAACGAGTCCTCCTCTGGAGAGGAGAGCAGGCTGAAGGTGACATACTTATCCTCTGCATAAAGGTACTGAGGTATTGGGGACAAACATAATGATCTGGAACATCCTGGCATTCCCTCTCTCTTCTCAACATGCAGGCTACAGTTCTGCCTGTTCTATTGCCTTGTGTGTTACTTTAGTCTCCTCCGCATCATCACTTAACACGTTATCCCTCTCATAAATCTCCTTTATTGTTGTGCTTCAACACAACACAAGTTGGTTCAGCATAGCTAAAAGCGTCACTGACCAATATCTAACTGATCCATCCTTATTCACAAGCTCTCTGGACTCCATGTCAATTTTTCCTCTCTCCTCTGCTCTGTGTCACCTCTTAAAAGCAGAGGCTGATTCTGGACATCGGAGAAGACTGGAGTCATTAAGAAGACCAACTGGGTTTCAGCAGGCTAGTGTCTTTGACCCAGTCTTGCAGTGATTTAGAAACCATTCTTCTTACCAAGCTGTCATAGCCTCTTGCAAACCCTGGAAAATAGCCAGACCTATCGCATTCTCCTGGAGATTAGCTAGTTTCCAAAGATTCAATGACTATTCAGGGAATTTTTAAGAGGATAAAATTACACAATTGTATAGTGTATTGCATTCTAGAGAACCCCAAGCCAAATTTCGGTTATTTTTAAAGAAAATAAGCCATTTTTGAACTACGGAAGCTCTACTTCTTCCAAGCAATTAAGCAAGTAATTATATTGGACTCCAATAACCTCAAATCAGCCAAGGCATTTGGAAAACAAAATGGTTAAAGGAAAACAACCTTTGGCTGAAATCTCATATGCCAGCAATTTAGCCTAAATCCTGCTCTATAAATCTCGGAGGAGAAGTGCTGACTTAGTGACATACTGGCTGCTGTAAAATGAAGTATAAACAACTATTTACTTTCATTTCATGCAAAATTTATCATCACTACAAAAGCACAAAAGAAAATATAGCACTACCAGCCAGATCTGATTTTATCAAGGCAATGGAAATCATCGCAATTTGAAGGCTTTTGAGAAGGAAAAGCCTCTCATTTTCCTAATCCAGTCTCTCTTTCTGCAGTATTATCCTCTTCTTTTAGCATTTCTTTAACAGGAAGAGTGGAGCAGGTTAGAAATTCAATATTTTTTTTTCATCCTATCCTTTAGTTTGCTCATCTTTGTAGACGGGTATCTCCTTTCTTCCTAAGAGGTTCATCTGCTGTGGAACTGCTCCCCGCAGCACTCCAGGGCTTGAGAAGCCACAGATGTCTGGGCTTGGAGATGCTCACAGTATAACTGCCAAATTAAAAAGATCAGGACACCTGATAAGGTCCCCAAAAGGTCCAGACCAGCCCACTCTGTCTATTCGATTTCAACATCCCTGCAACAAAGACCTAACTATTGCAAGGCTAAACACTGTCTTCACTTGTGTAATGAAAAGTGTGATCTCACTGGCTCTTCATCTGTAATCAAAATTTACAGTATGGAAAAATTCAGAATTACAGGTCTACTTCTACAAATTCCCATATCTGCTATGTTGTCCAGAAGCCACCACAATGATCTCTAACTGATAACCCCACTAGCAACCATGACAATCCACAGAGTTGTAATTTGGCAAATTATATTCCACTGTCAGAAGACAAAAACCACAAGTGCCCTTCATTTTCCACTATCACTTTCTTTCCTGTATCTGCATGGGATAAATCTTTCAGCCACAAATGAAAAATGGTTTGGTCTCAGTTTTGCTCACTGGAGACACATATCTACGTGGCAAGGCGGACAATAGCCAATTACAAAGGAATGATACGCTATTGTGTTCAACTGCTTTATTATTTATAGACATTCCAAAGAACCCAGACAAATTTATGGAGGTCCCCAAAAAAGCACAGAAAATATTTAAATCACGGGCCTGATTAATTTAGGTGTCAGATTGCTCCCTGTGCAAAAGAAACTTTAAAGTTAGAAAGTGTTGAGTGAAGACAACCTTCACTCTCTTCTCTTGCATGGTTATATAATGATGAAATTTTATGATGAAATTGCATGATACAATGTATGGTGCAATCAAGTAATGAAAGGTTCTAGTGAAATAAAAAACAGAAAGAGGAAGAGATATGTTGCCATGGGAACCATCCATCTGAATTCCCTGATTTCTGTGTAACTAAAATCTCAAATTTTATGTTCCATTAATACAGAGTTCTTAGATTTTTACATATAATAATGAACATAAACTAGCATGCTGGTACTAATGTACTTTAATTGCATGTTTAGGAGATTCAGATAAAACATTATCATACTTACTGTTATCTAACAAGCTCCAGACAAAAAAAAAAATGTGTACCAGTAACACAGAAAAATGGAATATTTCTTACCTCTTTTGTATAAATCATAAAATGCTTTTGTGGTTTACACTCTTTTTGAAATAAGCTACAGGGCTTATGTAATAGCTGAACTTCTATAACCACATGTTAACCTTTTTGTTACTATTTTATTTTTACCGAAGTTTCGAAGAAAAAAAAATTTCCATTGTCTGGTCCTGTACGTGTGTCTTCAAATGAAAAAAAAACATAAGTGTGCTTTTCACAACAATACACCAAACCCTCTGCTTGGATTTGCCTCTCATTTTTGCATGCCACGTGAACATTCTCTCCTCCTTCAAGTACCTTTTCTAATCACACCTCTTGTGAAACCAAACAATGCCGACACCCTTTGCCGGTAACATCTGCTTCTCTTTGCTTACGAATGATCGACTGGCGTGTTATGAATGTTTAGACGTGCATGCTGCAAGCTCATCAGGACACAAGTTTTCTACCTGCTTTCAGAGTTCAGCCTATTCTCTTCCACTCGTGCCCCTGACATGTGCCAAGCCATTTCTACAGTATTTTGTAACATCTGTATAAAACCAAATTAATCCACGTGGGCACTGGGACAGTGGGGGTTTTTGCTTCTTTGCTCCCCAGAGCTGTGCTCTGTAATCTGGGCACGGGGGAGCTTTGCAAGGCAGTGCACCCGGTGCAGCCCCTGAGGCAGGGCGACGCGCAGCCCCCCGGAGATGCAGTCTGTTCGCTCTGACCTTGCAGTCTGTAGCACACCGGTTGGCCTCACCACATCTCCTGCTGCCTCTCTGCAGCGCGACTCCTGCATCTGCATGAGAGAGCACAGCCTGCCGTCCGGCTGCTGCGCGCCTGGGTCACCCCTCCGGAGAGATGGGGAGGCTGGAGGTGCGGACATGGCAGGGGTCTGCTCTCTAAAAGAAACCAAGCACGATCCCTTTCTTTAATGTTCAGTCTTACCCACTCACCAGCGCTTTTCTATTTAGTATTGACTTCAATCACACAGGGCAAAAAGTTGCTTTTGCAGCTTTATAAAGCTGAAACACAGGGCTTTACGCAGGGCTTTATACAGGGCTTTATAAATATAAATAGAAGAAGGATATGTCTGATTCAGAGATCTCATAGCAGCTAATCTAAACTGTGTATCTTCCTGGATTTTCTCAGAAAGAAACAAAAGCAAATCACATGAGGACTCCAGCATTAAAGCTTTGAATTAAAATTTCTGTTAATTCATGCAACTAAGCTCACACCCTCCTACGTTCACAATTATTTCACGGGACACGCAGACTTCTGTCCACTGATGTACTTGTAAACTGTTTTTTCTCAAAGAATTTAGATGTGAGTAATTCCTGAGGTTCTAAGTAAGGATATTTCCTCATCCTTTAGGCTTTTCCCATCCGTCGTCGCGGCGCATAAGGTCTGAAAACCCCACAAATCCCCCTGGGCAGCTGACGTAGGATTCCTACGCCAACCCTCAATGGAGAGGATCGCGTTTCCCCGGCCTTGACAGAGGAGACGGGCGGCAGCACCCGCTGAGCCCAGCCGGCCGGGAATCCACGGGGGGAGCGGAGCATCAAGTGACCGGCGGCGCTGCCCGGCGCGATGCGGCCACGTCCCGGCGGGGAGCGGGTCCCCGGCCCCGGCTGCAGCAATGCCACGCATCCCTGCCATCCGCACCTGTCAGCGCCGGCACCTGCTGCCCCATGGCCATAGATGGCTGTCCCCAGGGCTGCGGCGCTGATTGGGGATGCTCCGCTCGCGGCCCCGCCGGCCGACCGCTTTGGGTTTGGGTTTTTTTTGGTTTTTCTTTGCCCGTGCTGCTGTCACACTTCTCGGCTTTCATGTGGTCACAGCCTGCAGGAACCCAGCAGCATTTGCGCTTACAGATATATATATGTACATAAATACATGTGCATATACATCTCTACGTATATTTATATATACGTGTGTGCACCCTCTACCAGATCACTTCCCAGCACCTTTTTGTTCAAATCTAGAGGGATTGTTTTAGAAGTTTTCACGCATAAGCACGACCAGCCTCCGTTTGCTAAGATGCAGTATAATACTGGCTTAATATTGCTGGTGTGTTGGATTAGCGGAGATAAAAAAAGGATGTGCTTTTCCAGACAAGACTGGCATTTCCTAAATAATGAATTCACGAGTGAGATTAATTGGAGGTGTTAAGATTAGTGACATAAATGCAATGCTGACCTAGTTGTGATTACAGCTTTTGATAAAATCACCTCTACAAATATGTGAGATTTAAAGAGAAAAAAAAAAACCAGCCTTGGACAAACAAAATGCCATTCAAGCGTTAGCAAAAATTTATTCTACTGTCAAATGCACTCTTTACATGCAAAGACTGTGTTAAAATGAGACTTCTGTGCAGCTGTTTTTTTAAACCTGTACTATGAAAGGACAGTCAAATTCTGCTCTGTTGTGCTAAAAAAACCTGACAACTTTCCGGAGACTGGCTGTCAGTTCTTCATGCACAAAATTAGCAGATTATTTACTTAGATCAGAGGTATTTTCAGGATATTTGTGTTTTAGGGGTGGAATAGTTGTCGCTGCTCTTTGAGCGCCCCAGTGATTATAACCCCTTACTAAGGGTGCAAAGACCTGTCACAGGCACTGTTTTTGAGTATTGGAAATACAGAAGACATAGGTAAGGGCAGAAAAAACTTCAGCTTGCTCTCCTGTTCTTCCCAGCACTCTTTACACATGCTGCCCTCCCCGTAAATGTGTGCCTTCTCCTGTGGAATGAAGGTTAGCACCACAGCCTAGTGGCAAATACCTCGTTCTCCATCCTCTATATTGGAAGGCGGATGTACACAAAATAGACTTCCACTATTTCTCAAGGCTCAATATTTGTGGAATGACTCTACAAAGACAAAACTTCTATATGCTGGCTACTTCCACTAGTTCACTGGCAGGAGCACCACCAGTCTGCGAGCAGACCCGGTCTGCCAAGGGGTGCAAAGATGGCCTGACGCCAGAATAGATGGATGCGCCTCTGACTTGCCTCTTGCTCCATGGCCACAGCATAATATCAGTCCATTATATCCTTTACTCTTTTTTCAAAACCATTGAAGTGTATGAAGTATTTAAATGGTCAGGTTTTCTCTAAGCTTGATTGAGCATATTTAAAAAAGAAGATATTGGTGAGACATAGTGTATTTGATTTGTACTAGGTTTTGCTGCCAGACTCAGAAAGTATATGAATGGAAAAATAAACTTTACAGTAGTTCAGCAGAACCATCTCAGCTTCTTTAGGGAATACGAGGCCACTTAAAAATAAACACTGTAATCATCAACAGGTTGTTATTTCCCTCCTTCTTTTTATGTTCGTCTATCTATAATCCTTCTCCACTGACTCCAGCCCTTCCAGATGGAGCACTGCCCTCAACATTTTCATTTGTGTCTAATTTAGTCAGACATATACACAAATACAAGGCTGAAGTCAGATCTCGTTTACGCTAGTGTAAATCTGTAGCTGGATTTGGAACAGCTGTAAAGACACCAGTTGAGTTATTCTAGATGTACAGTGGTGTTACCAAGTCTGTTACATCAGTGTTACTATCTCTTGAAACATACAGTATTTGAAATATGCAGGGCTTAATATAAATGACTGCAGAAACAATTAACTATTTCAAAGGCAGCTGGTGTTTTTCCATGATATAAATGGGAACCTTTAATACTAAATGCCATATTCAAAATACTTGAGAAATGTGACATACAGAGCAACACATATATTTTACAGAATCTTTTGTCACAAAAACTTCTTACAGAAAGAAAGGCAGCTGGTAGGAATTACACTTTGCATATACTTTGAGCATTATCTATGTTCTAAACGATCCCAAAGAGACTCAGAAATTATATTTTTAAGGTCTGCTTCGCACATCATTAAAATGCAGTCACTCTGGGGTCAATATGTTGTCAACTTGAGTAGCTGCACGAGCCAATGAAGTTTTCAGGAGCAGAAATTATACGTACCTCTGACAAATGTAATTGTAACATATGATATAAGTTACTTGGGAGCGAATTTTTCCTAGACCATGGGGCAAACACCTTCACCCTTAACCACGGGGCCAAGGAATCTTTGATGACCACAACATTCTGCTTTTCCATTTCATCTGAAACAGAGCACCCCCGGCAGCACTGAATTGGTGCCGTACTGACTCAGCGGTGAAAATGCCACCCACTGAGACAAGAACACCACTTCCTTCAGCACCTGGGTTTTCTTTGGAGGTCTCCCATAAAAATCTTAAATGTATCAACGTTCTGAACAGACTTTTTTTTTTCTTCCTCTCCCCAGAATTTGAACAGTTATTTTACAGCTGATCAAATTACAGGGTATTACAAAAAACAGTACTGACATGACAATGAGCAAATGTTGCTGAATAGCAGTTCCTTTTAAAGGAAAAAGAACATTCCCTTTTATTTTTATAGTACCGTAATTGTTTTATCCATTGGTAAAAATGCCCAAATCAATATATTTTTCAAAAATGGTGAATTATAATAGAGGTTAGATCTCTGAAACTCTAGCCTCCTGTTTCATTGCAGGATGCAGGCCTTAAATAGCACAAAGCAATAACCATCAACTCACTGTTCTGCTGATAGAGTCAAGTTTTCACCAAGGAGAAAGAGAAGGAAGTCTCTCCACTAAGTTTAGAGTGAGCAAGCACTATTGGAGAAGAAAAATTGGCCCATGGTTTTAATTATGAAAACAGATGACTCAAACGATGCAGATTTTTATACTTGATTTAAGATGTCTTTGTTTTTTTCTGTTAGACCAACAATTTATGTGAGTTCTGTTATTTACCAGAAACATTTGTGCAAATTGTATCTATCTTTAAATAGCTGTTAAAATCCCTAGATTATGGTATGCAGTTGTCTGCTTACCAAAGTGTCATCTGCTAGAAACAAAGAGCTGGGTTTTGTTCTCCCCTGGAAAATCCTACAGGAGGGGTAAGATTCAGACACAAACTTTGCAAGTTGCAACTTGCAGATAACTCAACTAAACCTGAGCCAAAAAAGGAGTGAGAGAGTACAGTCAGGAGTTGTGTGGAGGAGCTGGATGAGACTCCTGAACTGCACAATTATCCTAGAAAGCGGGTCCCTCAAGAAACTCTGTTTTCCTGAAGCATAACTTCTTGAAAAGTCACACAGCTCCTACCACTCTGCTCTCCCCTTGAGAGGAGTAAGCACTTCTCTCAAAAGGAAAGAGTCAGACATGACTGAATTAGGAAAAAGTGGTTAGATTTTGAAAAGAATTGGAGAGTTTAGGAAGCTTTCCAGGCAAGGAAATTCTAAATTTCCATTACTGCAAATTGTACCATCATGGAGGCAAAGGATTAGCCCCTTTACATATGATTATAAAGATTTAAGTTACTACCATGTACCCCAAGAAGCTGCAGTTTAGCTCCCACTTCTGTTACTAATTTCCCACATGGGCTTTGTCGATTCACTTTTACCTCTATAAAAAGTTGAATTATAGTAACTACCAGTGTAATCAGGGTGCTATAAGAAGGTAAAACCCAAGCAAACTATAATGTACTCAGTAAGGAGGCTAAATTTAATATAGACAGGCAGACCCTCACAAATACCTGCAAAAAAACTGGCTTACACGCTGCTGTCTGTATCTAAGTTAAATTAACAACATAATGGACAGTTGCAGTGCTCTGTTTGGGAAGGAAGAAAACTTGAGAAACAGAGCAGCTTCCAGTTCTTATCACTGCTTGAGAAAGCAGAAGTGGCAGAGGCAGACTCAAGATCTAGTCAGAAAAGTTTGACCAGAACTGAGGACTGAGTTTACAGAGATACTAGAAAATTCGTGTCTGAGAATGTAAAATAGAAAAGAAAAAAAAATCTTCATTCAGAAACTGTCTTTTTGTGAAAATTTCAGCTTCCTCCAGAAGCAGCTGAAACATACTTTAAATGTTAGGGTTTTAAATTGTCAAACTGGATTTCTTTTTTTGGACAAAATTATAGTTTTGTAAAAAAGAATTGGTATATTGGCCTGCCAAAGCCCTACTGTCTGAAATCTTCAAACCTTTAATCATATGGTATTCCCACACAGTGAATTCTGTGGGCTACAAAAGATGCTTCTGCCTGGGTCCCCTAATTCTGCAGGAGGGCTGGACACATGGAGCAAGATTTCAGCCTATTTCATTCCTTCCAGGACTTGGTAGAGGTGGGAACGAAGGGCACCATGAACGTGTGCACGACCGGTACTGTCTCATTCGGTCAAGACTTAGCGGTGGGCTCTGACCAGCTTTGGTGGCTCTCGCTGCTGCAGGATAAATCACCACGCAGAGCTGCCCGCTCTGCCCTGCCATCTGAGATTACTCACACCATACCAGAGCTGCGGAGGTGGAGCGGCCAAGGGGTGGGCATGCGTTCCCTTCCTCTGACTCTGCTGCGAAGGTGGTAACCTCCAACGGAGCAAAGGCAATAAATAGCTTGGGGGTACTCACATCTCCAGATACCACAGCTGTTTCCTCACACAGCCTCTGTCAGAGTCTCACAGAGACATGTTACAGGTAAGAAAGGAAACTTTTCTAACTGGGAATCCCAAACCCAGAACAGCCCGAAGGACTGTACTTGTTTTACAGAACTGATCACCTTCGTGATTTATCACTTCACAGTGTTTTGCAACGGGGGCATAGGTAGTGTTCTGGGGACTGTGTTCCTGAGAAAAAGGTAAATCTGGCTATCTGAGAAAAATGGTCAGAAGTCGGTAACATTCTGACTTTTTTCTAACACGCTCAGCTTGTGTACAAGGAAGAACCATACTGGATCACTACCAAACAAGGAGCTGAGATCCACAGGTGCACAATCACTACTCCCAGTCCCAAAATCTAGCTGGAGCTACTTGGACTGACTACAGACTGAATCTGAAACCATTATGCTGCGAGATGAACAATAGTATTTCCTGTCAACATTACTGTGGCAAGAAGACTGAGCTCATTTACTTATTCCATCATCTTGGCTATCTTCTAAGCCATTTGCCGCCATCAGCCTGCTGCCGCGGTAGCAAGGGTTCTTCCCTAAGCTTTGCAGAGCATTTACAATGCAATAAGACAATTAAAGGAAAGGTAAAAAAACCCCCATGGAATGATAAAGGAATACTTCAGGTTTTCTAACAATTATTTTATGTTTGAATATGAAAATTCAATTTTAAAATCAATCAGAAGCTGCCTGTGCCAAAGAAATCAGAGACTGTGATAAGTCTGAAGATGAGACTACCTTAAAATACACGTGGCTTTGCCTCTTACGATTGATATATTAAAATCAAAGATCTGGCAAAGAGATCCTGGCTAATTTCAATGGGCCCAGGTTTTTACACAGCACTTACAGTAGGAAAAGGGACTAGCAATGTCCTAAATAACCAAAATTTCAGTGAAATTCAGTAAAGCTACAAGATCTTTTCCATGAAGAGGCCAACAGGCATATAAGCAATGAGCATATAAGAATTTCTCCAGTTCAGCAGTGCACAGTTTTGTTCCTAGTATCTGCAGAGAGGTTCACAGTCCTCAGGTTTGCATGGAGTTTCTCAACAATGTGAAATTTTCAAAGAAACAGCAGCAAAGCTTACTTACATTGATTCTGAAGTTTGGCAGGACTCCTGTTTCTGCCTGGGGTATGATAGATCACAAGACCCCAGAACAAAATGGTGGTAGCAGGAATGGATGAGTACTTCTTTTATTCCTGCCACCAAATTGGTCATGGAGATCAGTAGGAAGCAGACTTAGCTGCAGAATGTTTAGTCAGCTCTTTTGCTCCATCACTCTCCGTGAAGGAGGAGGTGGAATTAACAACATTTCTCCTATGAAAAAGACTGTACAGAAGGAGTAGGAGGATTTCTCAGACTCCTTAACAGGAAGGGAATGAAAAATGTAGTCTGTGGGAGAGAAAAGAGAGGTTTCTATAACCCTTGGGGATCCAGTGTTTCACCTCAAGTCCGAGCCCAGAAGCATCTTAGTTCTGTTCAGGTTACAGCTGTGAATCCCTCATGGGTGTTACTATAGGGTGAGTTCAATTCTGCTAAACAAAACTCCTTACTATTGATACAGGTCAAGCCAGAACTGTCAAATATAGCTATCTTCAGGAGTCCTAACAGTTCAAGGGTTCAGTTAATGAAGCTAGCTAGGTAGAGCCCCCTAAACATGCCATCATGTGAAAGCTATAGATGAAGACATGTCCAGGACAGAGAAATGAGAGCACACCTTTCTGAGGTTCCTTTGGAATTGCTTTGAGCTTACACTGAACCTACAAAGAGAGTCCACACTCTGCTGCAATTCCCTTGCCACAAGGAAGGGTCTTGTGACAGGAAAGGGCTATGGAACAGGTCCGATAAGGGATTTAGGGACATTAGGAAGCTCGATCTGGCAATACTTACTATTTAGGCACCTGAGCTCCAGAGTGGAATTCACACTGTGCTAGGATCTCAGGCATCCAGGGTATCGGAAGAGTTTGGTGCTACAGAACAGGATCCAAACCTAGCAGCATGTGATGAAGTTGTGAGTAACCCAGACCAAGCAAACAGGGTTTTGGAAATCCTATCCCTCATCAGAAGTGAAGCTGCAGATACACCTTCCTCCACAAAGCACTACTGTCATTCAGGCATTGACTCAGGCATAGTGTCCCCTCCTACAGCTAATCTTTCAGAGAGTTGAGGAAGAGTCATTCTTCCCTTTTAAGAAAAGGCTGCTGTTGCAGATTTTCTGTATAACAACTAGTGGTTAGAAACATGCTACAAAACTGGAAACACAGGTTCTCTTTCTTCTTTGATCTGAACAGGCTCAAATCTACTGTCTCCCATATCCCTGTAAGGGACAGGGTTTATCTAGCTTCCCATGCTGTATGCAGTTCTAGAATGGTTAAACCTCTCTGCTTCCCCATAACATTTTGCTTTTGTGCACTAACAAATGCAACATTTATTGGGTCAGAGAAACAGGACTCAACAGGGGGACAGAGCTCGGTGGCTTCTTACTGCATTTTTGTTTCAGGGAAGAATCTGTTGAAATCTGATTTCTGCTCCAGAGCTGGTGTTTGCATTTTATGTTGAATAGACTCTCAACCAAACACAGAGAGGATCCTTTAAGAAAGGAGTGAAACTGAAGTCTCCCTCCCTTTGACAGCGCACAAACACCAGCAATATCTTCTGATTCTGTTTTGTGAAAAGCTTGGTCTTATACTTGTGCATTGCATTAGGAATTGCTTGCCAGGGGTATTTTGTTCATGGAGGACTGGGAGTTCCTACATCTTTTGGGGCTTAAACTGGGAAAAGACTCTTCATTTTGACCCAGACTGGGTTAATACTTAGCACAGTACAGGCCCCTAGGAATTGTCAAGATCAAATAGTAAGATCCCTCATAAAGTTCATGTGTCTCCAGATTAGCCTTTTGGATAAATGACCTTAGTTGCTATATTTTAAACTTCACGTTTAGTCACTTCTGTGAAACACTTTCAGATATAGGATGGAAAGTACTGAGCATAATTATGAATTTTTATTCATGAGTTAAACAATATATGTGGGTTGTGCAAAAATTTACATCTGAGAAGGCAAGATTCTTTTCACACAGGTTACAAAAACACAGATTAAATGCTAAGGCACATACGGGTAACTGCTGAAGACAAAAGTGTAAGGCTTCCATTTTGCTGATATATGTTCTAACATGCTAGAAGTATGTAATAACCAAGACTTGGATTATTACAACGAATGGGAAAATTATGTGTTTTTATGTTTTCCATGTTATAGCCATGAATCTCTGGTAGTAAGCTGAATATACTTTAAATACCATACACTCCATTAGGAACTCCTTCTTTGTCAAGATTTTGATCTCTTTTGAATCAATCTGTAGCAGCTGTGTGTTGTTTAAAGAACTCTTACTGACTCTTCTATAATTTGCTTTCTTTGAACAACCTGTGTGCTGTAACATTTGATCAAAGAAATAAACATATACTTTAACAACCCAGTGTAAAGTGCATGCACATTTTTATAACTCTGCACTATGAAATGTAATTATAGTTGTCTATAGATCACACAGGATGATATAAATAAATGGGTTTGAGTTTTTTTTTTTAACACAAGCCTATCCATTATATCATGAGTTTTTCTTTAACACCACTGTCTATCATGCAAAAGCATTAATGAACTGTTCAGAACACAGATGATGCAATGTCTTTTAATAGAAGTTTTTACTCCTCCATTAACTGGTAACCATATACAAAAATATTCATAGCAAAATTAAGCAAGGAAAACACAACAGCCTAACGTTGTGGATTTATAAATTACCGCATAAAGGAAATGTTGATTGAAACTCTGTTTTAAAGGCTCTTTTTTAATCCGAAGAACAATGGTTATTTAAGATTTAACTACATTCTGCAGTTCTGGACCATGGACATTAATTCACAGCTGACTGCTAGACTTGTACTATTAAAAATGTAGAACAAAGAAGCGTATGTGTTTGAGGTTTTATAGCCCTGCAAATTTGGTAACTTACATTAATTTCAGTCATCTTCTATATAAACAAACACATAGAGGCCTCCCTGAATTCAGGGCAAATGGAGTCTAATCAATATGAACTACATAATACATAAAGGATGGATGCAAATTTTATAGTACACAAATAAATAATTAATTTATACCTTCTTACTGTAACAAGGAAGAAAAGTCAGCATATTTTGAAGTTTAACAGAACTTTTGCCAGAACTATGAAAACTGTGGAAAGGCATCTCAAGAACAGAAAGCGTTATCTGTGTGCAGTCCAGGGAAGGAGAGGTATGGAGATATTTTGCTTCATGTAAAACAGAAGGGCAAGATGCACTGGCCTGCGCAGAGCATTTAAAACACCAGCTCCCTAGCAGGGGGAGTGAAGTAGACACAAAGCCAGGATTAGGCTGACTTTTTGTATCCCCATCCTCTCTGGTGATGAAGCTCCTCTTGAACAGTGCCTTTGTTACCCAGGGAAGGGGGTTCACTTATTGCCAGCTCTCTGTGGCATGGAAAGGAAGCGGATGGTTTTGCTTCTCAGAGTACATACATAAATGCTACTTATGGTATGAACTATTCAGGTCCCAATTCTGCCACCCTTACTGACACTGGAACTGCTTCGGAAATGAAGCCATGATTCTGCGGATACTTGCAGGAGCATTCAACTTTCTTCTGTGAGCAGTTTCACTGTCTGAAACAGGACTTCTATGAATCTTTGAAGAAATAAGACCTATTTTAGTATTGCTTACTACAAAAGGTGACAGAATCCATAGAAATTGGTGTCGGTGTTAGGAACCGTAACCAGACAGTTTTGAAGTTAGTCGGAAGGCTCCAGTTGACCACTCTAGGCTTTAAATCAGGGGAGTAATTAAATGTGAATGTTGGACTTTACATATCAGAGTTTTTTGGCTTTTGGTAGTGTAGGGCTCTTTCTACCCAATACAACTATGAGCAGTGGCTAAGGGCCCACACCTGGAAACATGCACTAAAAAACCCCTTTGGTCATGTGTAAGCATATGAAGAACTGTGCATCACTTGCTGATTTTGCTAGAAACTCAGTGCTGCAAAATCTTCAACACTGGTTTCACAAAGAACAGTTGACAGATTATAGGAGCCCAAAAAACCAAAAAGTCTTGGGGAAAAAGAGGGGAAGGTCAGCAGTTTGCATTAAAGATACTTGTGAAGTAAGAGGAGATGTGGTATTTCTACACTTGTGATTATTAGTACTGTGTAATAATCCAGGTAAATAACCACATTTTGTATTTACCTTACAAAGCAGGGATGTCTCAGTGATGAAAATGAAAAATGGGTTTGCTCACAAAAGCCTTCGTGTCTGGAACATAGCTATAAGTAGCTCACTATCTAGGTTGAAAATGGTAATGCAGGGTAGTGTGTCCTATTTTTCCATGCTTGCAGTGAAGATACAATACGGGAATTCAGCCTTGGTAATTACTAATACACCACACAGACACAATTACACCCTGTGTACTGCATAAAGGAATCACTTGTGGTCTGCCTCCATTACAAAGAGCAGTAGGGGGCCAATATGCAAGAAGACAAAATGCTTTACAAGGAGGAAGGAGACCAGAAGAGTCGATGTACCCAAATACAAGGACCTTGATTCTTTTTGGAGTGATTTAAGTCCCTTTCCATCAATTATCGTCCTTTGTCTCCAGAGTCTTATCACAAGTAGCATTACAGGAACTGAACAAAACAATACTCAGGCTCAAATAACCCTGTGAACTGTGCTGACATTTCCACACCCTGTTGCTGCCTTTGACCAGGTTACTCAGATTTAAAAAAAAAAACACAACCAAAAACCAAAACACAAAACCCAAAAAACTCCATACAGAACAACAACAAACATTCCTCTTTTAAATAACATGCTCAGCCCTTCCTGGTGTCTTTTCTGCTGTCTAGTATGACTGCTACCTCGCACTGCAATACCACACTGGTGATGTGATATAAAAACCTCTGTAGCACAAAACAAGATTGGCTTTGTCTAACATGACAGCTTTTCAAATGAAAAGTTCTGCTTTGTGGGGTTCTCAACAGGTTTATTTTTAAGTTAATCAGATCCTGCCCCTTGCCATTCCCATCTCCTCCTCCCTCTTGGTAAAATTTGAGTTTCAGATAACTGAGAAATTATAAATAAAAAACTTCATTTATATATATGCAGAAGTGCTCTGCAGCTGATGTTTGAGTTCTTGGTGAAATAAATCAGCTGTCTACTCATTCACTTTTACGACTCAGAATCAGAGTAATAAATTTTTCTTTCTGGTTGATACGTGAAGTTTTGAGGGCACAAGTTTAAGTATGAAATAAATGAAAAGCATCTATTTTTTTTCATTCATTCACACTAGATATGTGACATTTCATGGTAATTCTTGACAGAATACTGCAGTCACTGCTCATCTGAAAATAAATTAAAAAACATGTGGAAAGTCAAAAAAAAGGACCTTAGGAAAGTCAGCTATTTTTGACAGTAAGTTAGCTTCTGTGAAACAAAGCCTTGTCTTTCAGAAAGTGTTTACGATCTATGAGAAAAAAAAAATATCCTTGGGCTAAAATGTTTATTGGCACCTACAAGTCTGAAGAGAGCAAGTCAGGCCTGTGGTTTTTTGAGGGCACTTTATCATCGCCTGCATTCTCAAAGGGATCTGTGAATGAATAGAGCTGGATTACTCAGCCTTCTATTCCACGCCTATTCCTCTCCATTTTCCTTGGCAAGACTGAAAGCCAAGCTATTTTTAGTTAGGCAGTTTTCTATTTTTAGACAAATATCAGTTAAGAGACATTTGTTAGGAAAAATTTAAAAAAAGAAAAACACAAAAGGGGGAGGGGATGAGGCTTCCCATCTCATATTGTGAAGCAAGCCCTTCAACCTGTAACTCCAGGCGTTTCAGCTGCTTCCAATCTTGGAAAAATAAAGAAAATTCAGAGTTCAGGGATTTAAAAATAAACCTACCCTCTGGCAAACAGACCAAAATACAACAAGCTGTTACTATGTGAAACAGTGACTACAAAAACAAAGAACATTCTCCAATGACTAGATTGGGATAAAACTTTGGAGCTATTAAGTTATAAGAATGTTACACAGGCATGTAAGATTTTTCCAGCTTCTCAGCCAGATATATCATGTTTTGGAGAAAGAAACAGTGATCTGTGAAAGAGACCTTGCTCTCAGAAATACAGATTTAAGTTCCCAGTTTGACAAAGAAAGGAACTATGAACAGAGTTTGAAACACATTTATATTCTGCACATATTTTTCATCTTTGTCATCAAAGCGTTTTTACAACAATCCACCCAAAACATTTCCCAAGTTATTAAAATATTTTTAAAGTGATTACTAAGAGCAAAAGGATAAAAGAAAATAATGTGGGGATATGACCAGTATCAAGAACTAATCCTCAGTAAATAAAAATCAGGAGGTCCAGAACTCCGTCAAAATATGCTCTAAAGTAGCTTTTGCTCTACCACGTGCTTCAGAGTAACCGAATTGACATCCATTTTAGTTTTCTCTGTCCCTAATCTCTTCTTCCATGGAAAAACAAGCTATCAGGTGAGCTAATTCACTTTCATTTGAGATAAATTAGGATTACAAACTAACCTTCATGTCAACCAAATCCTTGTTGCAAATAAATCATAGTGGAAAACCCTTTTTTTGTGTGTGTGAGAGACAAAACAAACCAACCCATTATGCAACTTTCCCTTGGCTGCATTTTTTCACATGCTGGATTAATTTGAAATATTTTAGAAAAAAAAAATAGTGTCAACACTTGACCCTCTACCTTTCTTCTTCTAGGCTGCAAGTCTAGAAAGTCTATCACTTATTAGACGCACAGCAACAGGATGCCGCAGAGTTATCAAGGAGAACTTAAACAATAGACTGTGGATGGAAAGATAAAGAGTCAAAAATCTCATGTGGATAAGTGGGAGGAAGGGAATAAACTGCTATCTATTGGATGTAGTAGAGGGACTAATTTGGGCAGTCCCACTGACTGGAACAGCAGTCCCATTGAGGGACTACTCTGGGCAGAATAGAATTGCCTTCCACAGTTTTACAGCTTTCAAGTTTTTCTTGTGGTCTTGTAATAGCTAATATTTACATAAAACCCAAACTGATCTAGTGATTGGAATAATAAGATTAGGTAAGAATATCAGCTTTTGTATTGCTAAAGACGTATTTCTAAATGAATTGCTTGAACACATGAAATTAAGATTGATAAAGTGGAGAGTTTTTTAGTCTTTTTGAAAATGGGATATTTTCCCCTCCAAGATCTTTTTGTACTAAACATGGTCAGCAAAAACATGAAAAAAACCCCTCACATTAGAATATTAGGCTACAAACACATTTTCCAAAGGCTCAAAACTCAGAAGGCAAACAAAGAAAGACCAAAGAAATATTACAAAAATGCCGAAGATCTTGAAGCCAATCCCATGATTCTGTCATACATGAGGTTAGCAATAATGGTTTGGCTCATATATACTAAAAATGAAACAAAAGTAAGCGTTTAAAAAGCCTAAATCATCATCCAAAGGAAATTCTTTGGCCAGTTCTCCCTGTCCAATCATCTCCTGGCCTGTGGAAACTGGTGACAGTAGGTGGTTTTTTAACAAGCTGGTCTTCAATGAATTTAAAAGGAAATCAATAATGCTCTCCCCATTTTACAGATAGGGAAACTGAAGCATTAGGAGGAAATGTGACTTGTCCAAGGTCACACAACAGTATTTGGCAAAGCTATTAATAAAACCCAAGTCTCATGAGTCCTAGTCCAGGGCAGTATCCAATAGACTGTACTGTCTTTAGATCACCCTGAATAACCTTTCTTATATACAGGCTTACTTTCTATACTGTCCCAGATCTTCAGCCCATGGTAGCTGAAACAATTCCCCTGATTTCAACAGCTGAAGGTCTGACTCGATGTGTGTTTCACAGCTTGTTTATATGCAGTATTATGTTGTGATGACATGAGAAGAAAATACACTTATTACATTAAACAAGATACAAAGGTTGCCTTACTTTTCCTAAAAAGAGCACATTTAGAGAGTTATGGCTTATTTAGTGCAAATATACAGATAAGAGCCTTAATTGATATGAAGAGGCTTTCAGAATCTAATTAACCTCCCAGCTAGTCATTAGCTCTGTGACCTTTAGAAATAATTGACAGGAGGAATTTTTTTCCTCTTCATCTCATTCAGAACTTCCACACCAAGTGACTAATCCTACATGTGCTATAGGACCCACAGCACACCTGTAATAATTGATGGGAACATGTGCAGTGAGTCCATCCGCAACACAGGACAACAACATTCCTCTCAGGCAGAATATACTGTCCATGCAGCATGTTGCTGCCTGAGCGCCATCCTCATCAACTGCAACCCTCCAATGTGCTAAAGCTGTGATAAGTTTTAAGCCTCAAGTCCCTCAAGTCCCTCACACGTCCACAAGCTCACTTCTTCCCCTTGGGGGAAAATGCTGATGCAAATGGCACTCATCTCTCTCACTATGTCCAGTTCATTCTCCCTCACCAAATACAGGAGTCCACTGGGGAAAGGAAAATACTCTGCAAAAGGTCAATTCGTCAGCAGTTTCTACAGCAATGAAGATGTATGACCATATGTAAAACAAGTTAGAAAGACAATGCTAGATGCTGATTATCTATGAAAAAGAATCTATAATTTGTAAAGTATTTAAAAATCTGACATATTATTGCAAATTAGAACTACTTCTTTTCCCCATGGCCAACCAGCAACCTCATCACCATGTCCCTAGGATAATTAAAAGTCTTCTAG